>NC_064822.1:193222060-193531464 GCF_024166365.1 Elephas maximus indicus | reverse complement strand
AGCCCACATCCTCCCAACCCGCATGTGAGATGCCACCTGGAGCACCAACCTGAGGACAGACATGTACAGGGAAGGATAAAAGTAACACGGCTCTGGCAGCTGTCCTGGTACTCACAGCTGGGCCCTGGGGTCCTCCCACTAAACACAGCAACGACCTCATGGAGCAGCCTGGGTCACTGTGACTGTGATGAAATGAGACAGAAGACAACTATAAAGTCTTGTCTAAGCAGAGACAAAGCAAGGGTGCTGTGCAAACCCAAGACTCTGAGTGCCCGTGCATCCAGCTTATCTGAGGATGGCTACTCCTTCACCTGTCACAGCGTTAGCCTCAAGATCTATTAAGATGCTCAATCAGACAATTGCCCCCACTGCCTGAAAGAGAAACCCCTGCTTCCTTGAGCTCTCCTCCAAATAACACAATCCCAAATCTTACACAAAGTCCTTTCTAGAGTGTTCTTGGGGTCCCTGGGTGGTGCAAACCGTTAATGTGCTCAACAGCTAACTGAAAGGTTGGAGGTTGAGTCCACCCAGAGGCTGAAAGTCTAGCCTCAGAAGAAAGGTGTGGAGATCGACTTCTGAAAAATCAGCCATTGAAAACCCTGTGGAGCACAGTTGTACTCTGACACACATGGCGTCATCAGGAGTCAGGGTCAGCCCAATGGCAAGTGGTTTTGTCTCTTACCGAGATGCCTCATGTTTCTCCGTGCTGTTCTCTCCTTTCTGTATTAAGCAATAAACCACCTTGTTCCACCACAGGAATTCCTGGTGGTCTTTGGCTAGAGGGCATTGTCAAAGGAAACATTTAGCCCATGAACATGACCCATTGATGAGAGTGGGGGAGTCAACAGGTTCAGATACGTCACTTTTGCTTTAAATACTAGAATGCCTTCCCAAGATCCCACCATCTGTTCAGTGAACAGACATTCCCAACATGTTGGCCAAGGCTGAGCGGGTTAGAGCCTATGGGTTTGACTTTGGGGTACTATTTCCCCATGTGGATTTTGCCACTGAAATACTCCTGGGCCCCTTCTCTCCTGTGGCATGTGAAAGGATTCCTCTATGCAGAGTTCCTTGTGATTGTGTATGTGTTTCCACAAGCCCTGGTGGGCCTCCTATGTGCTCCTGAACTCACGAAGATGGCCATCACATGACCTTGAAGAGGACGTATACCTCTGATCCGATGAACTCAGTCACATCCATGTGACTTGCCAACGAAGGCTTTGCTTCTGCCCAGAAGCTTCAAGAACCAGAGCCTGGCTTTCTGTGCCTTCTGTTCTCTGCCTCTCCAGTTGTGGAAGGAAGTGTCGTGATAGAGACATCAATCACCATGCTGAGTCCCTTGGTGCCCCCTGCTCATCTGGGAGAGGTGAGCAGGGTGTGAGCGAGAAAAACACTGTTGATTTAAGTTGCTATTTTTAGATCGCTTGTTACCATAGCATGACCAATCTGATACCGATTGAGACCAGCCAACGTCAAGCATTCCATTTCTACTAACTGAATATGGCCCTAGATAGAAAAGCAACCTGATTAGATTTGTCGTTTAGAAGGGTTATGTGGTCTACTCTTTCAGGTGTTCTGGTGACATATAGAGCAGGATTGTGACAATAGGGATGAAGGCAAGCCAATGGGTTTGAGAGCTTTGGGGTTTAACACTTGATTAACAATGGACAGTTGATTAAATCCAGTGCATGGTGAGGAGCTGGTGAAGTTGGGGATGATTCCCAGATTCCTGATGGATAAAGATACTAATCATTGTACTAAGTGGTAAGGGATGGGGTGAGAACTTCGTTTCTGCGAATATGACAATTGAGGTCTCTATGAGTCGTAATCAACTTGATGGCAGTGGGTTTGGTTTTTGGTTTTAGTGTCACCTCCTGGTGGAAATAATGAGATGGAAAGCATAAGTGAGGAGTAAAATGAGCAGAGCAATTATCCTGTGTATCACGCAGGATTCAGTTAGAGAAACAGAGGCAGGAGGGGATAGGCGAAGAGATTTATTGCAAGGAATTGGCTTACGCAATTGGGGGATTGGCTAGGCAAGTCCAATATCTCTAGGGTAGGCCAGCAGGAAGGCAGGTGGGAGCTCATGAACATGGGCTGCAGCTGAATTCCACAGGCGGAATTTATCCTTCTTTAGGGAAGCTTCAGTCTGTTCTTCAGGCCTTCTACTAATTGGACCATGCACACCAGGATCATATAGGATGCTATTTCTTTTTTTTTTTTTTTAATTTTTATTAAGCTTCAAGTGAACATTTACCATTCCAATCAGTCTGTCACATGTAGGTTTACATACATCTTACTCCCTTCTCCCACTTGCTCTCCCCCTATTGAGTCAGCCCTTACAGTCTCTCGTTTCGTGCCAATTTTGCCATCTTCCCTCTCTATCTTCCCATCCCCCCTCCAGTCAAGAGTTGCCAACACACTCTCCAGTGTCCACCTGATTTAATTAGCTCACTCTTCATCAGCATCTCTCTCCCCCACACTGACCAGTCCTTTTCATGCCTGATGATTTGTCTTCGGGGATGGTTCCTGTCCTGTGCCATCAGAAGTTCTGGGGAGCATTGTCTCTGGGATTCCTCTAGTCGCAATCATAGGATGCTATTTCTTACTTAGTCAGCTGACGTTTGTGGTGTTAGATGTTATTGAGTCAGCTCTGGCTCATAGCGACCCCATGTACAACAGAACAAAACGTGTCCTGGTCCTGCTTCATCTTCACAGCTGCTGGTATGCTAGAATCCATTTTTGTGGCCACTGTGTATTTTAAGTGCCTCTCACTTTGGGGGAGCTCACCTTTCGGCACAATATTGGACAATATTCTGTTGTGATCCACAGAGTTTTCACTGGCTAATGTTCAGAAAAAGATCACCAAAACTTTCTTCCTAGTCTGTCTTAGTCTGGAAACTCTGCTGAAGTCTGTCTACCATAGGTGACCATGGTGGTATTTGAAATACTCGTGGTATAGCCTGCAGCATCATAGCAACACTCGAGCCACCATAGTAAGTCACACTGACAGATGAGTGGTGGACAATGAGCTGGTAAAATGACTTTAATGACATCAACAAGACTCTTGCTCTCCGTATGGGCTTTACTTCCCCCTTGCTACTGTTTGGAAATTCAGGGAGAGTGTGGAGTTGCCCACAGATGATTCCCTTTTCTCATGGGTTACAGCCACACATTACCTCTCTCTCTGTATCTATAGCCATTGTTGTCATCATTAGGTGTCACTGAGTCAGTTCTGACTTACAACGACCCTGTATACAAGAGAATAAAACACTGCCCGGTCCTGTGCCCTCCTCATAATTGTTGCTGTGTTTGAGCTCATTGTTGCAGTCATTTTATCAATCCATCTTGTTCAGAGTCTTCCACTTTTTCACTGACCCTCTACTTTACCAAGCATGATGTCCTTCTCCAGGGACTGGTTTCTTCTGATAACATGTCTAAAGTATGTGGGAGGAAGTCTTGCCATCCTCATTTCTAAGGAACATTCTGGCTGTACTTCTTACAAGACAGAGTTCTTCGGGCAGCCTGTGGTGTATTCAATATTCTTCACCAATATTATAATCCAAAGGCAGCAATTCTTCGGTTTTCCTTATTCATTGGCCCACTTTTGCATGACTATGAGGTGATTCAAAACACCATGGCTTTAGTCAGGTGTACCTTCGTCCTCAAAGTGATGACCTTGTTTTTTTAACACTTTAAAGAGGTCTTTGGAAACCCTGGTGGTGTAATGGTTAAGTGCTGTGGCTGCTAATCAAAGAGCTGACAGTTTGAATCCATCAGATGCTCCTTGGAAACCCTATGGGGCAGTTCTACTCTGTCCTATCAGGGTGCTATGAGTCAGAATTGACTCGATAGCAATGGGTTTGGTTTGTTTGTTTGTTTTTTGCAGCACGTTTGTCCAGTGCAATGCGTTGTTTGATTTCTTGACTGCTGTTTCCATGGGCATTGATTGTAGATCCAAGAAAAATGAAATCCTTGACAATGTCAGTATTTTCTCTGTTTGTCATGATGTTGCTAATTGGTACAGTTGTGAGGGTTTTTGTTTTGTTTATGTTGAGGTGTAACCCATAACAAAGGATGTAGTCTTTGATTTTCATCAGTAAGTACTTCAAGTTCTCTTAACTTTCAGCAAGGAAGGTTATGTCATCTGTGTATCGTGGGTTGTTGAGTCTTCCTCCAGTCCTGATGCTGTGTTCTTTTTCATATAGTCCAGCTTCTTGGATTATTTGCTCGGTGTACAGATTGAATAACTATGGTGAAAGGATAGAACCAAACACACACCTTTCACTCAGTATCCCCTTGTTCTGTTTGAACAATTGCCTCTTGGTTTAAGTACAGGTTCCTCATGAACACAGTTAAGTGTTCTGGAATTCCCGTTCTTCACAATGTTATCCATAATTTGTTATGATACACGCAGTCGAATGTCTTTGTATAGTCCATAAAACACAGGTAAACATCTTACTGGTATTCTCTGCTTTTAGCCATGATACATCTGACATCAGCAATGATATCCCTCATTCCACTTCCTCTTCTGAATCTGCTTGAATTTCTTGCAGTTCCCTGTCGATGTATTGCTGCAACTGCTTTTGAATTATCTTCAGCAAAATTTTACTTGTGTGTGATATTAATAATACTGTTCGATAATTTCTGCATTTTGTTGGATCACCTTTCCTTGGAATATGCATAAACATGGATCTCTTCCAGTAGGTTGGCCAGGTAGCTGTCTTCCAAATTTCTTGACATAGATAAGCGGTCACCTCTACTGCTGCAACCATTTGTTGAAACATCTCAACTGGTATTCCGTCAATTCCAGTAGCCTTATTTTTTTTCCAGTGACTTCGATGCAGCTTGGACTTCTTCCTTCAATATCATCAGCTCTTGATCATATGCTGCTTTATGAAATGGTTGAAATTTGATCAACTCTTTTTGGTACAGTGACTCTGTATTCCTTCAGCCTTCTTTTGATGCTTCCTGTGCAGTTCAGTATTTTGCCTGTAGAATCCTTCAACATTGGAAGTCAAAGCTTGAATTTTTTCTTCAGTTTTTTCCTCTTGAGAAATGCTGAGTGTGTTCTTTCCTTTTGGTTTTATAAGTCCGGGTCTTTGCACATTTAATTTTAATACTTTACTTTGTCTTCTCGTGCTGTCCTTTGAAATCTTCTCTTCAGCTCTTTTACTTCATCATTTCTTCCATTCTATATCTCTACCCCTACCCCTACCCCTACCCCTACCCCTACCCCTACCCCTACCCCTACCCCTACCCCTACCCCTACCCCTACCCCTACCCATTCCCCTTCCCCTACCCCTACCCCTACCCTTACCCCACCTCTACCTCCATCTCCATCTCCACATCCATATCTGTATAGAATAAGTACAAGACCCATGTACATTTTTAAATTGCTGATCAATTTAGACATGACATAAGAATCACAGGTACATTTAGGTATCATTCCCTAACCCTATGTGGCAGTTCTACTCTGTCATATGGGATCTCTATGAGTCAAAATTGACTTGATGGCACCTAGCAACAAAAACAATAACAATACATTTCTCTGAAATACAGAGTGCTTTGTGGTATCATTTCCTACTTGAAGTCTCTGACTCAATCATGTTTTGAAAACTTTCCGGCACTCGCACACCATTTTTCAGCATCTGAATGGTACCCCAGGCAACAGTAGCAGATTCAGTTGGCATTACAGATGCACTGACTTTGGTGTACACTGACAGAGAGATACCAATACCTTGTCCATCAGGATAAAAACAAGGAAAGCAGGTGGCTTAAGACTGTGGGTTTCATGATTTTACGTGGTAAGGTGGGCTACTCTAATGATTTCAACAGAGGGCCACTTCTTTTGTTAGTTGTAGCTGCACTAACAGCACCAATGGTTTCAAACACATACGAAGATATTCTCTTCTTGGCAACCTTCCAAGTGTTCTTTTTTTCCACATAGGAATGCTGTTCTGGAAAGAGGAAGATTTCAACAAATGGGCCATAACATACACACTGCCCAGTAATGAAATTCCTGCCACCAGGGTGTGTTTATAGTTACTTTGGCAATGGTCTGAGAGGATAAATTTGATTTTGTGTAACTTCAAAGTTCATGCACTGCTTCTCCCAGGAGCCAGTCTTGACTTACTCAAATGGATCGCTATGAGGAAGGCTTGGAATTTCTTGGGTAAAATTAGCCTCAGGTCTCTGTTTAGTTGCTAAAACAGATCACAGTTAGCCTCTACTTGGCAAGTGAGACAGAGAGAGTAGAAAATGAAGACCGCTGGGGCCTCAGTGATTGTGGGAACCCCAGCTCCTCCTGACCTTGGCTAGGGCAGACACTGCAACATTTCAATACTGGAATCACACACAGAATGAATGTGCCAAGCCCTCTTCGCACCCTCTTATGCCTGTGACTAGCCAACAACTTCTATACTGTGCAACGTGAAACATGCTGTAGCTTGGCTTTCTCAGCTTCCCTCTCACCTTAAAATAAGACTAAGCTTTTAAGGAGAATTGGGTTAGCTAATGGGGAACATGGTCCCCATACCCTAAACACAGAGCTGACAACTGGCTTCTCCAGAACTTCCTGTAAGGATGAAGAAGCGCGTAGGAATTATTTTCTCACCATCCTAAAAGCTTTTCATTAAGACACATTGGAAGAGGTTCGCGGAGTTTTAAGCCCTCTGCCTTCTGACTGGCCACCTGGTGCAGTCCACCACCCTCTGAAGAAGCATAGAGAAGTGAGACTGCACTGTTTGAGAATGAATGAGGGAGAAGCCGTGGGCTTCAATGGGAGATCTCAATTACAGACTATTATTCCAGAAAGGCAGTCTCATTCCCTTTGAGCATACACTCTGCGAAGAATGAAAACCCAACACGTTATCAGGAAGGTCCTGCGGGGCCTGCTGCTGCAATGATCAGATAAGGATCTTCTGTAATTGGTCCTGTCGTTCTTTGTTCTATAAAATGATTTTAAAGCCTTGTTTCTCCCTTGGTGAACTCTTCTTTCTTTATTCTGCTTCTTACAGTCACCCAATGTTTCTGAAAAGCTTTTCTTCATACACGGTGCAGAGGGAGGCACCAGCCTATTGCTTCCACATTATGAAGAGCCTGGAATTCTGGAGGTTTTAATTAGTGAGGCTGGAAAGCATGGCTTATTTACTCCAAAAATCTGTCTAGATTACAGATGTGCTACACACAAGCCCGTGGAAATTGTTGAATTTTAAATATTGCCTAATGGTTGACAAAGGAGCCCTTGTGGAACAGTGGTTAAGTGATTGACTGCCAACCAAAAGATCAGCAGTAACCCCCCAGATGCTCCACAGGAGGAAGATGTGGCAATCTGCTTCCATAAATATTATAGCATTGGAAATCCTATGGGGCAGTTCTACTCTGTCCTATAGGGTTGCCATGCATCAGCATTGACTCAAGGGTGCCCCAAAACAGCAGGGTTTGACATTATTCTGGAACAAACAACTGTTTGAATTTGGCCATTGATGGAATTCCGGGAGTTAGGAAAGGAAGGAGTTCAGGGAGATTTGAGTATTGTACCTGGAGACTAGGGAATGAGACCCCAGCAGGGGTCTGATAAGGAAGGATGGCAGGGAAGGGGTGATGGCAGAGGAGGCAGACACATTTATTTCCTGAGTGTGGTGTTCCTTGGTTGCATAGGAGCTTGTTATCACCCTTACATGCCCTGGTGCCCTGAGAATGAAGCCATCTTCAATTGGGATTGTCCCCTGTCCATCAATGCCAGACTCAGATGGCCAGGGCCCACCAAGACCCAAAGAGTGTGTGCACAGACTCTGGGTGCCTGCTCTTACCACTGTTCTGGCAGTCCCTCTGTGACAAGGAATATTGTTCCTCTAGGAAATATCTTCATGCCATGTCAGGGTTCAAAAAATATAATTGCATCTGAATGAGGACCTAGATGACTGGGAGTCCAGGTCAAAGACCCACATTTGGACAAATGGAGGTCACAGGAACCAATCCAGCTTCCTAGATGACAGCCCTGCTCCCTTTAGCTGACTGCCCAGCTAGAGTCAGAGTTCAGTTCTGCCTTTTTCCTCACAGGTACTGACAAGAAAACGATCACCCGTCACCCATGGGCCACTCTGGGGAACTTGAGTTATATTCTTAGAACAGAGCAGTAGAGTTAGAAAAAGAAGAAACATTTTTATCAGCCACCCTTGGGGCTGGTACGTGGAATGATGCCCATGACCACCAGCATCATGCAGGTCTCCTTTGCCCTCACAGGTAGAGGGGGCTGCAGATTGGAGTCTTGGAGATGAGCTTCCCTGTCCTGCAGGCTTCTCCACCCTAGCCCAGTCTTGGGATCTCAGCACAGAGGCCTTAGATGCCAAGTCAAGTGGTTCCCAAACCTGGTGGTACCTCAGAAGCGCATGGAATGTTTACGAAAAGCACAGATTAATAGCCCCTCCCTAGAACCAGTACCTCCGTGTGGGAGGTTCTGGAATCTTCTACTCAGTGATCCCTTCCTTGATTCTGTGCCGCCACCTTGGTACAGTTCCAGAAGAGGATGCAGCTTCTCAAACTTGACGTCCACATGGGTCACCTGGGGGTGTTGTTAATGCAGACTCTGAGTCAGCAAGTCTATGGTAGGGCCTGAGATTCTACACTTCTAACAAGCTACCCCACAGTTTGCTAAAGTGGAGGGTCAGCAAAAACGAGGGAAACCCTCGATGAGATGGATTGACACAGTGGCCACAACAATGAACGCAAATATACCAATGATCGTGAGAGTGGGGCAGAACTGGGCAAAGTTTCACTCTATTGTATATGAGGACACAATGAGTGTACAGCAACTAACAACAGCAAGCACTACGTGATGCTGCAGCTACCGGACCATGGACCTGGGTAGCCAGAAACCACAGTTTGAAAGTAGCAGATCCTACCAACACGTTAGACCCCAGGAGGTCCTCTGGGATTACACACTCATCCTCTTCATCTCACAGACTGTGACTGGGGGGCACAAGGGGACCGGGGCTCACCCACATTCACATGGCCAGGGAGTGGGAGGCTGGGATGGGGACAACTTGCTCTCCATTCCTGTCTGGTTATCTTTAGGCATGTTAAGAGCCTGGCCCTGAGCTAAATGATGCATGGGATACAAGGAGGAACCACAGCTCCCTGTTAAGGAGTTCACAGTCCAATTTGAAAGACTCATAAACTACTTAAAGAGAAATAGATGACAGGCAGCAATTAAGCACTAAATTGAACTCAGTCATAGCACAGATGACTCATTTGATCAGCCTCATCAGGGCTGACTTGGATACCTGGCATCCCTCACACACGGACATATCATGAAGCAGCTGAGATGTCTGCTGGGGTGGGGGGAGGTCACTGGGGAGAGTCAGCAACTGGATTGACATTTACCATGAGGAGGCCAGAGGTGACAGTGAAACCTGGGACATTTGTGAAATGAAGGCTTTGAAGCCATACACATTAAGATGTAAGGTTTTACACATATTTTGTTAGATTTCTTCCTTCTTCCAGTGACCATCGAGTTGACTCTGACTCATGGTGGCCCCATGTATGTCAGAGTAGAACAGTGCTCCATAGGGTTTCAGTGGCTGATTTTCTGGTAGTAGAGAGCTGCCAGGCCTTTCCTTTGAGGAGCCTTTGGAAGGACATGAACCTCCAACCCTTCAGATAAAAGCCAAGTGCATTTACCTTCTATGGTAACCAAGGACTCCAGTTTTCTTCCTATGTGCCTTGTGTAACCAAAACCCACTGCTATCGAGTCGATTCTGACTCATAGCGACCCTGAGGACAGAGAAGAACTGCCCCATAGAGTTCCCAAGGAGCGCCTGGCGGATTTGAACTGCCGACCTTTTGGTTAGCAGTCATAGCACTTAACCACTACACCACCGGGGTTTCTGTACCTTGTATATTTTGTTATTATTAGAAATATCTTCTAAAGGCTTCATTTTAAGTATTGTTTATTTATAGAAATGTAACTGTGTGTTTTTGTTTATGATCTTATATCCAATTTCAAATTAAATACTAATTTTAATGATCTTTTGTAGATTGTATTGGGGTTTCTATTTAGGCAATTATATTACCTCCAAATAATGAGCATATTTCCTTTTCCATTTTCATATATCATTGTTATTTGTCATTGATTCTATTCAGGTTCATGGTGGTCATATTTACAAGAGAATGAAACATTGCTCTGTCCTGTGCCATCTTCTTAATCATTGGTATGTTTGAGCCAATTGTTGCAGTTATTGTGTCAATCCGTCTCACCGAGAGTTTCCATCTTTTTTGCTGACCTTCTACTTTACCTAACACACACATTTACATACCCTTGTATTATGGTGCTGTCTAGCAGCTCTCACATATAAATAGTGACATAGGAATTCTTCCTGCCTATTCATAATTTTAAAGGAAGTGTTTCTAAGTTGTGTTATTAAGTAGGAGTTACACTGCAAATGTTTGAGAGATCCGTGTGCCGAGTATTTACCTATTTACCTCTCAGTTAAGAGCCCTCCCTCTGCCTTCAGTTCTGGGATGCTAGAATGAGTCTCTGTACTTTAAATTTCCCAGACACCCTGGCCAGGGTGTGCATATGGGGAGATCTGTTGGGAGATTGGGAGGCAGAAGGAGGAGAGAAGAGACTCTTTTCATGTTTCCAGCCACCATCACTCTCTTTCCAGGAATGGAGGAAACCCAGAGCTCATATGGCTCAGCATCTCCTCCTGGACACCCCAGCACCAGCCACACCACAACCCCTGAGAGGGACCATCCCCAGCCAGCAGGACCCCCTGAGGACCAGCTACATGCCCATCCACACTTGTGGAATCCCCCTCCCGAGGTCTGAGCACCAGTCGTGTGGTGTGTGTACATATGTGTGTACGTGGCGAAAGTGTCTGTGTGTGTGTGTGTGCGTGCATGTGTGTGTGATTGAGCATGTTTGTGTGTTCTCAGGTGTCAGGTGGTAACTCTTCCCCTTCCCTTTACTTTCCCAGCTATGCGTTAGTATCTGCTTCCTGCAGTTATTAATATTGGGCTCCCTCAAGCCAGTGGTGGTAACTGCTCCAGGGATTTTCCTTATGTCTTTCAATAAATAACCTTTGTATTAAATTCTCTCACTTTTAAATACCTAGCACAGCTTCTATATTCTGATTGGACGGTAACTGACAGAATCACATTTATTTTGGGAAGAAAATATTTTTGGTCTTAATTTTTTATCAATCTTTTTTTTTAATCATATTGAATTTTATGAACTAATTTATATACATCTATTTAAATAATCATGTTTTATGCTTGCCTGCTAACCTAAAGGTTGGCAGTTAAAACCTACCCAGGGGTCTTGCAGAAGAAAAGGCCTGGCAATCTGCTTCCATAAAGATTACAGCCAAGAAAACCCTATGGAGCAATTCTACTCTGTTAACACATGGGGTTACCATGAGTTGGAATCAACTTGATAGCAACTAACAACAACAAGAGTATGCAATATGGTAACCTACATCAACAAATTTAAAAATACTAAACCAAACAATTCATACAATAAACTCCATTTGGTCTTGGTTGGGGAAAGGGGGAGGAGAAACTGCTTAGTATTAATATTGTGTTTAGGATTTCCTTTTCGATTTATATTATTGAGTGATATTTTCCTCTATTTTTTTCTGTCCATACTAACCTTGTCCAGGTTGAGTATCCATATTATAACAGTCTTGAGTAATGAGTTGGAGGATATTCACTCTTTCCTTAAACCGTAACAGACTTGTCTAGATTTAGAAGTGTTTGCTAGTGCTACTCTCTTCAACCGGCAAAGCCTTTTCTTAGAAGGTAGATTTTTAACTACTGCCTCAACTTCATTAAGGATCTGGAGATCTGAAAAACGAGGACATGGTATGGAATCGATTGTTAAAGATCAGAAGAATAATCGGGCTAGAGAACTCTAACATGAATTTCAGACAGCACTAAGGATCCACATGAAGTCAAAAACAAACAAACAAACCCATTGCTGTCAGTCGATTCTAACTCATAGTGACTCTATAGTGATTCTATAGGACAGAGCAGAACTGCCCCACAGGATTTCCAAGGAGTGGCTGGCAGATTTTGAACTACCTGCTTTTTGGTTAGCAGCTGAGTTCTTAGGCACTGGGCCACCAGGGCTCCGACATGAATTTAGTGATCATAAATTTAGTGTGAGAACAGTCAGTATAGCTGTGCGTATGTGTGTGTGTGTTTTCACCTCTGGATTATACACAGAATAATACGTATGAAATATATGGTAACTATGGCCTCCTGAGTGGCTAATTTTTGTAATATTCCATATGTGCTTAAGAAGGCTGTGTACTCTCTAGTTGATGACCGTGAGGCTCTGAATCTTCATTCCTTGTAGCTGGCTTATTTGGGGATTTGACTCATTGATATCTTGACTTTCTCTTTGTCCCTTGAGCTGTTGCATTCCCGTAAGAAGTATGCTGAGATCTCCAATAATAATGGTGGATTTATTAATTACTCCTTGCAGTTCTATCAATTTTTATAAGTGCTGAGCCTATTTCATTAGGTGCCTACAAGCTCAGGACTATTGCACTTCACAAATGGAAGGAGTGTCACTGTGACTTCCTTTCTTTCTCTAGTAACATTTTTAAGTTTTTTTTCCTATCAATATAGCTGCCTCAGCTTTCTTTTAGTATTTGCTGGGTAAATATTTTTTCTTTCATCTTTTCACTTTAGTCGGTTTTGGTTTCTTAGTTTTCAGTTGTGCATCTAGTTTAAAGCACATAATTGTGCACAGTTGTGTCTTTTGTTATACATTTTGACATTTTTCCATGTTTCAGATATTCAATATTCTCTGCTTGCATTTATGACAACTGATGTTTATAGATTCATTGCCACCATCTTATTTTGTGTTTGCTATTTGCCCCAATTTTTTTTTTTTTTTGCTTATCTTTTCATTTGTTCATTTACATTGGATCATTTTTTTCCTTATTCCATGATTTCCCATTTATACTTTATAATTACAATTGATACAGTGACTACAACAATGGGCTCAAGAATAACAACAATTGTGAGGATGGCACAGGACTGGGCAGTGTTTTGTTCTCTTGTACTTACGATCACTATGAGTCAGAGCTGACTCAATGGCACCTAACAACAACAACAATTACAATTAATTTTTTATCATGCCTACTTACCACTGGAAACATTAAAGGTAATTATTAACTCTACCCTATCTGAATAATGCAAATGCATTTGACTCCTTGAACACCAGTCCTTTAACCCCCCACCCAGCATATAAGCCATTTTTTCCCAGTATTTTAAGTGTGGTTGTTGTCGTTAGGTGCCGTCAACTTGGTTCCGACTCATGGCAACTGTATGCACAACAGGACAAAGCACTGCCCGGTCCTGCACCATCCTCACAATCTTTGCTGTGTTTGAGCCCATTGTTGCAGCCACTGTGTCAGTTTACCTCCTTGAGGGTCTTCCTCTTTTTTACTGACCCTCTACTTTATCAACCATGATGTCCTTCACCAGGGACTGGTCCCCCCGATAACCTGTTCAAAGTATGTGAGACAAAGTCTCATCATCCTTGCATCTAAGGAACATTCTGTCTTCTTCCAAGACAAATTTGTTTGTTCTTTTGGAAGTCCATGGTATGTTCAATATTCTTCGCTAATACCATAGTTCAAAGGCATCAAATCTTCGGTCTTTGTTCTTCATTGTCCAGCTTTCACATGCATGGGAAGCAATTGAAAACACCACAGCTTGGATCAGGTATACCTTGGTCTTCCAGGTGACATCTTTACAAAGATGCATTTTAAGTAGAATATATATATATAATTATTTCTGAACCTCACAAATTATTAGTCAATATTTGTTCATGTTTATTCACATCTCACTGATTTTTGATCAGTATTTCTTCTTGTGTCTCAAGCTTTTGTTCTGGGGTAATTTCCCTTCTTTCTGAAGCACATATTTTAGAAGTTCTTTTGGTGAGAATCTGTTAAAATTCTTCTGAAAATTTTGTATTTTACCCTTATTTTTAACAGGGTACAGAATGCTAATCATCATTTTTTTCTTAGCCTTTTGAAGATGTTATTTCACAGTTTTTCTGGTTCCTATTGTTTCTGTTCAGGAATCTGTTGCCGATCTAATTGTTAATCCTTTTTGGGTGATCTGTCTTTCCCTTATACCCAGTGCTGTCGAATCCAACTTTCCCTTATAACAGCTTTTAATATTTGATGTTCTGTAGTTTTTTTGTAGTGGATCTAGGTATGATTCCCCTTTTATGTATCCTTCTAGCTTTGTGTTTTGCTTTTTATATCTATGAATTCATGCCTTTCTGCAGTTCTGAAAAAAAAAAAAAGCCACAGTCACTTCAATTATTTGCTTGCCCACATTCTTTAGTATCTTTTATTGGGTCTCTAATTGGATGTATAGTAGACATTCTCATTCTATTTTCTGTGTTTCTGCACTCTTTTTCATGTGTTTCATCTCATCTTTTCTGTTACATTATGGTAATTTTATCCAATTTATCTTCTAGTGTACTGATTCTTCTTTTAGCTGTATCTACTCTATTTAACTTATTCATTATGCTTCTCATTTCAGCCACTAGATTTTTAATTTACAGAAGTACTACTGATTCCTTTTAACATCTGTCTTCTCATTTTATAGTCTATTTCTTCTTGCTTATTTTCCTAATATATCTTATTTTTCAAATTTTGCATTTAGAGTTATTTTATGGCTTGATACTAATAATTAAACTTCTAAAGTCTATGGGGGCCGAAATATCTCTCTTTTTCGTTTGTCTCGCACTTCTGGTAGCTTTTTTTTGTTTGTTTTTTGCTTTTGCCTAATTTTGTTTTATACTTCTTTTTGTGTAAATTTTGTTCCACCCTCACATTTAGCTTAATTTAACGTATAGGAATTATGAGGGGTCATAATTGAAGATGATTTCTTTTTTTTCTGAAAATGTTGGCATTGTTATTGCCATTTACCAGGGAAAGGTATCAACTTGAAGTCTCTTTAGTGTAACTGCTTAGTCAGGAGTATCCGTGACCCTGTTGGTAGTTTAAAGTTGAACATTAGAACCATGTAAAAGCAAGCTGGTAAATAATAAATTATCAATGGGGATGAATATTCTTATTTGTATCATTTTCTCCTGCCTGGAACAGTCATAGAAGCTGACAGATTTCATGATTACTTCCCTTTGATGTTAGGTGGGTTTCCCATTTCCACCCTTTCTCAGGGCTACACTCTGTGTTTTATGCAGAATCCTTGGTTTAGCTCCTACACTTGGCAGAGGCAACATCCTAGTCCCCTGACACCCCTCCCCCACGCCCTGAGTTCTCAGTATTGACTTTTCCTCCAGAACAGCACTGATTTTTATGGTTTTAGTACATTCTTCTACCAACCTTTATGATTTTAACATGTCCTTCACATTTATTGGATAAAAACCAAAACGAAACCAAACCTACTGCCATGGAGTCAATTTTGACTCATAGCCACCTTATATTTATTGGATAATTTAACATGTTTTTCAAATATTGGATCATTTCAATATTTCATTTGAACCCAGGCAAACATTTAAATTACATATGTTTTAATTTACCTAGCATCTGAGAGCTTTATTGTGTCTGAGGAATTTTCATAATGTCACCATGCAGCTATTATTATGTTAAATATGAGTACAGACAGCATGGGATTATAGAAGGTGTCTTGTCAGGTAGTTCTGGGTAGAAACACCTTTGTGATGGCGTTTGCTAATGATGGAACCCTGAGCCTGGCATTTAGCTTTTCTCAGCTTCTGTTTCTTCATATTTAAAACGAAGCAGGTAATAACTGCTTGTGAAGACTGCTGTGTGGTCCAGATGAAATGATGTGTGGAAAGTGCCTAGGACAGCATCTTTGCACTGTAATCACTCCAGTGCTTGTTGGGAGGGTAAATGATGAAATGTGTGGCTTAAGCATCGCTAACATTGGAAATTCACCCACAGGTACCTCTCCCTCCACCTGCATGAATGAGAACCTCAGCTATTAACCCACGACACTCTGCCCTTCCCAAACCTCGGTGAGTATCACATTGCCCATCACTGTGCAGTCCCTTGCCTCACTTTCTGACCAGACCATGAGCACTTCTTGTCCCCATTGCCTAGCCTAGCCCTTGGAACAGGATAGGTGCAGGTAAGCACCTGATGTTTGAGGAAATGGGTAAGTGAAAGAATGAGTGCATAAAGTTCTACCAGCAACAATAGTTTGTGTGCTTACCGGAATTGACGATAATTTGCCGGATCAAATTTACTAACTAAAAGCCACTGGATACACGTCTGCTGATGGACAGATTGTATGTGTACCCTCTTGGAAGACTGTCACCAGCAGTCCTTGTGCTTTGTGCAGGTGAGAACTTCAGCTCCTATTATTCATCCAGGTCCAGTTATTCAGCCACAGGTAGATGGCCACAAAGGCTTCTATCTGATACCAGAAACGCCTCTGGGGTTTTGGTTTGGGTTTTCTTCTCTAGCCAGTGGACCTGTAGTCTAAATAAGGTTGTATTCAGACTCCGGTCCTTCACAGAGAATTGAATTCAGACTCTCTGGTCCTTCACAGAGAATTGAAATCCAGTCTCAGGATACATGTGTCAAATATAACCCTAATTAGGGAAAAAATGGGTTGTCTTCAGTTGCTTTTTAAATGTCATCAGCACAGGTTGTATTAATGTGGATTTTAAAGAAGATGGGTGGATTCTGGGTAGCAACCTTGAGGTAATAATTGCCTTAATTTATTTTTCAGGAACCAAAATTAGAGACAAATCTCACCCCAGTCTCCTTTCTAGAAGGAAAGTCTCTTCAACCTAGCTATATTTAATTTAGTTAAAAAGCTATTATAGCTTGGTCTTTTGGGGTTAACTCATACACCTGAAGTTCTGGTTACTTTGACTTATATCTCCCTGAAATTTATTTTTATTCTATATGCTTGTGGTACCTGGTGGTACAGTTATCAAGTGTTCAGCTGCTAACCAAAAGGTCAGTGGTTCAAACCGCCAGTCACTCCACTGGAGAAAGACGAGGCACTCTGCTTCCATAAAGATTTACGGCCTTGGAAACCCTATGGAACTGTTCTACTCTGTCCTATATGGTTGCTATGAGTTGGAATGGACTCAACAGCAATGAGTTTTTTTGTTTTGGTTTATACAAACCTTGCCTTCACAGTTTATTTCTATGTCTTGTCTTGCTCAAATAATTTCAACAAAAATATGCAGGGCATTTACTGTGGGTCAAGTGTCATGTTGGAAACTAGAGATCCAGAAAAGTGTATGAGCCAACCTAAGGCTTCTGGGGCCTCATGTTCAGGGGAGAATGAGAAAGAAACAGGTGATTCTCATCCTATGTTCAAATGTTGAAGTTGGTGTATTAGGGTTCTATTGAATACACCATGGACTGCCAGAAGAATGAACAAATCTGTCTTGGAAGACGTATAGACAGAATGGTCCTTAGAAGTGAGGATGGCAAAACTTCATCTCATCTACTTTGGGCGTGTTATCAAGAGAGACCAGTCCCTGGAAAAGGACATAATGCTTGGTAAAGCGGAGGGTCAGCAAAAAAGAGAAAGACCTTCTGCAAGAAGGGCTGACACAGTGACTGCAACAATGGCTAAAGCATAGCAATGACTGTGAGGATGGTGCAGGACCAGGCAGTGTTTTGTTCTGTTGTACATAAGGTTGCTATGAGTCAGAATTGACTAGATGGCACCTAACAACAGCAACAACAAAATGGAAACATTGCAGAGGTGGAGTTAGGAAAGTCTAGATGGATTTCTTAGAGGAAATACTATCCAAATGAAGTCATGGACCAGAGTAAGCCAGGCAAAGAACAGACAGAGGAGAGCACTAGACAGAAGAAAATTCATGAGAAAGGCACAGAGGCAACCGAAATGGACAGTGACCATAGACTCTGTCCCTTAAGAAAGAACACACTTGAGAGTGAAAGAGGCAGGATAAATAATTGTCTGGGACAGCAGGCATGAGTCAGAACAGTCCAGGAAAAAAGGACGTTTGACCACTCTGTGTCTGGAAGATCCCACAGGCAGTTTGGTACCATTGAACGTAATACGACAGGTGGCCTGGTTCTGGCATTTTTGTCATGGCCTTCCATAACAGACAAGGCCACGTTCCTTGCAGGATGTCCACCTTAGAGAGGTCCACCGCCCTGGTACAGAGCTGAATCTGCCAGCACGCATTTGTTAGGAGCCACCACGAATTAAACTGCCCCTCGGACCTTGCCTCAGTAATGCTAATGCTCTCAAGTAAACCTCAGGAAAAATCACCTTTGTATATTCTAACTACTCACTCTTCTTTTGCTTCCATCTAGTCACTGTTTCTCTATGCGTTGCTGTAATTCTTTCGAAGCTTCAAGAAAAATGTTTGAGAGAATCATTTCCTCAACATTCTTTTGAAGGCGAGATTCATCTAATACTTAGAGTAACAGTGACCATACGGGTGGAGGTGGAGACATTGGAATGGGACCAGTGAAGTTGTGGAAAGGATATTGGTCTCAATATCCATGAAATATAGTTCCATTCTTTCAAAGGCCTTTTGGCTTTACTCTCCAATCTATTTCTCAATCTATGGTGAGTAGAGACCTGTTTGGGCATTGAATGGACTTAGTGGGAATGTCAGGTGGGATGGACGTCATAAAAGCACTCTTGTACCTTGATGTCCTGAAGTTTTAAAGTGACTTTATGTAACTAATGACAAGGGATTTTAAGTGAATAAACTCCTCTTAGTGTAGACCAGAAATGGGTCCAGGTGCCTAAGTCTTAAGAACCACACACATACCTGCATGAGCTCACATGTTAAATGCAGAACCTCAAACATATTCTTCCATCGGGACAAGTATTTTGTCCAGTCTGAAATCGTGTCCACTCTTCTCACCGAGTACCCTGCAAATCATTTACTTGCAAAACCATACTCTATGTGTATACTATACATAAATTGACAAACTTATGTAATTTTTTCAGCTTCTTATCCCTCCACTGTCTAGCTCTCTATATGCTTCTTCAGGAAAGCTGGATCTGATTCTGGTCACTGGCCTGGTAACCACCAGAAGTGGAGTATTAGAGAAATTATTAGCTTCCTCCTTCAAGCTCCCTTAGAAAATGAAGTATGGGATTCTTCAAGTAAGGAACACATAACATTTATAGATAGGAGAAGGAGGGGGGAGTTTCCTCGGACAAGGACAGGGGGTCAGGGCTGTTTAGGAGGCAGAGGGTAGAACCTGAGTACTTGGGGTTCCCTGCATCCTCCCAAATATCCCTATTTCAATGGTAAGGTTTCCCCTATTTCCTTATTGGTGCTTTAAGTTCTTTTCTCCTTTTGCAAGGAGATCTAATGAGCCACAGATTCAACTGACAGGACAATTTAATAACTTACATACTGAGACAGAATTAGGTTTGCAGTTCTCTTAGTAGTGGTTATGGGAGAAAATAGTGTCTTTGAGCAGTTATGTAGATCGTTCCTGAGTTTCGGTTCATTACTTTAGGTGAGAATGTGGTATTTGAGGTTATTGTTCTTTTGATTTAAGTTTCTTAATAAGGCCAGGAGCATCCATCCTATTCCCACAGTTCCAGGATTTCTAATACCTTTGATGTTTTTCTATAGGTTCAATTACAGAATCCTGCAGAGCTTTGCCTTAAAAATTAAAACTCATTTTCCATCAAATGCCATGAGCTACTGGCTTTCCAGGCCCAAATATGAATGGCAGCTTCATTGCCTTCTACCATATTTTAACTATAACTTCAGTTCAAAGCAGTTCATATTTCTGTGAGGGTTCGTTATCCACTATTCTGTTTTGGGTGCAAATCTCTGACATTCTTTGGTTTTAAGCAGAAAAACATGACTCTGGATTAAGTGAAAAGGGTGTTTGATGGAGAGAATGAAGTTGCTACTGGAGTGGAAAAGATTCCAGAGAATCAGGTACACAAACAGGACTCACCATAGCAGGCAAGGGTTGTAGGAGTGACTTTAAGGTTAGGTTCAGCGGCACAGTGGAGTTAATTTATGCCAGCTCCTCTCAAGACTCAAAATTGTGGGAAAGAGACCATGCATGGGTTGTCTTGGAGAGGACTTCTTGCCCCTTTGAACCTGACAAATTCTGCTTTCAGCAGAAGAAAGATTTTTCAGACTCATGAGAAAAATAACAGAAAATGCCTTATTAGTGCTTTTCAGGAGCTTTGGTGGTATAGTGGTGAGCTCAGGTTGCCAACCAAAAAGTCAGCAGTTCGAATCCACCAGCTGCTCCTTGGAAACCCTATGGGGCAGTTCCACTCCATCTTATAGGGCCACTATGAGTCGGGACTGACTTGATGGCAACAGGTTTAAGTGCTTCTCAAGGGCAGGCCTGCAGTAAGTGTCTTATGATCTTCATCTCTTATTATGTTCCCTTTCACTCTGGGCTTTGGCCATATTGGTCTTCTTTCTCTTCCTTGAACCCTCTATACTCCTTCCTCCTCTGAGCCTTTGCAGTTACTATTCCCTGCACCTGGAGGCTCTTCTTCAGATTCCACCCTGGCCACCCCTTCTCATCACTCAAGTCTCAGATCAAATCTTGCTTCTTCAGCGTTCTCCTTTGACCACCCAGCCTCTCCACCTCTGTACTGACCCCAGTCCTTCTCTCCTGTGGTGGATTGAGTAGTGGCCCCTAAAAGATATGTCTAAGTATTAAAGCTCAGCACCTATGTGATCTTAGTTGGAAATAGGGTCTTTGCTGATGTAACTAAGTTAGGATATAGGGATGAGATCATTCTAGATTTATAGTGGGCTCAAAATCCAATGACTGGTATCCTTGTAAGAGAAAGGAGACAGAGATTGTGACACAGGAACATATGGAGAAGAAGACCATGTGAAGACTGAAGACAAAGGCAGAGATTGGAGCTATGCGGCCACAAGCCAAGGGATGCCTGTGACCACAAGAAGCTGGAAGAGGCAAGAAAGGATCTTCCTCTTGAATCTTCTGAGGGACATCTTGACATTGAACTTGTTGCCTTGGACTTCAGAACTATGACAGAATAAATTAATGTTGCTTTAAGCCACCAAATTTGTAGCAATTTTTTATGACATCTAGACGAGACTGATTCATCTCCCAGTAGCCTATGCTACTTTCTTCATAATTGGTGATTCTGAAATCAGCTCATTTATTTATTTGTACCATTATTATCTGTCTCCCCTTCAAGGGTGTACACTCCTTAGAACCCGCTCCTTGTCTGTCTTAATAATAACAATGAGAGATCCATAAGGCCCTTGTTCTGTGCTAGGCACTGCTGTTTTGTTTGACATCATTAGCGTATTCCATGCTCACAGCCACACTCCAAGGTGAGTGCATTCTGACTTCAGCCACAAAAGAGAGTACACAGAGGGCAGTAGGATGGATGACAGACTGGGATCATGTGGCTGCAAGTGGTGACACTGTGTCTTGAAGCTCTGACCAGTGTCCTTGTCCTATGTGCCATCTCAGGCAAAGCAGGGTCTCCAGTGCATGACATACGCCTGGCCCATGGTGGGAGTTCAGAAAACAGGGATGGATAATGTTGGATACCCTCATTTTATAGATGAGAACACTGAGTTTTAGGAGGTAGCATCACTGCTGTAGATATTAGACTTGGTCAAGGTGGCACAGGGCTCAGGCCCAAGCACAGGTTCTGAGCTACCTGGCCACCCTGCTTTGAGGCTCCTCTCCAGGCTGCATAAAGGGAGGCATTCACAGTGACTCCCACCCTACTGCCTCATTTATCCATGATCCAGGTGAGAGCCTCCTCATGTGTTTGAGGAAACCATTCTGTGCTCTCCTGGGCATGGCAGTGGGAAATTTCCTGAGAGAATAAAAGTGGTACTTGACCCTGGAGACTGGTCTTTGAGGCATGTGTGTGGGGTGAGGATGGGAAAGAGCCAGTGGGTGTCAGTAAATGTTTAACCACTAGCACACCCCGTGTGTGTGTGTGTGTGAACATGCACGCATATATGTTTATCATATCTATTATTGATATAAAGGATGTGTAGCAAACACTTTACAAATAAAAATAAAATATTCAGCACCCTATATCGTAAATTCCATAAAATCAGTTGCTTCCCATAGAATGAGCTTATTGAATTTTGGCAAAGTCTTATGTAAGCAACGATCCTACAGTTGCAAATGATGAATATGTGTAGCTTCAACGTGAATGCTGGCTGAAGTTTTTCTTACTTTAACGAGTAGGATACCTTTGAATTATGGTATTGGTGAAGAATATTGAATATACTGTGGACTGCCAGGAGAATGAAAAAACCTGTCTTGGAATGAGTACAACCAGAATGCTTCTTAGAAGCAAGGATGGCGAGACTTCATCTCACATACTTTGGACATGTTATCAGAAGGGACCAGACCCTGGAGAAGGACATCATGCTTGGTAAAGCAGAGGGTCATCAAAAGAGAGGAAGACCCTCAAGGAGATGGATTGACGCAGTGGCTGCAACAGTGGGCTCACACATAGCAAAGATTGTGATGATGGTGCAGGACCAGACAGTGTTTTGTTCTGTTGTATATAGGGTTGCTGTGAGTTGGGACTGACTGCATGGCACCTAATAACAACAATGAGTAGGACAAAAGTGAAGCAACAAAGACACAAGTTGGAAAGTCAGTGATTGGCCATGAACTGAGATGACTTTGTTTTAATTGAGTTTAAGAGTTTTCAAGTACCAGACTAATATCTTTTCTATTTTTCTGTGTGTGCAATAAACAATGTAACAGCTATAGGCACAATAAGCTTTTAAGTTTAACCTGCATTATGAACAGTGTCTTCATTACTTTTCCTCTAGACAGTCAGTAAAGCAATAAATGAAGCACTAACTTGCAGCATTTGTCAATTTACATGGCATAAATATTCCACCATGGCCGATTCCAAGCTACAGACATGACTTCATGAGGGGTTGGGAAGAGGTGCTCGGTAGCATACCATCGTAAAGTATTTCCACCATACAGATGAAATAGATGTGAATAACCTCAAGAGCAAAAATAATAGCAAAATTAGGAAGTGCTGAGTTTTAAGTATGTATCATCTTGGTTTGTAATTTATTTAATTGTAAATTCATATGATTTAATTTTTAATAGTGCTTCACAATATTCCTGAAAATTAATGATCAGCTCTCTCAGCCAGCATGAGCCAGCTCCAGTGCAGCACTAGAAAGGAAGTTAGAAAGGAAGGAAGGCATCTCATCACATTTGCAATGGAAATAGCGCAAACTCCATTTTTGTACTCAAACACAACCAAACCAGCTGCCATCGAGTTGATTCTGACTCATGGTGACCCCATGTGTGTCGGAGTAGAACTGCACTCCATAGGTTTTTCAATGGCTGAGATCTTTTGAAAGTAGGTCACCAGGCCTTTTTTCCAATGCACTTCTGGGTTGATTTGAACCACCAGCTTTGCGATTATTAGCCAAGTGCTTAATTGCTTGTGCCACCCAGGGATTCCCCAAACCAGTTGTCAGTGAGTCAATTATGACTCCTCGTGACCTCATATGTGTCAGAGTAGAGCTATGCTCCATAGAGTTTTTCATGGCTGATTTTTTTGAAGTAGGTGCCAGGGCTTTCTTCTGAGGCATCTCTGGGCAGACTTGAACCTTCAGCTTTCACTTAGTGGCCGAGCACATTAACTCATAGATAGCCACTAGGTATTCGCTAAGCATCCAGTGCTGGAGCAGGAACTTGTCAGAGGTTCTCCCTCTGAAGACGCATCAGAATCACAGTAGAATGCGGATTCCAGGTGCCAGTCTGTGACCGTCAGGTCAGGTCCCTAAGGGTGTAAGGGGTGGGTGCTGACCTCTAAGGTGGGTGAAGGAGGCAACAGGGGAGCATGCAGGCAGCTTACACTCAAGGCTAGACCACTCAGAGCCCCCAGTACGGGGCTTGGAGGGTGGCTATCTGCTCACAGCAGCCAGAGAAGGGGAGGTCACTCCACCTGACCACTGGGAGAACTTCTCCAGAGTGTCTGGCTGCCCTCGGTCTTGACGACAGTCAGAAATGGAAACCCTGCACCCCCTGCCCGGGCCCCCAGCGGCCAAGCACTGCAGGATGATGTGGGCTGGATGAGAGCACAGGTGGAGGAGCCAGATGCCCACACTCCCCAAATGCCCATTCTGCTGAAGATATTGGGCTCAAGAGTGTGAGTCATTGTTGGCAAGAGACCGTGGGAAAACCAGGGAAATTGCCCAACGTGGTGACATTTTTTCTTAATAGGGAAATCAGTGACAACAACACTTCTGTCAGTGTCTCAAAAAGGAAAACAGGTAGAGACTTGGAGAGAAGAGCGGCCCTTGTGGTGGCAGAGAGCCTCTGCTGCAGGACAGACCAGCATGGCGCTGAGCATAGGGCTGGCTTCACCCCTCAGTTTCCTCTCTGTGCAGCCTGACAGCAGCGCTTCCTCCCACTGTGCTCATGAGGATTACAGAAACACTGGAAGTTACATGTGGTTGTTGTCGGCTGCTCTCCAGTCAGCCTCAACTCTTGGTGACCCGGTGCACCAAGGAATGAAACACTGCCCAGTCCTGTGCCATCCCCATGATCAGCTGGAGATCTGACCCTTGTGATCCATGGGGTTTTCTTTGGCTGATTTTTGGAATTAGATTACCAGGCCGTTCTTCCTAGTCTGTCTCAGCCTGCAAGCTCTGCTGAAACCTGTTAAGCATCATAGCAACACACAAACTTCTACTGACTAATGGGTGGTGGCTGTGCGTGAGAAGCATTGAGCACCCCAGAAGTTTAGGGCAACAAGACAAGCAGGGGGCACCAGAATGAGTGTATTTGGCTGGATGGAACAGTTGTAAGCTGGATCTGAAATTCTGTCAATATATAATGGTTTCAGATAGGATGGACCAGGTAGGGGGAAATATTCTGGTCACCTGGGATGGGTCACATAAGGGGTACATTTTGATGGGGAGGATGAAGGCAAAGCTTCCAAAGGGCTGATCTGAGGAGTTTCCTTGAGGCACACAAAGGGGGATAAAGAAGGTACAATTTGTTCAGTCTGTTGCTGGAACCTGAGGACTCACCATTCCATTCACACGCTGGGACTAAGACACTCTGGGCAGCTCCCATTCTCAGGGACTCTGCCTTGGACTCCTCTCCTCCCTAAGCTGTCCCTTTACCAGTCTCAGGGCCCTTGCCTACCTGTCCCTGCCACTCAGGCCTTAGTCCATCACACATAACATTGTTGAGAGATGCTGTCCATTTATTCCAACCCATAACGAACCTATGTACAACTAAAAGAAACATAGCCCAGTCCTGTGCCATCATCACAACCATTGCTATATTTAAGCCCATTGTTGCAGCCACTGTGTCAATCCATCTTGCCGAGGGTCTTCCTCTTTTTCACCGAGCATCTACTTTACCAAGCATGATGTCCTTTTCCAGGGATTGGTCCCTCCTGATAATATGTCCAAAGTACATGAGATAGAGTCTTGTCATCCTCACCTCTTAGGAGCATTCTGGCTGTATTTATTTCGAGGCAGATTTGTTTCTCCTTCTGGCAGTCCATGGTCTATTCAATATTCTTCGCCAACACCATAATGCAAAGGCATCAATTTGTCTTTGGTCTTCCTCATTCACTGTCCAGCTTTCACATGCATGAGGATATTGAAAATATCATGGCTTGGGTCAGACTCACCTTAGTCCTCAAAGTGACATCTTTACTTTTCAACACTTTAAAGAGGTTTTTTTGCAGCAGATTTACCCAGTGCAATATAACCTTTGATTTCTTGACTGCTGCTTCCGTAGGTGTTGATTGTGGATCCAAGTAAAATGAAATCCTTGACATCTTCAGTCTTTTCTCTGTTTATCATGATGCTGCTTATTGGTTCAGTTTTGAGGATTTTTGTTGTCTTTATTTTAATGTAATCCATACCGAAGGCTGTAGTCTTTGATCTTCAACGGTAAGTGCCTCAAGTCCTCTTAACTTTCAGCAGGCAAGGTTGTGTCATCTGCATATGGTAGGTTAATGAGTCTTCCTCCAATCCTGATGCCATGTTCTTCTCACATAGCCTAGCTTCTTGTATTATTTGCCCAGTATACAGATTGAATAAGTATGGTGAAAGGATACAACGCTGATGCACACATTTCCTGACTTTAAACCATTTTCTCGTTCTGTTCAAACGACTGCCTCTTTTTCTATGTACGGGCTCCTCATGAACACAGTTAAGTGTTCTGGGAATCCCATTCACTGCAATGTTGTCCATTGTGAAAGAGAAACCCTGATGGTGCAGTGGTTTCAGCAACCAACTGCTATCCGAAAGGTTGGTAGTTTGAAACCACCAGTGGCTCTGTGGGAGAAAGATGTAGTAGTTTGCTTCCTTAAAGATTTATAGCCTCCAAAACCCTATGAGGTTGCTATGAGTCAGAATTGACTCAGTGGCAGTGAGTTGTTTTTGTTTTTGTTTTTTGCCAGAAGAACAAACAATCCTGTCTTGGAAGAAATACAGCCAGAGTTCTCCTTGGAAGTGAAGATGGCAAGATGGCAAAACTTCACCTCAATTACTTTGGACATGTAATCAGAAAGGACCAATCCCTGGAGAAGGACGTCATACTTGGCAAGGTAGAAGTTCAGCAAAAATGATGAAGACCCTCCACAAGATGGACTGACACAGTGACTGCAACAATGGGCTCAAGCATAGCAATGATTGTGAGCGTGGTGCAGGACCAGGCAGTGTTTCATTCTGTTGTACGTAAGGTCGCTATGAGTTGGAAACAACTTGACAATGTTACACCTAACAATTACAACCACCATCTCTCTGATATTCTCTAGTTTCAGCCAAGATCCATCTGACAGCACCAGTGATGTCCTTTGTTCCACATCCTCTTCTGAACCTGGCTTGAATTTCTGGCAGTCCCCTGTGGATGTACTGCTGCAATCACTTTTAAATTATTTTTAACATAATTTTACTTGCATGTGACATTAATGATAATGCTCAATAATTTCCGCATTCTCTTGGATCACCTTTCTTTGGAAAAGGCAAGTATGTGGATCTCTTCCAGTCAGTTGGCCAGGTACCTGTCTTCCAAAGTTCTTGGTGTAGATGAGTGAGCACCTCCCCACATTGCACCCATTTGTTGAAATATCTCAATTTGTATTTTGTTAATTACTGGAGACTTGTTTTTCACCAACGCCTTCAGTGCAGCTTTTGTTGTTGTTAGTTGCTGTCAAGTCAGCTCCGACTCATTACAAACACGTGTACAGTGGAACGAAATGTTGCCTAGTCCCGAGTCATCTTCAGGACCGTTGGCATGTTTTAGTCTATTGTTGAGCTGTTGTGTTAATCCATTTCCTAGAGGGTTTCCCTCATTTTCGTTGACCATTTACTTTACCAAACATGGTGTCATTTTCTAGTGATTGGTCTTTCCTGGTGACGTGTCCAAAGTAAGTGAGCCATTATCTTGCCATCTTCCCTTCTAAGGAGCACTCTGATTGTATTTCTTCTAAGGCTGATTTGTACATTCTTCACACCTCTTATACCCACATTTTCATATCACCACCAGATTGCAAGAGACTCAGTAGCTACTGTATGACTGCCGTTTCCTTTTCACTTTCTTCAGCAATCTCTCAGCCTAGTTTCTTAAGCAAGAGGTCTCTGTGGACACAGGGAACAAACTCTCTGGGGTGAGGAAGGGTCTTGGGGTCAAAGAACAAGACTCTGCCCAGGGACAAATCCCATGTCTGCCAGTTCCCAGCTTCATGCCCCCGTGCCTGTTTCTTAAACTTTCTGAACCTCAGTTTCCCCTACGTAAACACAGAAGTAATATTAGCCTTTCTCTCACATCATTTCCTGTGGTATTTCTCTGCTAGTCCATGAAGCTACTGAAATCAATGATTTCTGAATTTATTTGCCTCAACTTTGGGATCACCCCCTCTGTTGTGTAGGATTTTATCTTAGGAAATGAATAGGTACTCAGGAAATTTACAGAATACCCTATTAATGTGCCTGCTAGAGGGTGTGTGAAGGGAGCTGGGCAGATCAGGTCTTTTGACTCACAGGGAGGCGGTTTCTTATAGCCCCATTTGAGCTGACAGGCACTGGGCGATTGAGGCTGTAACACCTGCTCAGGTGTTGCTTTAAAAAAGGTCAGGCCTTCCTGCGAGGGAGGACCGCAGGGAGCTCTGGCAGGCCTGAGATACGTGTTGGCAGCTTCTCTTGGATTCTGGAAGGCTCTACTGCCTAGGGGTTTAACAGAGTGGCTGTTCCTTCAAAGGCAAAGACAAGGGCATGAGGTGACCTCAACCCTGGGAGTGTGAAATGTAGTCTGGGTCTAACTTTTGATCAACATGAAAGGGAAGCGGAGAGAGACAAATTAGGAGAACCACACAGGCCCAGTGAGAAGCAACAGGATAGCGATAATAATCCCTTACACATGAGAAGGGAGTTTACAGCCACATGGTGTTCTCCAGGACCCAGAAAGGACCAGAGAGGAGGCATGGAGTGTACAGGGCCAGGGCTGTACCCCAGCACTCAGCTCACCATCTGCTATGCTGGGCAAGTGCTTCCCGTCCCCCATCTGAACTACAGATTAATTGTTTTCAAACTGAAGATCAACCTGCATAAAAAGAACATGTAAATAATTCCTAATGTTGTTCACCTCTGGAAAGAGTTAAGTACTGCGTGGAGGGGCATAGGAAGAGGCATGTGCAGGGGCAGGGTACTTTCCTGAATGAAGGCAGGTTGCCCAGGTGTTACGAAATGGATTGTGTCTCCCAAAATGTGTGTTGGAACCCTAATCCCTATACTTGTGTATGTGATCCTGTTTGGAAATAGTTTTGTTTGTTATGTTAATGAGGTCATGCCAGAGTAGGGTGGGTCCAAAACCTGATGACTTCTGAGTTAAACAGTGTAGACACAGAGCCACACACAGGGGAGGCAGATGCCCTGTGAGGATCATCTACAAGTGAAGGAACCAAGGGATGCCCATGACTAAGCCACAGCCGAGACCCTGATTTGGGCTTTTAGTCACCACAAGCATGGGGAAATAAATATCTGTTCTTGAAAACCACCCACTTCCACTTGTGGTATTTCTGTTACAACAGTGCTAGGAGACTAGGGCACCAGGTGGTGGTCAGACTTGTTTTCCTAGGAGGCATAGGTGGTAGGGCAATCTGTGTGCTCTCACAGATGTGAGGGTAAGCATTGCCCTCACCTGGAGGAGTCTCAAGGCAGGACTGGGGAAACACACAGACCCTCCAGGGCTCGAGTTCACTCTGACACCTCTACTGTGAGATCTTACAGGCTAAATATCTCTTTCTATGCCTTGATGTCTGAGTTACCTACTGTCTCATCAATATTGCATAACAAACCACCAAAACTCAGAGGCTTAATGCAGTGGTTCTCAAGCAAGGGTGATGTTTTTTCCCAGGGGATGCTCAGCGATGTCTAGAGGTTTTTGTCATTGACATTTTTGGAAAGAAAGGGTGCTGCCCTCATCTAGTGGGGAGAAGCCAGTGATTCTGCTCAACATCATGCGATGCAGAAGGCAGCCTACCACAACAAAGAATTGTCAGTCCAAATGCTGAGGTTCAGAAACACTGTCTTAAAGAACAATATTTTAAAATCTCCCACACTTTGTGGGTTGGGCATGCCCTTCTGCTAATCTGGGCTTGTGTTGACAGAACATGGGCATGCAGGTGTGATCAGTTGGGGGTCTGGCTGATGGCTGGGGGTTCTAGAATAACACCTCTGGATCACATGGCTCCCCTCCACATGATGTCTCATCCCCAAGCAGGTGTCCTGGCTCATTCTCATGGCATTGGCAATTCTCCAAGAAAGAGTGGCAAATGGGAATACACTTCCCCAGGCTCCACGAGGTTATGTTTGCTGATAGCTCATTGATGTGGGGGTCACAGGGGCATGTCAGAGTCAGAGTAGAAGATGCTTTGAAAGTGACAGGGCAGAAAGTATGGGAGCAGGAAGCTACAGAGTCATAGACACACCCATTTTACCACACTCAGTGTCCTTGTCCATGTAAGGTGTGTAGTAACACCCCTTTATAAGGTTGTCGTTGAGGATTAAATAAGTCAACATATGCACGCTAACATGTGCACACTCCAAGTAAGCACACTTCACTCTCAAGGACCATGACTGGAGCGGGGGCTAAGGACTTCCAACTTCAAATTCTCTACTCCTTCTACATACATGCATCAAGCTGCTGCCTGATAGTGGTCTGGAAAATCCAAGACTGTACTTTGCTTTGGGCCCAGAACTGCACACACTTGTGCACAGAGGTCAGGGACATGCACTCATGCAAAGGGGTCAAGAACTAGAGGGCCAGGGCCTAGCCCCAAAGCTGCACGCACTAGTGCAAAAAAGTCAGGGACTAGAGGGCCAGGGATTGGCCTCAACACTGGGTTCACCACCTGCCATGTTGGGTGAGGACATCCCCTTTCCGAACTTCAGATTTATCGATTTCAAACTGAATGATCAGCCTGCATGATAAGAACACAGAAAATAGTTCCTGAATTGTTTCACCTCTAGAAAGAATCAAGTTGTGCAGAAGGCAAGAGGTGTAGAGGGGTAATGGGCTTTCCCGAAACTACTGTATGTTGCCTAGAATCAGGAATACCCAAATGATTGAACTCTTTTCACTCCCAAGATGTGGGAGCCTACCTAAGCCGGGTTGGGGCTCAAATTTACAAACACTGAAGCAGTAATTTCTGAACATAAATATGCATTTTCTTTTGCACAATTGGTTTTAGATAGAGAGCCATTTGGGTCTCAACCTGTTGTTTCCCATTATCTGATGGGCTAAATTACCACTTAATTTGTAGAGTTAAGGAGGTCCATATCTAATTCCCATGTATGTGGTTATAAATGACCAAACAAAACGAGGTCATTTTTTCAATTTGGTTGGTTGACATTTTGTGTTTGTCTGATTATCTATTGTCTTTTTTTTTTTTTTAAATGGTGGGTATTTGTGTGGTAATTCTGAAGAAATTGACAGCATTATATTAAATTAGGTGTCTCTCTAGGAGTTATCATTTAATAAACATTCATGTGCATGCTAGAATGTGAGGTGTTGAACAATGATGGATAGGGCATGGTGCCTGTCTTCTTGGAACTCACAGCTTGTATATGCCATGTGGGAAACAGGTGCATATGAACCTACTTTGGCTCAAAATGGCAGCCCAATGAGTTCTCCTTGAATTTGGGAAGTTTTCCAAAGGCCTTTCTTTCCATTACATGGAACTGTCTTGCTGGAGTTGAGATGAGTAAGAGGTGGGTTTGAAGAGGCCAAGTGGGCTGTTTGTGTAGGATTTTGAGTGCTGGGCCAACAAGTGTCAGCCTCATGTTATGAGGCATGGGAGCCATTTTGTTTTTGAGGAAGGGAGTACCACAAGTTGAGTTGCATGGAGTATGTGACCCTTGTTCTTGGATACTTCTGTTGAGAGCCTTCTGGAGGCAGGCAATGGGCTCAAAGAACCTTCGGGAGCCCTGTCTGACCTCTGGGGTTGTGACTTAAGTCAGAGCTCTGTGAGTTTACTTGTATTGTCTTTGTTCGGTGTTGCTGTTACGTGGGATGGGAATGCAGACTGATAGGATGGTCTGGATTTCCCTGAGTCCAGACCTGATTCTAGATGCCCCGGTGGCTCAAAAGCTAAGCACTTGGTTGCTAACCGAATGGATGGCAGCTGGAACTCACCAGTGGCTCAGTGGGAGAAAGATCTGCTGATATGCTCCGATAAAAATTACAGCCTAAAATACCCTATGGGACAGTTCTGCTCTGTTACATGAGGTTGCTATGAGTCAGAATCAACCCGACGATATCCAACAACAACAGTCTTGATTCAGGGCATGGGATTTCTTCTCAAATTCCAAAGATGCTGTCCCCACACCAAGATAAGGGCTCTGCTCACAGTGGGTGGAGCCTCCTGGCCCACTCAGTCTCCCACTTTAAGCCCCCTTGGAACAAGGCAAAGTATAAATAAATAAACACATAAAAAGCAAAACGAAATCTAGAGCCTATGTTTAGCGATGTAACAAAGTTTAAATCCAAGATCTGTCTGAGGAGTTACTAAACTTTTTTTTCAGTGATTTATTTTCTGATTTTCGCAAAGAAATCACCCACAACAGTATTAGCACCTCATAAAAGCCACAGACACAAAAATGCAATCTTTATTATAACACATAACCATTTTACTTCCTACCAGATGAGGATTCACGGAAGAAATTGTTATTGTCTGGTCATTTTTACATTCAAATAAACTGCAAATCAGTCTCTCAGGACAGCTTGTCCTGTCTTGAAGCATTTAACTCGTTCTTCCAGGAATAAACAAGCCAACTGTGCTTGGGAACATTTGGAAGTGCTCCCTCTCACATGGCTGCAGGGCAGCAGCCTGATGTCCTCTCTCTCTGCCATCTCCTCTGTGCCAGGCTGACATCAGGGCTGGAATTGGCAGCCAAGGCTGGAGGCCCAGGGCTTGGAGTCAGAACTCAGGATGGGAGGTGACAGAAGAAGCCCAGGCAAGCTCCTTTTTTCACTTCTCCATCTCATGCTTCTGACTGTGATGGGACCGTGAGACCTAAGTCAGGTGACCCAGGAGCTCCAGAATAGCTCTGCTGGAGTGGTCAGCCAGCACCTCCTGGGGAGCTGGGGGCTTTGCTGTGCCTTGCAGAATGCTTAGGCAGAGGAGGGGCGGAAAGAAAGGGGGGCAAACCAAGCAGGAAGAGCTGTGTTGTAAAGGTGGGGGAGTCAGATACTCAGAGTGGTATTGGGCCCCATGACAAACAGCACACGGGCGGCAGATTGAGACCATTCTAATAATGATACCATCTATCGCTGACACCATGTCAGGTATGTTGTTGTTAGCTGTTGTTATGGATTGAATTGTGTTCCCCCAACAATAAAAATAAATAAATAAATTCTAACCCCTTTACCTGTGGTTATAATCACATTTGGGAATGGGTTTTCTTTTTTATGTTAATGAGGCAGTATTCAGTATTCATGTAGGGTGTGTCTTAAGGCAATCTCTTTTGCGATATAAAGGAGGAGGTTAAGGAGCAGAGATAGGGGAAGATAGATGCTGCATGGAGATCCCCAAGAAATCAAGGAGTGGGGAACTTTCTCCAGCACTCAGAGAGAAAGAGAGAGAGAAAAAAAAAAAAACTTCCCTTAGAGCCTGAGCCCTGAATTCAGGCTTCCAGCCTCCTAAACTGTGAGAAAATAAATTTCTGTTAAAGTAGCCCACTTATGGTATTTCCGTTACAGCTGCACTAGATAACGAAGACAGCTGTACTCGAATCATCTACCACAGATGTACAAGAGATGAAGGCATTGCCTAGTCTTGCACCATCTTCATGATCTTTAATATGTTTGATTCTATTGTTGTGGCCACGGTGTATTTTGAGTGCATTTCAACCTAGGGGCTCATCTTCCAGCACTATGTCAGATAGGGTTCTGTTGTGACCCATAGGGGTTTCATCGGCTGATTTTTGGCAATAGATTGTCAGGTCTTTCCTCCTAGTCTTTCTTACCCTAGAAGCTCTGCTGAAACCTGTTCACCATGGCTGACTTTGCTGGTATTTGAAATTTTAGCATCACAGCAACACACAAATTGCCACAGTAGGACAAACTGGCCATGTGTAGTACACAGTAGTTCACGTTCTTCAAACCGTCAAGCCTCTCAACATCCATATGAGGTGGGTACCATTGCTATCCCTGTCTTACTGAAGGGAAGAGTGAAGTACAGAGAGGTTAGGCAACATGCCCAGGGGCCCCAGAGACTCAGAGCAGAGCAGGATTGGAGCCCAGGTGGTCTGAGTACCTTTCCAGAGATCTCTATGATAAGGTGTGGTGGGACGTGTAGCTGGAACAGAACAGAGACTTTTAGCACTCTCTCATCCAGCCTACACACCTCAGGGAAGCCCTCTGCCAGTCTGTCTTTGCCCCCGCGTGGTCCCTCTCATTTGGTGTTATCATCTCAACCCTGGACTCCCAATTAAAAACAAGAACTCTCTTTTGGCTCTTGCCCGCCCTCACTGTGCCCCTGCGTTCCCAATCCAATTATCACCCAATTCTGCCACTGTGCCCAAAGTCCACCACACCCCCTCCATCCCAACTGCCCTGACCTGGCCTCCTGGTCCTTCCTGTTATCCCTGGTGGTACAGATGATGGTCTTCGAGGGGCAACTGCCCTGACCTGGCCTCATGGTCCTTCCTGTTATCCCTGGTGGTACAGATGATGGTCTTCGAGGGGCAGAGCACCCCCAGCCTGTCCCCACCAACCCACGGTGGATACAGGAAGGGATGGACAACGAACCTGGTTTGTGGTATTACTGTGTTACTGCAGTTGATGGTTGCCGTTGAGTTGGCTCTGACTCGTCGCAACCTGATTTATAACATAACAAAACATTGCCTGATCCTGCGCCATCTTCATGATCACTGGTGTGTTTGTACCCATTTTTGCGGCTGTCATATCAATCCATTTCAGTGAGAGTTTCCCTCATTTTGTTTGACCCTCTACTTTACCAACCATGATGTCTTTTTCCAACAATGGTTTTTCCTTATGATGTGTTGGAAGTAAGCAAGACAAATTCTCTCCATCCTTGCTTCTAAGGAGCATAATGGTTGTATTTCTTCTAAGACTAATTTGTTCGTTCTTCTGGTAGCCCATGATATATTTGATGTTCTTCACCAACACCACAATTCAAAGGCATGGATTCATCTTCTCTCTTCCTTTTTCATTGTCCAGCTTTCACATGCATATGGGGCTATTGGAAACACCATGGCTTGGGTCAGGTGCACTTTAGTCATCAAAGTGATATCTTTGTTTTTTATTCTAACAGGTAGGGCAAGTTCTTTTCATGTCTTTTGGTTTCTACTCTCCTCCAACTGTGGTTGGCCCTGTCCTGGATAGAGGGTTCAGGGAGGGGGCTACTGGGTCCAGGACAAGGCTCTGAGATCTTCATGACCTCTTGGAAATGATGATATACCCCCAAATCTTCCTGAACCCCTCCCCTTCACCCCTCTTTCTACCGTGGGGATGGCAAACAACACAACATGTTCACAGTGAAAAACATTTTGTCTTTGGACTCTTAAGAGAAATTGCTCTTTTGGAAAATTGTGATGAAATATCTTTCGTGTTGAGTTCCTCCAGGGGCTATGGGAAGAGGTCAGTCCAGAAAGGTAATGCCTGACTGGATTGCCCGCTACCATAGATGTCTGGCTACCCAGGTCCCAGAGCAGCTGTCCTGCATGAGGACCAGAGTGGACCTATTGATGCTGGGCTTCCCATCCCCAGAGAGGCATCTGTGGCGATCAGCTCTGGGCTGAGAAGCTGAGCTAAGCCCACAGCAGAGAGGAGGAACAAAGAAGGAATTCTCTTCTGCTGTGAATGGAGTGTGGATATGGGTTGGGGTAACCCTGCTTCATGAGGTCCCCAGAAGTGTGGGCAGGTGACCATAAAAATGTAAAGAAACTCAAAAAACAAGTGAAGAGGTGATTAAAAACTTTGCTAATCATATCATAGAAAAGGCTTAAATCCCTAATTTTACTATGTTGAGTATACTTAAGCAACCTTTCTGTGTCTAAGTCAATTACTAAAAAAAGACATCATGGTTGGTAGAGGGTCAGCAAAAATATGGGAAACTGTCCATGAGATGGATCTACACAGTAGCTGCAACAATGGGTTCCAATGTTCCAACACTGTGAAGATGGCACAGGACCAGCCAATGTTTGGTTCTGTTACGTATAAGGTCACCATGAGTTGGAACCTATTCGATGGCAACAACTATACCTGTTCCCTTGTCTGTAAAATGGCACTAATAAGAGACTCTATCTCAAAGGATCATTGTGAAATTTAAGCAATGTAATGTATACAAAGCACCTTGAAAATCTCCTGGCCCATGGTCCAAAAAAAAAACCAAACCCACTGCAGTCAAGTCAATTCCAACTCATAGTAACCCTATAGGACATAGGAGAACTGTCCCATAGAGTTTCCAAGGAGCTCCTGGTGGATTTGAACTGCTGACCTTTTGGTTAGCAGCCATAGCTCTTAACCACTATACCACCAGAGTCCATGGTAAACCCACAATAAATGCTAGTTATATTATTATCATTAAAACTGCTGTTATTATTTCCCGTTTTATGAAGAACAACTATAATTCAATAAGAAAACAATAAAAAGCCTCTACAGTGCAGTAGAGAATTGGGCAAAAATTATAAACAGACTGTTGTTAGGTGCCGTGAAGTTGGTTCTGAATCACAGGGACCCTATGTATAACAGAACGAAACAGTGCCTGGTCCTGTGCCATTCTCACAATTGTTGCTATGCTTGATTTTGAGCCCCTTGTTGCAGCCAGTGTGTCAGTCCATCTCATTGAGGGTCTTCCTCTTTTTGGAGGCCCTCTACTTAACCAAGCATGATGTCCTTCACCAGGGACTGGTGGCTCCTGATAACGTGTCCAAAGTACATGAGAGATTAACAGATTACAGTAAAGGAAATGCAATCAGCTCTTGAACAGATGAGTCGTTGGGCATTACCCTGGTAAGGGAAATGCAAATCAAACCACATGGCGACATCATTGTTCACCTATCACACTTGGCAACAATCGCTAAGTTTAGTAACTCCCTGTGCTGGCAAAAAGATGGAAAACAGGGATGCTTCCACAATTCTGCAGGTGGTAGGAATTGGCACAGCCTCCTTGTAAGACCCCTGGCAAGGGCTGTGATGACTGCAAATGTGGAGAACCCATGATACAGCAATTCTGCTTGCAGACATCTATAACAGGGGTTTACTAGCCTGTGTGGGAATTAATGTGTGGAAAATGATGTTCATTACAGTGTCATGAAATCATCTAAGTGCCCATCTGGAATGTTTCCTGAACACCTTTTCAAATGCTTACTGACCATTTGTATCTCTTTTTTTGTGACATGTCCAAGTCTTTTGCCCATTTAAAATATTGGATTGTTTATCTTTTTATTTCAGTGAAACCTGTGAAAGCTGGAACTCGACGGGATTGCTTTGTTCTTCCGGGCCTCATGAGTTTTCTGCCTTTGATAGGGGGCCACCTTATCACTTTTCTATTGCTTGTTTTAGTGGAAAATATTTGAGTTTTTCTTCTCTGACGAATTTCTGCCTTATACAGGTTACAGCTTTTACAGGTTTTCCTGTGTTCATATACAGTTTTTTAAAATATATATTTTGGACATTTCTTTTGTCAGATGATTGCATTACAAATATTTTCTGTGGTCTCCTTTTTCTAGCAAAAGTTTTTTTTTTTTTTTAATTTTGATCAAGTCCAATTTATAATTTGTTGTTCTTGTATGAGTGTTTCTTAAGATTGGTGCTTTCTGTGTCCTGACTAAGAAATCTTTGTCTACCCTGAAGTCATCAAAATCTTCTTCTGTGTTGGCTTCTGGGACCTTTACAACTTTAAGGTTGATGTTTAGGTCTATGATTCATCTCAAATTAATCTTCATTTACTACATGAGGTAAGGGTTGAAGATTTTTTTGTTCCCCATATGGATGTCCAGTTGTTCCAGCACCATTTTTTAAAAAGACTTTCCCCACTGAATTGTCTCAGCAGCTTTGTCAAAAATCAATTGACAGAATATATGTGTGTCTACTTCTGCTCTCTATTCTGTTCCATTGATCTATTGGTCTCTACTTGAGACTATACGCATTGTAGCTTTATATTAAGTTTGAAATAAGGTAGTATGAATCCTGAAAGTTTGCTCTTTTTCAATACTGCATTGGCTGTGCTAGGTTCTGTATATGTCCGTGTATATTTTGGTATCAACCTGTCAATTTATAAAACAACAAAAACTGGGGCATTCTATTGGGGTTGCTTTGAATCTATAGATCAATTAGGGGAAAAAGTCATCTCAATAATATTTGTTAATTTTTATAGATACATGATTGTTACAGATTATTAATTTAATTCAGACATATGATACTCTGTATTTTGATTCTCATGAAATTGATGGTGGCCTGTTTTATGGCCCTGCATACGGCCTGTCTTGGGGAATGTATCCCGTATGAAAACAAAGTATGGTCTGCTGTTGTTAAGTGTATGTTCTATGAATATCAACTAGGTCAAGGTGGTTAATTGTGTTTTTCAAATCTTCTGTGTCTTCACTGCTTTTTTTTTTTTTTTTTAGTCTTGTTCTTCTATCAATTGCTCAGAAAGGGATATTACAGTCTCCAGCTATTATTATGGAGTTGACTATTTTTCCCTTTACTTCTGTCAATTTTTGCTTCATTTATTTTGAAGCTCTATTATTAGGAGCCCTGGTGGCACTGTGGTTAAAGAGCTGGGCTGCTAACCAAAAGGTCAGTGTTTCCAATTCACCAGCTGCTCCACTGGAGAAAGATGTGGCAGCCTGCTTCTGCAAAGATTTACAGCCTTGGAGACCCTATGGAGCAGTTCTTCTCTGTCCTCTGGGTTGCTATGAGTCAGAATCAACTTGACAGCAGTAGGTTTGGGTTTTTTTTTTTTTATCATTAGGGGCATACACATCAAGTTTCGTTTTGTGTTTTTTAACTTCCTGATAAATTTTTTTCCAGTTTCTGATATGAAATGACCCTGCTCATTTCTGTAATACTCTCTTTGAGTCTCCTGTGTTGGACATATCTCTCACTCTTCCCTGTCATATCTTTTTTCATTCTTCATCCTATCTGACTTTCCATAAGTATATACTTCCCAGAAGTATAACCTATTTATACTTCTCATTAAAATGTCTCTTTTCTAAACAGCGTATGTTGTTGCTGTTAGATGCTATCAAGTCAATTTTTACTCATAGTGACCTATGTGACAGAATAGAACTGCCTCAAAATGTTTTCATGGCTATAATTTTTATGAGAGCAGATCTCCAGGTCTTTTTCCTGTGGAGCTGTTGGTGGGTTTGAACTACCAGCCTTGCGGTTAGCAACCAAGCACTTAACCATCACACCATGAGGACTTCTTGACATACTTTTATAATCAGAGTATTTGATCCATTTACATTTAATATAATTATTATTTTCGGGTTTAAGTGTACCATCTTGCTATTTGTTTTCTATATTTCCCCTCTGGCCATTGTTATTTTGTTGTTCTTTCTTCCCTGTCTTCTTTTGGTTTAGTCAAGTATTTTTTAGTGTTCCATTCTATATCCTCAATTGAATTTTTTACCTATAACTTCTCCCTAACCCCATGGTTGTTTTAGAAATTACAATGCTTGTTCTTAATTTATTGTAGTCTGTCTTGAATTGGAGTCCCTGTGTAGTGCAAATAGTTAATACATCCCATTGCTCACTGGAAGGTTGGAGGTCGGAGTCCTCCCACAGGTACCTTGGAAGAAAGTTCTGGCAACCTAATTCCAAAAGATCACAGCCGTTAAAAACTCTATGGGCCACAGTTCTACTCTGACACACAAGGGGGCACCATGAGTTGGAATCAGCTCAACAGCAACTGCTCTATTTGTATTAACACCATGCCTTTCACACTCAACACAGAAGCCTCCATTCACTCTACCTTACTATTGTGCTCTCGTTGATAAATATTTTACGTCTACATATGGCATAAACATCAAAGTTGATGATTATTTTTGCTTGTAACATTCATTTCTTTAAAGAACTTAAGAAAAGATAGAAAAATAGTTTTTTATATTCATCCAGTTAAACATGGCTCTCACCCCAAGCTTTTCCCTTTGGTCTAGAGTCGAATCCCTCTAGTTCCTGCCAGCTTTTGGTGGCTCTCTAGTGCCTTCAAAGAGTTGTCTTTATAGTTTATCTAGAGTTTATAATTTTATCAACAGGGAAATTAGTCCAGTGTAAGCTACTTCACCATGACCAGAAGCCAGAAGTCATACAATCAGTTTCTATCCTAGTATGAATTGCCTTTAAATATTTGTATTTGTTTCTGGAGGTCTCTTAATTGCCATGCGTTTTTACATTTCTGATTCTGAGGGACATGTGAGCTAGTTTGAATAATTTAGCTAGAGCTCTTTTTCATAAGAGCTTTATTAAGATATAATTCACATAATAAAAACAAAACACCCTTTGAAGTATACAATCCAGTGGTTTTTAGTATAGTCACAGAGTCATGTAGCTATTGGCACTATCTAATTTTAGAAAATTTTCATGACCTCAAAAAGAAATTCTATACCCATTACCAGTCATTCCCTCTGACACCCATCCCCCCAGCTCCTGGCAACCACCAATCTACTTTTTGTTTCTATGGATTTACCTGTTCTGCACAATTCATGTAGATGGAACCATACAATACATAATCTTTTGTGTCTGGCTTCTTTCACTTGGCATAATGTTTTCAAGGTTCATCCCTGTTGTAGCATGTATCAGATCTCCATTCTTTCTTATGGCCAAATGACACTTCATTGTAGATAACTCAGTCAATCCAGGGAGCCTTACCAAGTCCACATGGTCACGTACCTTGTTGATGTCCTCTGGCCCAGCCTTTAACTGTAATAAAGCTGTCATTTTCAACTCTGTCTTCCGAACCACGAATCATTCTCCTGTCCGAATCACAATAAGGATGGGGATAAGAGAGGTATATTTTTTAGAGCTTTTCTCCCTAACATGAAGTACCATATTTTTTACGCAAATAACAAGAGAGTTATAGGGTTTTGTTTTGTTTTTTGCAGCCACACAACCCCCTTGTACAATATTTTCCTAGGTACACTATGTGTGTTATATGCATGGGTACGTTGCTTATGTGGAGGTGTTATCTGAGAAAAAATACAGTAATGATGACAAAGTGTTGTTGTTGTGTGCCATCAAGTCAATTCTGACTCAATAAAAAAAAAAAAATTTTTTTTTTTTTTTTTATAGTTATCAGTTAAATCTGAGTGGTAGATTTTGGGGTGTGTGTTCAGTTATTTACTGTGATTTTCTCTATGATTGAAATTTTTCCCTTTTTTTTTACAGAAATTATTTTAGGGGATCTGACTGAAAAGGAAAAAAAATGTAGGGAAATTAAGAAATATCCCATTCAATTGGTTACCATAATTTTAAATTTCTGTTCATATTTATGTATCTCCCTGAAGCTTGGAAAGGTAAAGAAATTCATCAGACTAGATGTGGTAAATTTATTCTGCAGAACAGTGAGAACAGTGCTAGTTTTCTTCCATTGGAAAATCAAAGTTAAGGTCATATTGATGCATTTGGGGCTTGGGTGGTAAGTGTCCTTTATCAAACTGTGTGTCACAAAACTGAGATAATTTGGTGCTGATCAACACAACCTAGGAAAGAAAGGATATTGATCTGTAGAACTGCCAATATTGTCTCCCTAAGAAGAAAGAAGAGCTGAGCTAATTATAAACAAACCTGTGCACTTCTCAAGTGAGCCGATGAACAATGGGTCCTCAGGCTCTGGAGCAGCAGCCATGGGAAGAAGAAGTAGTGAGGAGTGAGGCTTGCCTCTGCTGGGCACATGAATAGTTTGGGACCTGGCAACAGACACTGCTATAGTAGGGGCCACTTGACTTGCTCATGCTCCCTGGACCAATATCTGTGTGTACCACTCAGCCAAAAGCCAACAGAAATACAAACCCCAAAGGACAAGAGAGGAGGGAGTGGGCTGAGCAGGCCCAGCTCCTCCCCTTTGGTGTTAATACTCCCCCTGTACAGATGGTGTCAGGACCCAAGCAACCCAAGGGACCCAAGGGAAAGAGGCATCAGACCCCTAAGGATATTTTATCTTCAGGCCAGGGGTGGGAGAATTGAGGTGTGGGAAACTGGTGTACTTCTACATTTTTCTCCCCTCCCCAGAAAACCCTGGTGATACAGTGGTTAAGTGCTACGGCTGCTAACCAAAATGTTGGCAGTTCAAATCTATCAGGCGCTCCTTGGAAACTCTATAGGGTGGTTCTACTCTGTCCTATAGGGTCACTATGGGTCAGAATCGACTCAGTGGCAATGGGTTTGGTTTGGTTTTGGTTCATATGACCAATAAATAGGTTTTCCTTCCTTCCCTCCCTCCTTTCTTTTTCTCTCCTTCTTTCCTCCCTCCTCCATTCCTCCCTGCCTCCCCCCTTCTTCCCTTCCCTCCTTCTTTCCTCTCTCCTTCCCTGCCTCCCTCCTTGACTCCCTCCCTGCCTCCCTCCCTCCCTCTCTTTCTCCCTCTCTTCCTCCCTTCCTTCCTTCCTTCCTTCCTCCACAGTGGAATTAACTTTATTGTTGTTGTTAAAATGGGGGAGGATAACTTAAAATTAATTTTACAGTGTACCTCCAATCCGTCTTGTTGTTGTTAGCTGCCATTGAGTGGCCCCTAACTCAAGGCAACCCCATACACAATGGAACAAAATGTTGCCTAGTCCTGCGCCATCCTCAGGATTGGTTGTAGATCAGATTGTTTTGCTCCCTAAGATTTTCATTGGCTAACTTTTGGATATAGATGGTCAGGCCTTTCTTCCTAGTCTGTCTTAGCCTAGAAGCTCTGCTGAAAACCGTTCAACATCCTAACGACGCAGAAGCTGCTACTGACAGATGAGTGGTGGCTGCACATGAGGTGCACTGGCTGGAAATCAAAGTCGGGGCTCTGGTATGGAAGGCAAGAACTCTACCACTGAACCAGAGCTGTCCCTTTACTGCCAACACTAAGATACATAAATGTAATTTTCAGAGTTTTATTCTGAGATTTTTCATTTTAATTTGTTTTGTATACGGTGTGATATGAGAGTTCAGCTTTTTTTTTTTTTCTATCTAGATGACAAACTATCTTTTTTGCCCTGAACTTAAAGACTCCCTTGGTCATATATTAATTACTCAATGTATTGGGGATCTATGCGTCTTTTTCTACACCAGCTCAGATTTTTAGTATGTTCAAGGGCTCTGTAGCAGGTAGCTAGTATATGGAGTGTTTTCTCATTATTTTTGTCATAAATTCTCTTGGCTAAACTTGGACATTCATTGTGTCATATAAATTTTATGGTTGCTGTATTTCATTAAAAAAAAATTGGGGTTTTAAACATGTATCTGTTCATTCATTCAACCAAACAAGTGCATTCTATGTTCCAGATACTGTTCCAGGCAGTGGAGGTTAGGCAGGGAATGAAGCAGACAAGTCCTTGCCCTCAGGGAGCCTGTCTTGCTGAGTTGTTGTTGTTGTTAGGTGTCATTGGGTCAATTCCTACTCATAGCGACCCTATGTACAACAGAACACAGTTGGGGAGTGGAATAAGTAAAATACAAAGCATGTTAGAAAGCGAAACCCGATAAGGAGAAAAATAAAGCAGGGAAGAAGGATGTGAAATGATGGATTTGACCCTCCAGAGTTGCTATTCTAAGCCCTAAAGGACGTCCATAACTACTTACGTAGAAGAAACTTTATTGCAGTAACTGACCCAGCACTGCCTACCCTGAAGTGGCAATAACAAATCAAAGATAAATTCTTTAGCAGGGTTTTGTAGGGCCTGTAGAACTCAGCTGGTTTTCCAGTTTAGAATCTTGACCTATGTCAGGGATTGAATTATGTTCCCCCTCAAAATGTGTGTGTCAACTTGGTTAGGCCATGATTCCCAGTATTGTATGGTTATCCTCCATTTTGTGATTGTAATTTTATGTTTAAGAGGATTAGGGTGGGATTGTAACACTCTTACCAGGTCACATCACTGATCCAATGTAAAGGGAAGCTAGCAGAGAGTGGGGGCCTCATACCACCAAGGAAGCAGTGCCAGAAGCAGAGCGCACCCTTTGGACGTGGGGTCCCTGCCCAGGGAAGCTTCTAGTCTGGGGGAAGATTGATGAGAAGGCCAGCGCCTCGAATTTGAGCTTTTGGCGTACTTTACTGTAAAGAAATAAATTTCTCTTTGTTAAAACCATCCACTTGTGGTACTTCTATTACGCCAGCACTAGATAACTAAGACAACCTATTTAAAAATGGAAGCATGTGCCACCTCACAATGCCTGATCAGTTGCTGTTGAGTAGATACTGGCTCAGGATGACCCCACGTGTGTCAGAGTACAACTGTGCTCCGTAAGATTTCCAGTGGCTGATTTTTGGGAAGTGGATCACCAGGCCTTTCTTCTGAGGGACCTCTGAGTGGGTTTGAACCACCAACCTTTTGGTTAACACACTAGCTCTTAACTGTTTGCACCACCAAGAGCTCATCATATGCCTAAGAGGTCTACATAAGTCAAGGCATCTTTTCTCTGTTATGATAGTTTGGCAGTTATGATGTAGTTTGGTAGTTGTATGATGTTCTGGTCACTTCCATGGTAAGATTTGATGTAATGTGATCACCTCCATGATGGAATGTGCTGTGAGTAGCCAATCAGTTGAAAGGGAGTTTCCTTGGGAACGTGTCCTGTATCAAATGTAAGTGGACATTCTGGCAAGGCTAGGGGGCTTTTTCTTGTTCTGGATCCTGCAGCTGGCACCTGTTTGTCTGACCTCTGGTCCTTGGGACTTGAGCTAGCAGCTTACCTGTGGTTTTGCCTGTGGATCTTGGGATCTGTTGATCTTCACAGCCTATGAGTAAGGGCCCTCCTCTCTGACCTGGTGATCTTGGCTTACCAGCCCCTGTGGCTACTTGAATCGGGAGAAGCCTCCATTCTGACCCATGGACTTGAAATGTTCCAGCCTCTACAACTGTGTGAGCCATTTCCTTGATATAAATTTCTTTACTGGTTTTGCTTCTCTAGAGAACCCAGTCAAAGACACCTGTCAAAATGCAAAGCTGATCAAACAAGACACCTTGAGTCTACAAATGTTTGTACCTGTTGGCTTCTGCCATTGTCTGCTGTGGCCCATCTGAGCTAAACCCCAAGACCCACTTTCTACTCATCTTTACTTATTTATTAAAATTATTTTTCCCTACCACATTCTTTGAATTTATCTTACTCTTTTTGTAATTTTTTGAGAAGGACATTTCCGTTATTAATTTTAACACTTGTCAAACACTGGCATGAGAAGCTACAAATTTTCTTTTGAGAACTGCTTTAATAGCATCACACAAGTTTTGATAAGTAACATTTTCACAATTTTTTAGCTTCAAATCTACTCTTTTTCCCATTCGCATATCTCCTTTTACCCACAAATCATTTAGAAATGCATTTTTATCCAATCGTAGTCAGAGAACATGATCTGTGCGATATTGATTTTTTTTTTCCAGTAGTTTTGAGACTTCTTTGTGACTTGCATCATGGTCAAGTTTGTAATTGTTCCCTGGGTGTTTGAAAAGGGGAGATTTTCCTTAACTGGAGGGTCTGCAGTTTCACGTCTGTATGTTTGATCAAGCATCTCATTATACCCCTCTAGTCTTTGTCAGGACCAGCACACTTCTTCTGTAAAGAGCTAGGTAGCAAATATTTCTGGCTTTGTGGCCATATGATCTCTGTTGTAAATCCCCTACCTTGTGGTATACAAAAGCATTTGTAAGCAATATGTAAATGAGTGCATGTGGCTGTGTTCCAGTAAAGCTTTATGTATAAAAGCAAGAAATGGCCAACTCTTGCTCTGTGCCCTTATAAATTTTCAGTAAGCCTGATCTGTCAGTTACTTTACCAGTTTATCAGTCTCTGTCGAGTTGATTCCAACTCATGGTGACCACATCTGTATCAGAGTAGAACTGTCTTCCACAGTGTTTTCAATGGCTGATTTTTCAGAAGTAGATCATGAGGCCTTTTTTTCGAGGTGCCTTTGGGTGGACTTGAACTACCAACATTTCAGTTAGCATCTGAGAGCATTAAACATTCTCATCACGCAGGGAATCCATGGGTTACTTAAACCCCAAAACACCAAACCCATTGCCGTGAAGTGGATTCCGACTCATAGCGACCCTATAGGACAGAGTACTGCCCCATAGAGTTCCCAAGGAGTGGCTGGTAGATTCCAATTGCTGACCTTTTAGTTAGCAGCCGAGCTCTTAACAACTACACCTCCAGTGCTCCATAGTGGTGCATTAAAATCTTATAACATAGTCGTGTGTGTGTGTGTGTGTGTGTGTGTGTGTTCAGAGTTTCCTTAAAACTTCAAACAGATCTGCCATGACTATTTCAAGGATATATTATTACTTTTTTTTTTTTTTTTTAATGATTCAGGGTTGTTGTATTATTCTCATAAATTAGTCCTTCAATCATTGTAGAATTAAAAAAAAAAAATTGCTGACGAATTGATTCCGACTTACAGCAACCCTAAAGGACAGAGCAGAATTGCCCCACAGGATTTCCAAAGAGTGCCTGGTGGATTCAAACTGCCGACCTTTCGGTTAGCAGCTGTAGCTCTTTAGCACTATGTCACCAGGGTTTCCCATTGTAAATTAGTCCTCTTTATTCAAAATAATGCTTTTTGCCTTAAGTTCTGTTTTATCTAATAGCAGTATATTTACTTTAGCTTATTCTAAGATTTTTCTTTTTTAATCTGATATATCTCTCTCCATGCTGTCACCTTCCTTTTTCTTTGTATCTCTGTTTCTCTCAGGCACTTGTGAATGGCTCACCGCTGAGCCTGTTTCTTTGTATGGATGGATGTGTGTACGTATGTGTGTATTGGTCAATCATGAGACTATTTTTTTAGCCAATAAGTTCTATATTTTACATGATTTTAGATTATTGAAATAACGGGATTCATGTCTGCCTTTTATTACCCCATGCTTTCTATTGGTAATAGTTTGCTTCTTCTATTTTCTCTTAATTATGTTGACTTTATTGAATTGTCTATTTCCATCCTTTTTGTCAATGACTTGAAAGTTAAGCATTCTTTTTTTTTTTTTTTTGTGGTTATCCTTAAATTTGCATCATTTTTTAGGCTCAGCAAATTCTGTAGTTAAGTTGTATCTCTTCCTTCCTCCTGGAAAGTACAAGGATATTAGAAAATTTTGATATTTTCTCCCTTCTTGTCTTCCACATTATTGATGTCAAGAATCTTCCTTGCTCCTGATTAGTTTGTTTTCACTTTGTTTTAAAATGTCCTTGAGACTTACTCAACCCTATACTAGTCTCTTTACTAACCCCGGCTTTCTTCATCCCTCTTTCGTTCAGGCAATTTTAGAGGCATAGTGGTTAAGCTCTCGAGTGTTAACTGAAAGGTCAGCAGTTCAAATCCACCAGCCACTTCACAGGAGAAAGATATGGCGGTCTGCTTCTTTAAAGATTTACTGCCTTAGAAACCCTATGGGGTTCTTCTACTCTACCCTATCGGGTGGCTATGAGTTGAAATTGACAGTAAGGGTTTCTTTTTTTTTTTTTTTAATGAAATTTAGGAAGGCAGTAGTGGTTTAGTGGTAGAATTCTCACCTTCCATGCAGGTGACCCAAGTATGATTCCCTACCAATCCGCAACCGCCCCTTTGTCAGCGGAAGCTTGCGTGTTTCTATGATGCTGAACAGGTTTCAGCAGAGCTTCCAGACCAAGGGAGACTAGGAACAGAGGCCTGGTAACCTACTTTTGAAAATCAGCCAGTAAAAACCCTATGGATCACAATGGTCCAATTCACAACTGATCATGGGAATGGCACGGGACTAGGTAGTCTTTTGTTCCATTGTGCATGGTGTCACCATGAGTTCGGGCGGACTCGATAACAGCTAGCAACAACATTATAGAATTTATTCTGAGTTTGTCTTACTGTCCCCTCTATAATGGTCATGCTTCATTGCCAGCAAGACGGGGCCACACCAGAAGGAGTGCCTTTGGGTCAGGAGCTACCATCAGTGCAATATCAGACGCTTACTCTCCCCATCTTGTGTCCCAATGAGGAAGTAATTCTACCCATGAAATGTTGGTCACTGGACTCTCCAACACCTCCACATGACCCCATTGGGCAGGTCTCAGGCTCCCTCCCTGCCTCTGTGAAGGAAGCTCCTGTTCTCCAAAAAAAAAAAAAAAAAAAAACCAAACCCACTGTCATCGAGTCAATTCCGACTCATAGCGACCCTATAGGACAGAGTAGATCTGGCCCAGTAGAGTTTCCAAGCAGCACATGGCAGATTCGAACTGCCAACCTTTGGTTAGCAGCCATAGCACTTAACCACTACACCACCAGGGTTTCCCCTCCTGCCCTTCCTGGGGATGAGCTCCAATTTATCCCCATCCTTTGGTCAGCCTACTCCTCCTACTTCCCCAGCCCGGTTTTGACTTGCCTGCAGGTTTTCTATAAGTCTCTTCTCCCATAAATAGTGTTGCGCCCTCATCTCCCACAGTTGTGCCTAGAACCCAGGGCAAGTGTCAAGCATAGCTGAATATCCTTGGACTGCCCAGGCGAGCTGACAGGGTTCACAGGGCCCTCTCAGGCCTGGGATGGCTGGAAAGCTTCGCTAGTGACGATGGAGACACACTTCTGGTGTCCATTCAGCTCATAGCTCACTTCTGCTCCAGAGAGTCACCTTAATGGACCTCTCTGGCCTTGGTTTACTCATCCATAGAATGAGGTCGATCAGTTAGACCTAGTGGCTCTTTGTCTTGAACAAAGGATACAATCTCCAATGCAAACTAGCAACACGAGCTCAACAAGCCCACCTTTCCTCATCTTCCTTTGAGCCAGTGGTTCTGCGGAGCTGTGGGCTGATCCATCCCAGGGCCCATATTGGCAGACAGACGCCATTTGTCTGCATGGCTTCATTGCCGGTAACAAGATACAACACACCTTGCTTTCTCCTCTGTCAAGAAAGTTCTTGAACGTGAGCCTCTCTACCCCCAAGTCACTTCCCTGCACTTCTTCTAAGTAGCTGTTGCCAACACACAGATTCCTGGTGATTTTCCACGTTTTCTGAAACCTTCGCCTACCTTTGAATGGGCCTGAAGCATCTCCCCACTGTGTGTCCTCTGGAGCATCAGGGGAGGGAAGGGACCCCCTTGCCTCTTGGCCCTGCACCATGTTTATGATCATGGGTGTGTTTGAGTCCATTGTTGTGGCTATAGTGTTAATCCATCTCATGAATGGTTTCCCTAGTTTTTGCTGATCTTTATCAATCATCAAGTCCTTTGTTAGAGACTGATCTTTCCTGATCACATGTCCAAAGGAACTGATCTGAAGTCCTGCCATTCTTGCTTCTAAGGAGCAGTCTGGCTGTATTTCTTCTAGGTCTGATTTGTTCTTTCTTCTGGCAGTCCATGGTATATTCACTATTATTCACCAACACGCAACTCAAATGCATCAATTCCTTTTGTATCTTCCTTTGTCATTCTCATGCTTTCACACGCATATGAGGTGGTTGAAAAGAACTTGGCTTGGGCCAGGCACACCTTAGTCATCAAGTCACATCTTCAGTTTTAAAACTTTAAAGAGGTCTTTTCAAAAGATTTGCCCAGTCCAACATGTCCTTTGATTTCTTGACTGCTGCTTCCATGGACATTGATTATAGATCCGAATAGAATAAAATCATTGACAACTTGAGTTTCTTCTCCATTTATCATGATGTTGTCTCAGTGATGGTGGAGTGTCAGTGGAACACCTGCTTTAGTTACCTGGTTAAGCTGTGGCAAGAAGGGGAGGTGGCCAACTGTGGAGAGGTACAGAATGAGGAGGGATTAAATCACTCCACAGCTGGCCATGCTCTGCTTCTCACTACAGCTCAGCCAAGTAATGACAGAAGGTCCCCTATTGACCGCCCCTCATGGATTGACACAGTGGCTGCAACAATGGACTTAAACATAAGTGATTGTAAGGATGGCACAGGACCAGGCAGTGTTTCGTTCTGTTGTACATAGGGTTGCTCTGAGTTGGAATTGACTTTATGGCACCTAATAACAGCAACAATGAAAAAGAGTTGGACAATGCTGGCATTTTGTCAGTTGTGGTAATAACTCATGGGAACGGGAATGGTGTTTCTAGTCAGAAAATCAGTGTCTTTATGGTCCTTTTCTTTTTTCTTCATATATTTTGCTGTAGCATCTCACTGCTTCCCGAATTTGCCTATCAACTTTAGCAAAGATATCAGTGTTTGGGTCCATGTTTTCAAGCAACTGAAGCTGCTGATTTAGTTCAGTAAACTAAATGTATACGGCAGTGTCTGGAATAGTAAATCATAAATTTGAACATCTGCCAGTGAACATCTCAGAATGATAACATCAGCAAAGTACATACTGCAACATTGTATGTAATACATATTACTAATGATAAGCCGTACCAAAACAAGCAAAACAGATGGTCTGAAGTGTGGTTCTTTGTAACTGGATTAGGTCACAAGTCGGGGACTACTTGTATCTGTTTTTGGATTTGGATTCAGATTACATGGGTGTGTTCTGTTTATGGACATACTTAGAGCTGTGCTCTTACTCTATGTGCAGCTTTCTACATATATGTTACACATCAACTGGAAGTTAACATGAAAGAGCACCAACGATAGAATCAGAAAGCTGCTGTTCAACAGCCATGACCCACATCGCCTTCCAGCCTTGTAAGCTGGTTTCTTGGTCTGAAAAGCTGGACCAATATCACAAGAGTTACTGGAGGATTAAAAGAAACATTGAGTAGAAATTGGCTCCTGCCAGACATGTAGTGAGTGCTGGTATGTGAGAGCTGTTGTTTCTATTGTTATTAAATTATTATATTAATTTTATGTAATTAAGTGTTGTGTTAGTTGCTGTTAAGTTGATTCTGACTCATGGTGACCCCATGTGTGCACAGTAGAACTGTGTACCTTAGAGTTTGCAGATCTCCAGCCCTGTCTTCCAAGGTGCCCCAGAGGGTTTCCAAGTAATGATTGGTGGATTTGAACTATTGACCTTTTGGTTACCAGCCTAACTCTTAAGCACTGTGCCACCAGGGCTCCAAGGCTCCTTAGCACTGCAAAAAACTATAAACCACTCAAATTTTCATCAATAGAAGAATGGATAAATGCATGTGGTACAGCTGCACAAAGGGAACAGCATACAGCAATGAAAAGACACACAGGGTGCAACAACATTGGGAGGGTTCAAATTGCCAACTTTTGCACTAGTAGGGGAGCACTTAACTGTTTGCATCACCCAGGGACTCTTTATATTTATATTAACTATGTAATTATGCCAAGAAATATGGAAAACAGCTTCCTGGCCAACTGACTGGAAGAGATCTATATTTATGCTTATTCCCAAGAAAGGTTGATCCAACCAAATGTGGAAATTATAGCACAATATCATTAATATCACATACAAGCAAAATTTTGCTGAAGATCATTCAAAAATGGCTACAGCAGTATATCAACAGGGAACTGCCTGAAATTCAGGCTGGTTTCAGAAGAGGATGTGGAACCAGGGATATCATTGCTCATGTCAGATGGATTCTGGATGAAAGCAGAGAATACCAGAAGGATGTTTACCTGTGTTTTATTGACTATGCAAAGGCATTCGACTGTGTGGATCGTAACAAATTATGGATAACATTGCGAAGAATGGGAATTCCGGAACACTTAAATGTGCTCATGAGGAATATTTACATAGATCAAGAAGCAGTTCAGACAGAACAAGGGGATACTGATTGGTTTAAAGTCAGGAAAGGTATGTGTCGGGGTTTTATTCTTTTACCATACCTATTTGATCTGTATGCTGAGCAAATAATCCGAGAAGCTGGAGTATATGAAGAAGAACGGGGCATCAGGATTGGAGGAAGACTCATTAACAACCTGTGTTATGCAGGTGACACAACCTTGCTTGCTGAAAGTGAAGACGACTTGAAGCACTTACTAATGAAGATCAAAGACCACAGCCTTAGTATGGACTGCACCTCAACGTAAAGAGAACAAAAATCCTCACAACTGGACCAATGAGAAACATTATGATAAATGGAGAAAAGATTGAAGTTGTCAAGGATTTCATTTTACTTGGATCCACAGTCAACAGCCATGGAAGCAGGAGTCAAAAAATCAAATGACGCATTGCATTGGGTAAATCTGCTGCAAAGGACTTCTTCAAAGTGTTGAAAACAAAGACATCACCTTGAAGACTAAGGCGGGCCTGACCCAAGCCATGGCATTTTCAATAGCATCGTATGCATGTGAAAGCTGGACAATGAATAAGGAAGACCGAAGAGGAATTGATGCCCTTGAATTGTGGTGTTGGTGAAGAATATTGAATATACCATGGACTGCCAAAAGAATGGACAAATCTGTCTTGGAAGAAGTACAACCAGAATGCTCCTAAGAAGCAAGGACGGCGAGGTTGCATCTTAAATACTTTGAACATGCTTTCAGGAGGGATCAGTCCCTGGAGGACATCGTGCTTGGCAAAGTACAGGGTCAGTGTAAAAGAAGGCCCTGAATGAAGTGGATTGACACAGAGGCAGCAAAAATGAGCTCAAGCATAACAACAATTGTAAGGATAGCTATGAGTTGGAACCGACTCGATGGTACGTAACAACAAAGTATTAATAATGGAATTATATTGATATACAAGTTATTATATTAACATCATCGTTTGCTTTTATTTATGGGCATCCCATTGAGAAACCATATTTCCATGTGGGGTTGAGGTGTGGAAACACATAAGCCATTTTAGAAAGCCTCTTAGAGCATGCACAGGCCCCTCCATCACCCGGGATGGGATACCTGATTGATTTGGAGCAAAACCTGGTTCTCTCAGAAGGGGAAGGATGCCAAGCCCCATGACCTGGATGTCAGGTGTAACCAGAACAGCGTGCCTTGTGAGGACTCTGTTATGTGGGGTACCCCTTCCCACATCCTGACAGTGGCCTGTGATTGAGGTAGGCTCTGACAGAACCATACCAGTAGGAGTTTCCGAGTCAGAAACTGTCCATTTTCATAGCTGCCTAATCTCGGAAGAGAGTGAACTTGGACATGTAGGAAAGTATCTTCAGGCTGAGTTATACGCTGCAACTGGACTCTGAGCTGGAGGAGTGGCTTTGCATTCTTCACGATGTCCACGCTAGGGGGAGACCAGTGACTGAGAGAGGGGAGTCAGTGCGAATGGGGACTTTTGGGACAGAGCCATTGATTACAGCCCCCTCACTACAAGGGCTGGGGAGGCCGGGCCCATAAATTAGTGGCAAAGGTAGAAGCCAGCACTCAACTTTTAATATAATCTCGTATTTATCTGGCTTTATGGCAGAACATGGTGCTTTTTCACAAACATGGTTATTTCTGCCATAACACTTCAACTGCGGGGATAAAATGTGGGTGGCTAGAGTCAGGATCTTGAGCGGAGCTGAGGGAGAGACCAGGCTGTGCAGGGCATCTCCAAGTCCCAAGATATCTGGGAAGAAATAGTGTTCTGTTAAATGACTGACCTTGGAGGCCCAGGCTGGGAGTGAGGGGGCTGACTAGTGATTGTGTTCTGTGTGACTCTGTATGTTTGGGCCATTACATTAGCCAACTTGATCAAAAAATGATGAGGCAAGGACCATGATTACAGTTTTTCTTGTTGCGTTTTGATTGCTTTTAGTAATGAAAGAGTTAATTTAAGAAAGAGCTTAAACTCCAGGAAAGTATCCCTTAATCACGATTTTGCACAAAATTAGCACTCGTGGTTCTTCTTTCCGTGGGAGATGTGCTCAGACCTGCTGCTTGGTTTTCAGAGCACTGTCATATCTTCTAGGATCCCCAGTGGCACAGTGGTTAAAGCACGTGGCTGCTAACAGAAAGGTCAGTGGTTTGAATCCACCAGCTGCTCCAAGGAAGAAAGATGTAGCAGTCTGCTTCTGAAAAGATTTAGTCTTGGAAACCCTGTGGGGCAGTTCTGCTCTGTCCTATAGGGTCGCTATGAGTCAGAATCAACTTGAAGGCAATGGTTACGGGTCATATCTTCTAGAAGTCTCTGGGTCATGCATGCTGATAATGCACTCAGCTGCTGACCTAACAGCTGCAGGTTTGAGTCCACCCAGAGTTGCCTTGGAAGAAAGGTCTGACAATCTACTTTCGAAAAAGGAGCCACCAAAAACCCTCTGGTTCTACTTTGACTACACATGGGATCACCATGAGTCAGGGCCAACTCCGTTCATCATGAGTCCTCTGGGAACGGTCCCTGCATGAATGAATGAATGGATGGAGGCAAGCTTCCATGTTCATTTTACCTCTACCAGCTGTGAGCTTACTGGGAAACCACTGCATGCCTCCATGGACTCACTGTACTCACTGAAAGAGACCAAGAGAAGGAGCTGTTTTAGTTAGTTATCTAGTGCTGCTATAATGGAAATACCACAAGTGGATGGTTTAACAAACAGAAATTTATTTCCTCATGGTTAAGTAAGCTAGAAGTCCAAATTCAGGGCATCAGCTCCAGGGGAAGGCTTTTTATCTCTGCCAGCTCTGGAGGAAGGTCCTCTTCATCAATCTTCCCCTGGACTAGAAGCTTTTCCGCACAGGAACACTGGGTCAAAGGACGTGCTGTGCTCCTGGCACTGCTTTCTTGGTGGTATGAGATCTCCCTGTCTCTCTGCTCACTATTCTCTTTTATATCTCAAAAGAGATTTCATCAACACACAATCCAATCTTGTAGATTAAGTCCTGCCTCACTAACACAGCTGCAGTCTATCCACCTCATTAACATCATAGAGGTAGGATTTAAAACACAAAGGAAAATCACATCAGATGACAAAATGGTGGACAATCACACAATACTGGGAATCATAGCCTAGCCAAATTGATACACTTATTTTGGGGGGTCACAATTCAATCCATGACAGGAACCAAGGAATATATATTGCTTATTTTGCTGCTGCTTCAACCTCTCCCCAGTTCACAGCAGTTTATCCAAAACACAGATCACCAGGAGGTGGGTTAGGATTGTATCCTTCACACTCCCAATCCCTGGAACCATGGCTGCCCCCTGCCATACCTGGAATTAATGAAAATGAGTACATGAATGGATAAGAAATAAATAAGTGAAAGAATTCGTGGAAAGGCTGGGTTTCTTGGAGGGAAGATGTAGATTTATACAGTAAAGCAAACAGAGCTAAATTTACACAATCACAAAAGGAACTGCTTTGATCAAATGTCAAGAAAGACAAGGAATATGAAGTCATCTATGGAGAAATGCAAACGAAGCACCCGGGGTGGTTCGGAAACAAAGCACTAATTAAGGAGTCATTAAAAAACAAAGCTCTGGAGATAAACACAGATTAACAGCTAAGAGAGTGCTGTCACATACAGTTGTGATTGCCACACGCCTCTCTGAAGCAGGGAAGACTCTGACAAGTTGACAAGGAGTTTAGTTTCTAGCACTCAGTGTCTGGGGAACTGGAACCCAGTGGGGCTGAGAGGCTTACCTTAGACTCAACTTGGTGGGGGACTTGAAGCCAGCACCATCCACCACAATCACTGACCAACAAATCCCTGGATTAGAACCATTCTGGGCATTCTGCAAACATCTGATGCTCAGGCCAAGTGGTCTGTGATTGAGCCAGAATCCATCTTTATTTAACTACATAACCTCTCCCTTCTTCCTCCGGCTTAATTTATCAATCAGCTAAAAAAAAAAAAAAAAATTTTTTTTTTTTTTTACCTGTCAACTATTTCTCTCTTTATCTGTCTGTCTGTCTATCTATATATCCATCTATCGTCTATTTCTCTCTTTCTCTATAATTTATTTCTCTCCTTGCTCGCCATCCATTTATCTATCTGGCTGCCTATCTACCTAGCATCTACTTCTCTCTCTGTCATCTATCTAAAAGTCATCTGTCCGTTTATACACCCATCTGTCTTTCCATTTGTCTATTATATATGTTTATATATATATATATTTTTTAAATGGCATAGTCTTGTTATAAGTCAAGTGACTCAGAGCTGACAAAGAAAAAGTAAAGTCTCTACAATTCTCAGAACTCAGAAATAACCATAGGTATTATTTGAGAAGGTTATTCTAGATTTATCTCTACGCATATATACAGAGGGACGAATATCCTGACAGATTGGCAGATAAATGCAGAAGCCAGAAAAAATGGGCTTATAAAATAAAAACAGGCTCCAATCATGAAACATTCAGTAAAGTAATTCAACATATTTTTACTTGGAGCAGCAATATAGAGGAGGTGTTAGGAACACAGACCTGGGGAAAGGTTAAACAAACTCAGATCCTTACTAGCTGTGGAGTCCTAGGCAAGGAACCAAACCTACTCAAGTCTCAATTTTCTACTGTATAAAATGAGGATGATAATAATAGTACATTCTTGATATTTGTGGAAATTAAATGAATTAATATATATATAAAAAAATATAAAGTGCTTCAAATAGTACCAAGCATATGGTAAGTGTACACACATTAGATATGAATTTACAGGAGATATATTAATCGAATTAAAGAATTTAAGGTAAAGCCTTCGTCGTGAGAGCTATTAGCTTAAAAAAATGTGTGCTCATTTTAGAAAAAAAATTAAATAATTAAGATAGTGGAGTTATTGTGTATTTTATAGCAGATTTCCTGAGGTATAACTCATACCATGAAAGCTACTCATTTAAAAGCATAGCTCAAAGGTTTTAGAATATTCACAGAGTAGTGAAATTCTCATCATAATCTAAGCTTCCAACCTTCTCTTCACCTCAAAATAAATAAATAAACAAACAAACAAACAAATAAATAATCCCCTACTCCTTGTGGAAACCCTGGTGACATAGTGTTTAAGAGTTTGGGTGCTAACCAAAAGCTCAGCAGTTCAAAGCCATGCAGCCTCCATTTTCCCTGACCCTCAGCCTTAGGCAACTGCAAGTCCTCTTTCTGTCTCTGTAAATTCACCTATTCCTGACATTTCATGTGAATGGAAGTATGCAACACATGATCTTTTGTGGCTAGCTTTCTTACCTTAGCAGATTTCCAAGGTTCATCTATGGTGCAGCACGCAACAGCACTTCATTCTTTCTATGGCTGAATAGTACTCCATTGTATGGATGGAGTATATTTGTTCACCCACTCTTCAGCTGATGGACAGCTGGTTTGTTTCCACTTTTTAGTTATGATGAATAATGCTGCTATCAACATTTACGTACAAGTTTTTGTGTGGATATATATTTTCATTCCTCTTTTGTACAAATACACCTAGGAGTGGAATTGCTGGGTCATACGGTAACTCTGCAACATCATGAAAAATGGAGCACAGATTGAAGTTGTCAAGGATTTCATATTACTTGGATTGACAATCAACGTGCATGGGAGCAGCCGTCAGGACATCAAACAGCTTGTTGCATTGGGCAAATCTGCTGCAAAAGACCTCTTTAAAATGTTGAAAAGCAGAGATGTCACTTTGAGCAGTAAGGTACACCTGACCCAAGACATGGTATTTTCAATCACCTCATATACATGTGAAAGCTGGGCAATGACTAAGGAAGACCAAAGAAGAATTGATGCCTTTGAATTATGGTGTTGGCGAAGAATATTGAATATACGGTGGACTGCCAGAAGAACGAACAGATCTCTCTTCAAAGTATAGCCAGAATGCTTCTTAGAAGCAACGATGGCTAGACTTAGTCTCATGTACTTTGGACTTGTTATCAGAAAGGACCAGTCCTTGGAGATGGACATCATGCTTGGTGTAGTAAAGGGTCAGCGAAAAAAGGAAGACCCTCAATTAGATGGATTGACACAGTGGCTGCAACAATGGGCTCAAGCGTAGCAACAATTGTGAGGATGGCCCAGGCCTGGTCTGTGTTTCGTTCCGTTGTACATCAGATCTCTATGAGTAAGTATGAAGATGTATATCACTGTGGTTTTGATTTGCATTTCCCTGGTGGCTAATGATGTTGATAATCTTTTCATGTGCTTGTTGGACATTTTTTTTTCTTTAAGGAAATGCTCATTCAAATCCCTTGTCCATTTTTAAAATTGGGAGATTTTTGCTTTTGCTATTTTTTTTTTTATTGCGTTATAAGAGTTCTTAATATATTCTGTATGCAAGTTTCTTACCAGATATATAATTTACAAATATTTTCTCCAGTTATGTGAGTTTGTTGACTTTCTTGATGGTATCATTTGCAGCATAGTTCAGTTTTTTTTTTTTTTAATTTTGAGGAAGTTCAATTTACCTATTTTTCTTTTTTTCACTTGTGCTTTTGGTTTAATATCTAAGAAATCATTGCCAAACCCAAGGTCATGAAGATTTATTCCTACGCTATCTTCTAACTTTCCAGCCTTATATTTGTATCTATGTTCATCTTAAGTTAATGCATGTATATGACATGAAGTAGCGGTTCACCTTCATTCTTTTTTGCATGTGGATATCCAATTGATCCCAGCCCAGTTTGCTGATAAGATTATTCTTTCCCCCATTGAATTGTTTTGGCATCCTTGTTGTAAAACAATCTACTATGTATTTTTAAGTGTGTGTGAAATATATATGCCTATTTCTATTGTGATATTACTTTTGTTTATATTTGTAGCTATTTCTCCTGGTTGCAACCCGACCCTCACATTCCACAGTTATTCATATTTAGTTTCAAACATAATAGTTTCAGTGTTCATCACCGTTCTTTGATTCTGGCTTCTCCCTTTGTGCTTATTTAGATGTACCTCTTTGTTAGATGGTATCTTGGTTATCTAGTCCTGCCATAACGGAAACAACACAGGCGGATGACTTTAACAAACAGAAATTTATTCTCTCGAAGTCTAGGAGCCTAGAAGTCCAGATTCAGGGTGCCAACTTCAGAGGAATGCTCTCTCTGTCAGCTCTGGTGGGGAAGACCCCTGTCATCAATCTTCCCCTGGTCTAGGAGCTTCTCAGCCCAGGGACCCCAGGTCCAAATGGTGTACTTTGCTCCAGGTGCTTCTTTCTTGGTGGCGTGAGTTCCCTGTCCTCTCTGATTGCTTCTCTTTTTTATATTTCAAAAGAACTTTACTCAAGACACAACCTAATCCTGTAGATTGAGTCCTGCCACATTAACATAACTGTCTCTAATCCTGCCTCATTAACATCATGTTGTTGTTGCTAGGTGCCTTCGAGTCACTTCCAACTCATAGCGACACTATGCACAACAGAAGGAAACACTGCACAGTCCTGTACCATCTTTACAATCGTTGTTATGCTTGAGCTCATTGTTGCAGTCCCTGTGTCAATCCACCTCGTTGAGGGTCTTCCTCTTTTCCGCTGACCCTGTACTCTGCCAAGCATGATGTCCTTCTCCAGGGACTGATCCCTCCTGGCAACATGTCCAAAATATGTAAGATGCAGTCTCGCCATCTTCTTCTAAGGAGCATTCTGGCCACACTTCTTCCAAGACAGATTTGTTTGTTCTTTTGACAGTCCATGGTATATTCAATATTCTTCACCAACACCACAATTCAAAGGCGTCAACTCTTCTTCGGTCTTCCTTATTCATTGTCCAGCTTTCACATGCATGTGATGTGATTGAAAATATCATGGCTTGGGTCAAGTGCACCTTAGTCCTTAAAGTGACATCTTTGCTCTTCAACACTTTAAAGAGGTCTTTTGCAGCAGATTTACCCAATGCAGTGTGTCATTTGATTTCTTGACTGCTGCTTCCATGGCTGTTGATTGTGGATCCAAGTAAAATGAAATCCTTGACAACTTCAGTCTTTTCTTCATTTATCATAATGTTTCTCATTGGTCCAGTTGTGAGGATTTTTGTTTTCTTTATGTTGTGGTATAATGCGTACTGAAGGCTGTGGTCTTTGATCTTCATTAGTAAATGCTTCAAGTCCTCTTCACTTTCAGCAAGCAAGGTTGTGTCATTTGCATTACGCAGGTTGTTAATGAGTCTTCCTCCAATCCTGATGCCCCGTTCTTCTTCATATAGTCCAGCTTCTCCGATTATTTGTTCAGCATACAGATTAAATAGATATGGTGAAAGAATACAATCCTGATGCACACCTTTCCTGACTTTAAACCAATCAGTATCCCCTTGTTCTGTCCGAACAACTGCCTCTTGAACTTTGTAAAGGTTCCTCATGAGCACAATTAAGTGTTCTGGAGTTCCCATTCTTTGCGGTGTTATCCATAGTTTGTTATGATCCACACAGTCGAATGCTTTTGCATAGTCAGTAAAACACGGGTAAACATCCTTCTGGTATTCTTTGCTTTCAGCCAGGATCCATCTGACATCAGCAATGATATCCCTGGTTCCACGTTCTCCTCTGAAACCGGCCTGAACTTCTGGCAGTTCCCTGTCGATATACTACTGTAGCCATTTTTAAATGATCCTCAGCAAAATTTTGCTTGCATGTGATATTAATGATATTGTTCTATAATTTTCACATTCGGTTGGATCACCTTTCTTGGGAATAGGCATAAATATAGATCTCTTCCAGTCAGTTGGCCAGGAAGCTGTCTCCATATTTCTTGGCACAGATGAGTGAGCACCTCCAGCACTGCATCTGTTTGTTGAAACATCTCAATTGATATTCCATCAATTCCTGGAGCCTTGTTTTTCACAAATGCCTTCAGAACAGCTTGGGCTTCTTCCTTCAGCACCATTCGTTCCTGATCATATGCCACTTCTTGAAATGTCTGAATATCGACTAGTTCTTTTTGGCATAATGACTCTGTGTATTCGTTCCATCTTCTTTTGATGCTTCCTGCGTCGTTTAATATTTTCCCCATGGAATCCTTCACCATTGCAACTCAAGGCTTGAATTTATTTCTTCAGTTCTTTCAGCTTGAGAAATGCCAAGCGTGTTCTTCCTTTTTGGTTTCCCATCTCCAGCTCTTTACACACGTCATTATAATACTTTTCTTTGTCTTCTCGAGAGGCCCTTTGAAATCTTCTGACCAGTTCTTTTATTTCATCAATTCTTCCTTTTGCTTTAGCTGCTCGATGCTCAAGAGTAAGTTTCAGAGTCTCCTCTGACATCCATCGTGGTCTTTTCTTTCTTTCCTGTCTTTTCAGTGACCTCTCGCTTTCTTCATGGATGATGTCCTTGATGTCATTCCACAACTTGTCTGGTCTTTAGTCACAAGTGTTCAATGCATCAAATCTATTCTTGAGATGGTCTCTAAATTCAGGTGGGATATACTCAAGGTCATATTTTGGCTCTCTTGGACTTGCTCTGATTTTCTTCAGTTCCAGCTTGAACTTGCATATGAGCAATTGATGGTCTGTTCTACAGTCGGCCCCTGGCCTTATTCTGACTGATATTGAGCTTTTCCATCCTCTCTTTCCACAGATGCAGTCATTTTGATTTCCGTGTGTTCCATCTGGCGAGGTCCATGTGTATGGTCGCTGTTTATGTTGGTGGAAGAAGGTATTTGCAGTGAAGAAGTCTTTGGTCTTGCAAAATTCTATCATTCGATCTCCAGCATTGTTTCTATCACCAAGGCCATGTTTTCCAACTACAGATCCTTCTTCATTGTTTCCAACTTTTGCATTCCAATCGTCAGTAATTATCAATGCATCTTGACTGCATGTTTGATCAATTTCAAACTGCAGCAGCTGGTAAAAATCTTCTATTTCTTCATCTTTGGCCCTAGTGGTTGGTGCGTAAATTTGAATAATAATCATATTAACTGGTCTTCCTGGGAGCCGCGTGGATATTATCCTATTACTGACAGCCTTGTACTTCAGAACAGATCTTGAAATGTTCTTTTTGATGATGAATGCAACGCCATTCCTCTTCAAGTTGTCATTCCCAGCACAGTAGGCTGTATGATCGTCCGATTCAAAATGGCCAATACCAGTCCATTTCAGCTCACTAATGCCTAGGATATCGATGTTTATGCATTCCATTTCATTTTTGACGATTTCCAATTTTCCTAGATTCATACTTCGTACATTCCAGGTTCCGATTATTAATGGATGTTTGCAGCCGTTTCTTCTCATTTTGAGTCGTGCCACATCAGCAAATGAAGGTCCCGAAAGCTTTACTCCATCCACATCATTAAGGCCGACTCTACTTTGAGGAGGCAGCTCTTCGCCAGTCATCTTTTGAGTGCCTTCCAACCTGGGGGTCTCATCTTCCAGCACCATATCAGACAATGTTCCACTGCTATTCATAAGGTTTTCACTGGCTAATGCTTTTCAGAAGTAGACTGCTGGGTCCTTCTTCCTAATCTGTCTTAGACTGGAAGCTCAGCTGAAACCTGTCCTCCATGGGTGACCCTGCTGGTATCTGAATACCAGTGGCATAGCTTCCAGTATCACAGCAACACACAAGCCCCCACAGTACGGCAAACTGACAGACACAGGTGACATATAGCTGCATGTAAATCCATAGAGATTAGGATTTACAACACATAGGATAATCACATCAGATCACAAAATGGTGGATGACCACACAATACTGGAAATCATGGCCTAGAAAAGTTGACACACATTTTAACCTGTTGCCTAAAAGTCAATTTTGACTCATAGCAACCCTGTAGGACAGAGTAGAACTGCCCTCTTAGAGTTTTCAAGGAACACCTGGTGGATTCGCCCTTCCAGCCTTCCGGTTAGCAGCAGTAGTTCTTGACCACTATGCAACCAGGTTTTCCTATCTTCATAAAAGAAGGAAACATTGCTTTCTTTCCTTCAGAGCTTTATAGACATTGCCTCATTGTGTTTTTTTCTTGATCATCGCTGTGGGGAAACCTGAAACTGGTTTGTGATTCTTCCCTCACCTACCTTGGTATCATTATCCTGGTTATTCAGACTCCTCCACTATATGTTCAGTGTTGCTCTTTTTCCATTTGTTCACCCTTGGACTATGAGCTATTATTTTGTTCTGCACATTCAAGGATTCCATTACTTCAGGAAAGTTTCCTTTTATTATATGTTTGCATATTTTTCTGTTTTATTTTTTAGAAATACCAATTCTGTATTGCATTGCCTTTGTCTTTGCCCATATAACTACCATGTGATTGCAGTCGTTTTTTTTCCTCAGAATTTTACTGCTTCTAATATAGCTTTTATTTCTGCAAGGCTTTTGTTTGTTCTCTATTGTTCGCTCATGATCTCTCATTTAAATGGTTTTATTTTGTTTCTGCATTATTTTTACAGATAGATCAGGTTACCTCTGATTTCGCAGTGACATAGAAAGATGTTCTTTGAATCATAGAATTGCCATAATTCCTTAGAGGTGAACTATCTTGGAGACATGCTCTTTATCTGTCTTTAGCTTTTGCTTGCATGTTCTATCTCTCTCTCCTTCTTTCTGTCTCTCTCTCTGCCCCAGTACTCACAGTGTAGCAATAAAATAAAGACCCATAGAAAGACATTCAGGGCACAATGTGATGAGAGCTGTTATGCTAAGAAGCCTCAAAGAGCCCAGGAAGGGTTAAGGAGCTCAACCTGGGTGGAAACAAGAGAATCAGGTCTGACCTATAAAAAACAAAAAACAGCAGCCAGTTGCCATCAAGTTGATTCATGCTCATGGTGACCACATGTGTGTGGAGTAGAACTGCTCCATAGGGTTTTCAATGACTGTGACCTTTTAGACGCCAATCACCAGGTCTGTCTTCTGAGTCAACTCTGAGCGGGTTCGAACTGCCAAACTTTCCGTTAGTATTCCAACACTAAACCTTTTGTGCCAGTCAGGGGCCCCTCTCATTGGGACAGGCAGTGGCAAAGGAAATGGCCAAGTTGGAGGGAAAGCAAAGCAATTCCTTCTCACTCTGCAATTTTCCATCTTATCTGTATCTCATTGATGTTGCCAAAAATAAACACCAGGGTTCTTCTTGCTGTGGGAGATATGCTGAGATTTGCTCAGGTAATTAGAGGTTCAGCTGTTGTTGTTGTTGTTAGGTGCCATCGAGTGAGTTCCGACTCATAGCAACCCTGAGTTGCTGTGAGAACAAAACACTTCCTGTCTTGTGCCATCCTCCCAATTGTTATGCTTGAGCCCATTGTTGCAGCCATGTGTCAATCCATCTCATTGACAGTCTTCCTCTTCTTCCTGACCCTCTACTTTACCAAGCATGATGTCCTTCTCCCGGGACTGATCCCTCCTGATAACATGTCCAAAGTATGTGAGATGTAGTCTTGCCATTCTTGCTTCTAAGGAACATTCTGGTTGTACTTCTTTCAACACAGATTTGTTCCTTTTTTTGGCAGTCCGTGGAATATTCAATATTCTTTGCCAATACCACAATTCAAAGGCATCAATTCTTCTTCAATCTTCCTTATTTATTGTCCAGCTTTCACATGCATATGAAGTGATTGAAAACACCAGGGCTTGGGTCAGGGGCACTTTAGTCTTCAAGGTGACATCTTTGCTTTTTAACACTTTAAAGAGATCTTTTGCAGCTAAGTAAGTCTTATTTTTGTTTTTCAAAATCATGCTGGTAACAGTTTACTGTTCATATGTGTCTGCGCTCTGGTCCCCTTCTGCTGACAGTTCCAGGGACAAGTAAAAGGTGTCACTGGAAGGGCCCTTTAATAGGACCACACCTCTCTCCATCCTAGAGCCGGCTTAGACCAGGACATTGGGTTAACTGTCCGAACACTCTTGTGTTTTTCTCCTCCCATCGAGCTCGACAGCACTGTCCGGATTTCCAAGCTCCTCGAGTCTGAGTTAATGAGGGTCTTGGTGTAATTTTGCCAGTGTTTCCTTTCAGGTAGAGGATAACTTGCTTGATTGACTACTGCCCCTGGGTATACACAATTAGTGTTCTCAAGGGTTTCCCCAGGCTCATCCCCCACCTGCTTCCCCAAGACACCCCCTTCCCCAGGCCCATAATCCTGCCCAGCTTCCCCAGGCCTACTCCCAATCCACTTCTCTTCTGGTATTTCTCCTCCATGCAACTATTTGTGCCCCTAGGGTTCCACCTTACTGACTTTTCCCTCAGTCTCTGAGGTCCTGCAAGCTCAGCCTTTGCCCCTGCTGCTCCATCTGCCTGGCATCCATCCCTCACACTGTCCATCCAACCTCTTACTCCTGTCTCATGTAACACAAGCCTCACCTTTTTTCTAAGTTGTTGATAGTCCCCTGAGAGCCTCTGGCCCTTGTTCTGGTGTGCCCCCTTATAGCATGCTCCCTCACAGCATCCCCCTCACAGCATCCCCCTTACAGTATTCCCCTTACAGTAACCCCCTTACAGCATTCCCCTTACAGCATCTCCCTTACAGCATCCGCCTTACAGCATCTCCCTTACAGCATCCGCCTTACAGCATGCCCCTTACAGCATGCCCCTTACAGCGTGTCCCCTTACAGGATGCTCCCTTACAGCATCCCCCTTACAGCGTCCCTCCTTGCAGCATGCCCCCTTACAGCGTGCCCCTTAAAGCGTGCCCCCTTATAGCGTCCCCATTACAGCATGCCCCCCTTACAGCATATCCCCTTACAGCATGCCCTTACAGTGTGCCCCCATCACAGCGTGCCCATGCCTTCAATACACCATGGGTTTGCACTTGTTTGTTTTCCTGTCAGCTCTCCGTGTCACAGAATGTTAACTGTTAGAGGAAAGCCCATTTCCGCTTATTCCTGGGCGCTCACCTGGACTGTGCTTGTCAGGTTCCCTTGCAGTCAAGTGTGGTCATGCAACTGTGTCATCCCACTCAATGCACTATGAATGCTGTGTGCCACTTCCTGGCCTAAAACTAAAACCCAGTGCTGCTTCTCCTTGACCTTCTCTCCTAGGCAATGAAGAGCCACACTGAAATCCACCTGGTGAAAAAGTAGACCAGCTGTCTGCCTGAGTCCCTTGAAGGAGAGCTGAACTGGCATCCTGGAAGCCAGCTGGCATTAACTGAGATGGAATGATGTTGTTTTGTTTTTTAGCCATAAAAATTTGTGGGTTTATTATTTCTTTTTGTTGCGTTGTTGTGGTGTGCCATTGAGTCGATTCTGACTCATGGTGATCATATAGGACAGAGTAGAACTGCCCCATAGGGCTTCCTAAGCTGTAGTCTTTATAGAAGCAGACTGCTAGGTCTTTTCTCCTGTGGAGGGACTGCTGGGTTTGAACTGCTGACCTTTTGGTCAGCAGATGAGTGCTTAACCATTTCACTACCAGGGCTCCTTTTTATTTCCTCATGGTGTACCCAGATTATTACAGAAATTGGTACACTGAACTGGCATGCTGCAGTATCAGAAATCTAAAATATATGGCTTTGGCTTAGCAGTAAGATTGCAGGCAGTGAGGCAAAATGTACTACCCCCTGAAAAGATGAAGATCCATCCATGTTGAGCAATGGAAGTCAGGCCATGTGCCTAAGAACCTGTACCTGTCAGGAAGAGACAACGTGTTAATGTGTGTTGTTTGCTCCTTGTCACTTATATCCAGGGACCACAAGAAAGAGATATGCTCAGGCAAGAACGGAAGAACCCACATATAAAAAATAAAGGGAAGAAAGAGAATACAGAGATTTGGGTTGGAAAAGTGCTTTTGGATTCCAAAAGGCAGAAAATAAGATTGAAAAGCCTTTGAGTTTCACATTCTCATTAAGGCTTCCAATTAAACAAAGGGATTTCTCCAGGCACCAAAAAACCGATTAAGGATACTGTCTATTTACCAAATACTTTTTCTATGTACCAAACCCTCATTTTTTTTTCTCATAAGCTCAAGGAAGCTGCCATTATTAAATTGACAGAAAGAGAAAGGTATGGGGACAGGAAAACTAAGAAAATAATGGAGCCCTGGTTGTACAGTGGTTAATGCCCTCAGCTGCTAACCTAAAGTTGGAAGTTGACACCCACCAGCCACTGCAAGGGAGAGAGACGTGGCAGTCTGTTTCTGTAAAGATTTACAGCCTTGGGAAGTCTATGGGACAGTTCTACTCTGTCTTACAGAGTCACTATGAGTGGGAATCCACTTAAGGGCAACAGGTTTGGTTTTGTTTTTTTTATAAACTCTGTCTACAAAAAAAAAAAAAAAATTGTGTATGTTTACTGGCCAAGTTGAATCTTCCTTATCTAGTGCTGCTGTAACAGAAATACCACAAGTAGACGGCTTTAGCAAACACAAATTTATTTTCGCACAATTTAGAAGGTTAGAAGTTTGAATTCAGAGTGCCAGCTCTAGGGAAAGGCTTTCTTTCTCTGTCAGCTTTGTGGAACTGTCTTTGTCTCTTCAGCTCCTGTTTTCTGTTCCTTGGAGATCTCCATGTTTCTTAGCCCTAATCTTCCACTGGTAGTGAGGTCCTTCTTCTCTGGTTGCATCTTTCTCCTTTTATCTCTTGTAAGATAAAATGGGTGACTCAAGCAAGAGTGTGACTTGAATAAGGGTGGTGACTTGAGTAAGGGTGTGACAAAAGATACACCCCACACTGATCCTGCCTCATTAACATAGAGGTTAGGATTTATAACACACAAAAAGGGGGATAATTACACAACATCGCAAAATAGAAGACAAATACATCAGATCACAAATTGGAAATCCTGGCCTAGCCAAGGTGACATATATTTTCTGGGGATATAATTCAATGCATGACAGCCCATCCTTTGGTCCCCTGAAATTCGTGTCCTTGCCACATGTAAAACACATTCACCCCGTCATATCATACCAAAAGTCTTAAATTGATTCCAAGTCCAAAATCTCATCTTCTGAATCATCTAAATCAAATATAGGTGAGACTTCAGGCACATTCCACCCTGGGACCAATTTCCTCTTCAGCTGTGAACCTGTGAAATCTAGACTACAAGCAGTCTGTTTCCAAAGTTCAGTGGTGGAACAGGCACAAAGTAGATATTTTCATTTCAAACGGAAGAAATTGGAGGGAAAGAAGGGAGAATGGACACCAAGGAAGTCCAAACCCTGTTGAAAAATTTACATAACATCTGGGAACTGGTCCTGCCCTCCAGACTCTGAGTGTTGCGCACCATCTCTGGATTCTGGGTGGATGTCTTTTGGCCCTGGGCTTCAGCTCCACCCTTCAGGAATACTGGGACTGCAATTCTGCTCCCTTGGCTTTGGGAAGCCCCGTTCTCCTAGTCCATTTGAGTGGCAACACCACCCACTCGGCTCCTGCTGGCCCAGTTCTTCTGCCCTTTGGGCATGGCAGCTCCACCCCTTCAGCTTTGGACAGTGGTCCCATCCCTCTGGCACACTTTTCCAGTAGCCCCACACTCTGAAACAGAGTTGGTGAAGATCTGACTCTTTGAAATCTAGGAGGCTGCGGCCACACCCTTTGAGAATCAGGAGGCTATAGCCCCACCCTTTGGAACCCAAGAGGCCATGGTCCCAACATTTGAGACCAAGGCAGTCCATGCTCCTTTCAACAGTTCTGCTGATCTCTGAGCTGCTCAAGGGATGGTTCTTTTCTTTTCTTGAAGGACGACAGAAGCAGCTCTCTTCATCTGTTTCCTACATGTAGAATTCCAAGAGGCAGGCAACATTCTCTCCTCTTGCTCTCTCTGTTTCTCTTAATGGGTCCTGCTGTAGTACTTGGCTAGGTCTATCAGTTACAGGTCCAATCTATATAACAAAAGCTTGTGTAGCCCCATCCTTGGTGAGAATCCCAAGACAGTGTCCTTAGTTTATACAATAGAATTTTGCAAATTTTAAATTCTGTTTTCATTTTGCACAGTTCATTTGTAAGCTGATCTCTTTCCTTTTCCATTTTACTGTAAGCAGCAAGAAGAAACCACATGACCCCTTTAAGGCCTCTCTTAGAAATCTACTCTGCCAAATATTCAAGTTCATCACTTACAAGTTCTAACTTCCCCCAAACATTTGAACATAATTCAGACAAGCTCATTGCCACTGCATAAAAACATTGCTCTTCTTCCACTGGCCAATCACATGTTCGTCATTTACTTTTAAGCCTCACCAGAAGCACATTTAAAGCTCATATTTCTAGCAACTTTCTGTTGCTGGTGCCACATGTATTCTCTAAGATTATAGAGACTTTCTCTAAGACTCTCTTCACTTCCTTCTGAATCCTCACCAGAATTGCCTTTGACATTCATAATTCTACCAACAGTCTCTTGAATACAATTTAAGCTTTTACTATTAGGCACCTTAAAATATTTCTAGCCTCTACCTATTACTCAATTCCGAAACTGCTTCTAAATTTTAGGTATCTGTTAGAGCAGCACCCAACTCTCAATACCAAATTCTGTGTTAGTTATCTAGTGCTGCAGTAACAGAGATACCACAAGTGGGCAGCTTCAACAAACAAATTTATTCTTTCACAGTTTAGGAGGCTAGAATTCTGAATTCAGGATGCAGGCTCTAGTGGAAGGCTTTCTTTCTTAGCTCTGGAGGAGGAAAGTCCTTGTCTCCTCCGAGCCTGTGTTCATGGGTGATCTTTATGTGGTTTGGCATCTCTTTCCCTGTCTCTGCTCCACTCTGACCACCACTCGCCTGTCAGTTTGTTGTACTGTGATGGCTTGTGTGTTGCTGTGATGCTGGAGGCTGTGCCGCTGGTATTTCAAATACCAACAGGGTCATCCATGGTGGACAAGTTTCACGGAGCTTCTAGACTAAGACAGGCTAGGAAGGAAGACCTGGCTGTCCACTTCTGAAAAGATTTAGTCAGTGAAAACCTTATGGATAGCAGCTGAACATTGTCTGATAAAGTGCCAGAAAATGAACTCCTCAGGTTGGAAGGCACTCAAAATATGATTGGGAAAGAGCTGCCTCTTCAAAGTAGAGTCAAACTTTATGACATAGATGGAATAATGCTTTCGAGACCTTCATTTGCTGATGTGACATGACTCAAAATGAGAAGAAAAAGCTACAAATATCCACTGATAATTGGAAAGTGTAATACACAAAGAATAAATTTAGGAAAATTGGAATTTGTAAAAAATAAAATGGAATGCTTGAAGATTGATATCCCAGGCATTAGTGGACTGAAATGGAGTGGTATTGGCCATTTTGAATCAGACAATCCTATGGTCTAATATGCTGGCAATGACAACTTAAAGCAGAATAACTACACATTCATTGCTGAAAAGAACATTTCAATATCTATCCTGAAAAGACAACACTGTCAGTGATAGGACAATATCTGTACGCCTACAAGGAAGACCAGTTAATATGATTATTATTCAAATTTGCACTACAACCACTAATGGCAAAGATGAAGAAATTGAAGATTTTTACAACTTATGCAGTCTGAAATTGATCAAACATGCAATCAAGATGCATTGATAATTACTGGTGATTGGAATTCAGTAGATGGAAGAAAAGAAGGGTCAGTAGTTGGAAAATATTGCTTTGGTGATAGAAATGATGCTATAGATTGTACGATAGAATTTGGGGAGGCCATCAGCCTATACATTAAAAATACCTTTTTTCCAACAACATAAATAGTGACTATACATGTGGACCTCATCAGATGGAATACACAGGAATCAAATCGATTACACCTGTGGAAAGAGACTATGGAGGAGCTTAATATCATCAGTCAGAACAAAGCTGAGGGCCGACTGTGGAACGGACATCAATTGCTCCTATGCCAGTTTGAGTTGAAACAGAAGAAAATTAGAACACGTCCATGAGAGCCAAAGTATGACCTTGAGTATATCCCATCTGAATTCAGTGACCACCTCAAGAATAGATTTGATGTGTCAAACACAAATGACCAAAGACCAGGAGAGTTGTGGGATGACATGAAGGACATCATATATGAAGAAAGCAAGAGGTCATTAAAAAGACAGGAAAGAAAGAAAAGACCAAAATGGGTGTCAGAAGGGACTCTGAAATTAGCTTTTGAAAGCAGAGTATCTAAAGTGGACAGAGGAAATGATGAAGTAAAAGAAGGAAACAGAAGATTTCAAAGGGCTAATCAAGAAGACAAAGTAAGGTATTACAATAAAATGTGCAAAGACCTGGAGCTAGAAAACCAAAAGAGAAGAAAACACCCAGAATTTCTCAAGCCAAAAGAACTGAAGAGAAAATCCAAGCCTCGAGTTGCAGTTTTGAAGGATCTATGAGCAAAATAGTGAATGATACAGGAAGCATCAAAAGAAGATGGAAGAAATACACAGAGTCACTCTACCAAAAACAACTGGTCAAATTTTTGCTGTTTCAGGAGGTAGCATATGATCAAGAACTGATGGTATTGAAGGAAGAAATCTAAGCTGCACTGAAGGCATAGGGGAAAAGAAATGCTCCAGGAATTGACGGAATACCATTTGAGAAGTTTCAACAAAAGAATGCAACGCTGGAAGCAATCATTGTTCTATGCTAAGAAATTTGGAAGACAGCTACCTGGTCAATCAACTGGAAGAAATCTATCAAAACAAAAACAAAAGCAAACCCATTGCTGTCGAGTTGATTCTGACTCATAGCAACCCTATAGAGAAGAGATCTATATATGTGCCGATTCCAAAGAAAGGTGATCCAACAGAATATGGAAATTATCAAACAATATCTTTAATATCATACACGGAGAAAATTTTCCTGAATATAATTAAAAAACTATTGCAGCAGTACATCTACAGAGAACTGCCAGAAATTTCTGCCAGATTCAGAAGTGGATGTAGAATGAGGCATATCATCGCTGATGTCAGATGCATCTTGGCTGCAAGCAGAAAATGCCAGAAAAATGTTTACCTGTGTTTAATTGACTTGTTGTTTTTGTTAGGTGCCATCGAGTTGGTTCCCACTCATAGTGACCCTATGCACAACAGAACAAAACACTGCCCCGTCCTGAGCCATCCTTACAATCATTGTTAAGCTTGAGCTCATTGTTGCAGTCACTGTGTCAATCCATCCCGTTGAGGGTCTTCCTCTTTTCCGCTGACCCTGTACTCTGCCAAGCATGATGTCCTTCTCCAGGGACTGATCCCTCCTGACAACATGTCCAAAGTATGGAAGACCCAGTCTGGTCATCCTTGCCTCTAAGGAGCATTCTGGCGCACTTCTTCCAAGACAGATTTGTTCATTCTTTTGGCAGTCCATGGTATATTCAATATTCATCCCCAACACCACAATTCAAAGGCATCAATTCCTCTTTGGTCTTCCTTATTCATTGTCCAGCTTTCACATGCATATGATGAGACTGAAAATACCATGGCTTGGGTCAGGCGCACCTTAGTCTTCAGAGTGACATCTTTGCTCTTCAACACATCGAAGAGGTCCTTTATAGCAGGTTTACCTAATTCAATGCATCATTTGATTTCTTGACTGCTGCTTCCATGGCTGTTGATTGTGGATCCAAGTAAAATGAAATCCTTGACAACTTCAATCTTTTCTCCGTTTATCATGATGTTTTTCATTGGTCCAGTTGTGAGGATTTTTGTTTTCTTTATGTTGAGGTGAAGTCCATACTGAAGGCTGTGGTCTTTGATCTTCATTAGTAAGTGCTTCAAGTCGTCTTCACTTTCAGCAAGCAAGGTTGTGTCATCTGCATAACGCAGGTTGTTAATGAGTCTTCCTCCAATCCTGATGCCCTGTTCTTCTTCATATAGTCCAGTTTCTCATATTATTTGTTCAGCATACAGATTAAATAGGTATGGTGAAAGAATACAACCCTAATGTACACCTTTCCTGACTTTAAACCAATCTGTATCCCCTTATTCTGTCTGAACAACTGCCTCTTGATCTATGTAAAGTTCCTCATGAGGACAATTAAGTGTTCTGGAATTCCTTTTGCTTTAGCTGCTCAATGCTCAAGAGCAAGTTTCAGAGTCTCCCCGACTTCCATCTTGGTCTTTTTTTCTTTCCTGTCTTTTCAGTGACCTCTCACTTTCTTCATGGATGATGTCCTTGATGTCATTCCACAACTTGTCTGGTCTTTGGTCACTACTGTTCAATGCATCAAATCTATTCTTGAGATGGTCTCTAAATTCAGGTGGGATATGCTCAAGGTCATATTTCAGCTCTCGTGGACTTGCTCTGATTTTCTTCAGTTTCAGCTAGAACTTGCATATGAGCAATTGATGGTCTGTTCCACAGTCAACCCCTGGCCTTGTTCTGACTGATGATATTGAGCTTTTCCATCGTCTCTTTCCACAGATGTAGTCAATTTGATTTCCGTGTGTTCCATCTGGCGAGGTCCATGTGTATAGTCACTGTTTATGTTGGTGAAAGAAGGTATTTGCAATGAAGAAGTCTTTGGTCTTGCAAAATTCTATCGTTCAATCTCCAGCACTGTTTCTATCGCCAAGGCCATATTTTCCAACTACTGATCCTTCTTCTTTGTTTCCCTTTTTCCCATTCCAGTTGCCAGTAATTATCAATGCATCTTGATTGCATGTTCGATCAATTTCAGACTGCAGCAGCTGAGAAAAATCTTCTATTTCTTCATCTTTGGCACTAGTGGTTGGTGTGTAAATTTGAATAATAGTTGTATTAACTGGTCTTCCTTGTAGCCGTATGGATATTATCCTATCACTGGCAGCGTTGTACTTCAGGATAGACTTTGATACCTTCTTTTTGACAATGAATGCAACACCATTTCTCTTCGAGCTGTCATTCTCAGCATAGTAGACTATATGATTGTCTGATTCAAAATGGCCAATACCAGTCCATTTCAGCTCACTAATGTCTAGGATATTGATGTTCATGTGTTCCATTTAATTTCTGACAATTTCCAATTTTCCTAGATTCGTATTTGGTACATTTCAGGTTCTGATTATTAATGGATGTTTGCAGCTGTTTATTCTCATTGTGAGTCATGCCACATCAGCAAACGAAGGTCCCGAAAGCTTTACTCCATCCATGTCATTAAGATCGACTCTAATTTGAGGAGGCAGCTCTTTCCAGTCATCTTTTGAGTGTCTTCAAACCTGGGGGAATCATCTTCCAGCACTATATCAGACAATGTTCTGCTGCTATTCATAAGGTTTTCACTGGCTAATGCTTTTCAGAAGTAGACTGCCGGGTCCTTCTTCCTAGTCTGTCTTAGTCTGAAAGCTCAGCTGAAACCTGTCCTCCATGGGTGACCCTGCTGGCATCTGAATACCAGTGGCATAGTTTCCAGCATCACAGCAACAGGCAAGCCCCCACGGTACCACAAACTGACAGATGCGTGGGGGTTAATTGACTTAGCAAAGACATTTGACTGTGTGGAGCATAACAAATTATGAATAACATTGCAAAGAATGGGAATCCTAGGACTCTTAATTGTTCTCATTTGGAACCTGTACATAGACTAAGAGACAGTCATTTCAACAGAACAAGGGGATACTGTGTGGTTTAAAATTAGGAAAGGTGTGCATCAGGGTCATTTCCTTTCACCACACTTATTCAGTCTTTATGCTTAGCAAATAATCTGAGAAGCTGGACTATATGAAGAAGAACAGGGCATCAGGATTTGAGGAAGACTCAATTAACAACCTGCATTATGCAGATGATACAACCTGGCTTTGCTGAAAGTGAAAAGGACTTGAAGTACTCACAAATATTTCAACAAATGGATGCAGCACTGGAAGTGCTCACCTGTCTCTGCCATCAAATTTGGAAGACAGCTACCTGGCCAGCCAACTGACTGGAAGAGATCCATATCTATGCCTATTCCCAAGAAAGGTGATCCAGTAGAATGTGGAAATTATCAAACAATATCATTAATATCACATGCAAGTAAAATTTTGCTGAAGACCATTCAAAAGCAACTGTAGCAGTGTATTGACAGGGAAATGCCAGAAATTCAAGCTGGGTTCAGAAGAAACATGGAAGCCGGGATATTATTGCTGATGTCAGACGGATCCTGGCTGAAAGCACAGAATAACCAGAAAGATGTTTACCTGTGTTTTTTTTATTGAGTATGATTAAGTAAACCTTACTTAACAGTTATTTTCCAAACCCAGCTTCTCTTAAGACTTTATCATAGTAAATCCAAGAACCCTGCACCTACTACAAATGAAAAAAATAGATACATGGCCCAATCACAGACTTGTTCTCGCTCTGAAATGACCTATGTTTGTTTAAATGACAATTTTCTGGAAACTATCCCCTTTTTATCCCCAACTGTTGTTGTTAGTTGCTATCGAGTCAGTTCAGAATCATAGTAAACCTATGGAGGAAAGATCTAACCCAGTTAAACACTGTCCAGTTCTGCACCGTCTTCACAATTGTTGTCATGCTTGAGCCCATTGTTGCTGTCACTGTGTCAATCCATCTCGTTGAGGGTCTTCCTCTTTTTTTTTGCTGATGCTCTACTTTACCAAGCATGATGTCCCAACTAACTTCCTCAAAGGATCTTATAAAAAAGGGACCATTATCTTTCTCAAGGAACTCTGGTGGTGTAGTGGTTAAAGCACTTGACTGCTAACTGAAAGTTTGGCAGTACTAATCCAACAGCCACTCCGTGGGAGAAAGATGTGGCAGATGGCTTCCACAAAAAGTAGTGTTTGAAAGTCTGTGGGGCAGCTCTACTCTGTCCTGTTGTTATTGTTGGATGCCATCAAGTCAGTTTCAACTCACAGTGACCCTATGTTCAACAGAATGAAACACCGTCCAGTCCTGGGCCATCCTCACAATTGTTACGCTTGAACCTATCATTGCAGCCACTGTTCCAATCCATAAGGTCAGGGGCCTTCCTCTTTTTCACTGACACTCTACCAAGCATGATATCCTTCTCCAGGGACTGGCCTCTCTCTGCCCTAAAGGGTCATTATGAGTCAGAATCAACTCAGCAGCAGCAGATTTTTATGTTTCTCAAATCTAAGTCCTTGGTATCTCCTCTTGAATGCTAAGTTTCCTTGCTGAAGCAATTAGGTTTACTCCCAAATAAAATTGTTGTTATTATTCTCTTTAATAACTCGATGCCAGAATCTGTCATTTAACAGAATGGGGGAAAGGGAGGAAGAACATTTTTTTTTTTTTTAATTTTCTGTGTGGCTGGATGAAGAAGAGCCATATTTGGACCTGAAGGGGAGGACTGCCCATCCCCTAGGAATTCTTAATTTTTAGCTAGATAAAATTCCTGAATTAGGCTTTGGTTGTCTTTCTTGAGGGGGTGGGGGAGTGGGTTCTGTATGGTTATCTGGTGATCAGAAGGGCAAACCATGGCAGTGGTGTTCACAAAAATCCATTCATTCCTCTTTCTGGGCTCACAGTGGCCCTACATTTCCCGATTCCTTTGCGGGTAGTACTGGGTGCATCACACAGGTTGCTGTTGTTGCTTGGTGCTACTGAGCCAATTCCTACTAATAGCATCCCCATGTGACAGACTGGAACTGCCCCACTGGGTTTCCTAGGCTGTGTTTTTTATGGGAGCCTCTTCTCCCATGGGGCTGCTGGTGGGTTCTAACCACCAACCTTTTGGTTAGCTGCCAAGTACTTAACCATTGCACCACCAGGTGTCCTTCATGATGCAAGTAGAGCTCAAGGAATGTGAGCAGAGGTTATCTGTGGAATTTCCAGCCTCCTTAGTATGCTCTTGATGTTCTTTCTCCTTTCTGTCTGATAGTGTTGTCAAGACAACCTTGAAAGTCCTATGTTGAATATGTCAGAATGGCCGTCAGCTAAGATCCCTGAGAAGAACCGCCCCATGAACTCAACATAAACCCAGGACATTTAGTGATTAAAAAAAAAAAGTCTAATTTTTGGTCTTTAAGCCACTGATATATAAGTCTGTTATTACTAACAGCTTGTTGTTGCTCTTGTTAGCTGCCGTTGAGTCAAACCCCAGCTCATGCCGACCCCATAAAAAAAGGACAATGAAAATAAAATGCCGCTTGGTCCTGTGTCATCCCCATGGTCATTTGTGGAACAGACCATTGTGATTCACAGGGTTTTCATTGACTGGTTTTTGGAAATAGATCACCAGGCTTTTCTTGCTTTCTGCCTTAGTCTGGATGCTCTGCTGAAACACCTGACACACAGGTGGTGGCTGTGTACGGAGTGCATTGGCCAGGAATCTAACCCGGGTCTCCTACATGGAAGGTGAGAATTCTACCACTGAAACAATACTGCAATTATGTGCCTCCCCAATGGGCTATGGTATTCTTAAAGGATTTGTCTCTATCTTGTCTTGAAATATTTGTCAATGGCTTTTCTTTCTTAATTTCTATTTTTCCCCCATTTTGCCTTTTTGTCAATAAAACTTTTGCTTCTGAAGTTGATTGTATATGGAAACAGAGCCTAATTTTTTGAATTTTTTCCCCCACAGTATGTTCTTGAAATACATATCAGAAATATCAGTTTTAATGCCACAAACAAGCAAGAGATTGTTGTTAAAATTAAGGAAAGACACTTGGGGTTCCAAAAGTCTAAGAGCTTAAAATACATGAGTGTAAAGTATGCATTATAAACTGTAACTGGCAAGAATTGGTGAAGATGGGCCACTCTCAAGGTTGGACACTGGTGTGGGTTCCTGAGAAGGATCTCTGAGAAACCAGAGAAAGGCAAGGCAATGACAGAAACCCCAGATAGGACTGGGAAATTCTGCTACAGAAAGGGTATCCCTTGAGTTCTGGGTGAAGCCTGTGCAGGGACCATGCCTTACAAAGAAGACCAGCTATGACAGATGCTGCCAAACCTGTCATGCAAATGATGGCCAGAGGTGTTCGGGCAGAGAGGACCTAGACAAAACAAAACAAAACCAACTTATGGCGACCCCATGCGATACACAGTGGAATTGCTCCTTAGCACCTTTTTGGCTGTACGTTTTACAGAAGTAACTAGCCAGGACTTTCTTGCCTGGTGCCACCGCGTGGGTTTGAATCACCAACCTTTAGGTTAGTAGCCAAGCACAGATGACAGTCTCCTGAAAATTCAGCCCTGAAAGAGCTAACAGCTAAACATTTCCCTTGTGAGAAAATGTGCAAAAACGAAAGGGGTGTTCTGCTCATAGGAAGAGGATACTGTTGGTAGATAAAGGTGGGCCCTACAAATTGTAGACCATAGGAGATTGTTGTCATTGTCAGCCCCTGCAAAAAGAATAAGGCTATTGATCAAACACTGATGGATTTGACTTGTTCATTGAATGCCAGCAGGCAAAAGAAGGAAACTGGAATTTGGTGTCACTCTCCACTTCAAAGTCACAATATCAATAGCCCCCCTTCTCACTCCTGGTTGAAAGATCACCAAGAAGGAGAACATGAGCCACAACCCTGGATAGAATTTGTTTCCAGTTTAAATTAATGTGGAATCCTAATTTTGTTGTTGTTCTTGTTAGGTGCCATTGATTTGGTTCCAACTCAGTTGAATGTGCCTTAAATTGTCAATGTGAAAATTTCTATTCCAGTGTGGAGTGAGGCCTTAACATAGAAATACAGTTAATTTGAGGAAAAATGAGAAAGTCACCTTTTGGCCCATCGAAGATGTTTCCTGTAAAAATCCTGTCTCCTACACCCAGACCCCAGTGCCTGGGAGCAGCCTGAGACCACTTAGATGTTCCGTGGATATTTGACAAATTAATCAAATTCCCCAGCACCATTCATTTTACTTCTCTCATTTAGCCTAAACTGACAAATTAGAATATCAGATTACTCTCTTTGTAAACATCACCCATTTATCCAAAGAGGTGTTAGCATTGAAACAACATTGCTACTGTTTGTATGAAAACACATCTGGGCAACTATTGGAGGTGCCCATGACCTGGTAGGAGTCACTGGAACTTAATTATAAAACTTGTCACGTAACCTCAGCAAGATGTAAACTGATTGGGAAAAAGAAAAAAAAAAAAAAAAAGCAAAAAATCCAGATTTCACTTGACAGCCTCTTTTAACTTGCTACACTCCACCCAGGTAGAAGCAGAGTCCTGGAAATGAAAGGCTGGTGCCTGGGAGATGGAAAGGAGGCTTTGATTGGGCACTGCTTCAAAGAGTGTTCTGGACAAATGATGCCCTGTTCTTTTCCCTTCTCCCTGACCTGCCTGTTAAGTATTGAATTCTTGGGAGTCACCTCTCAACCCAGGTGTGCCTCGACACACAGAGAGGTGGCACTTCAGCGCTGACAAGTCAAAAGCATCCAAATCAAGGAGCGTCTAACTCTGTCCTGTTATTCAATGTTTGTTTGGTGAATTGAATTGATAAAAGAAATAAGACTCATGGATTAGGATCTGATCAAGTCTATGTTGCAGTAAGGCAACTTCCCAGCTAATTGATTGCCATATTGTTTGCTCTAGTGTGGTTGGATTTGTCCATAAACCTTACAGTCAGGGATTTGGGAGCTTCTATTTAAACTCTGGTGGTAAAATGATTTTGTCTTTGGATGTCTCAGCATCTCACAGGTACTGTCCAAAGGAATAAAGACATCTCTCTGGATTCCCCTAAATATCATTCGTACCAGATATTATTGTCTTCACCAGAGTTTACTGAAGCTTTGAAATAAGTAAATGTGTGTGTGTGCACGTACATGCACACATAGCAGATTAATATAGAGAAAGAAAGAAAAATAAAATAAAAGCAAATTGTAAGGGTTGTGGTTCCAGGTAAGGTGGAGGAGAAGGCACATTCCGCCTTGTCTCTCCTACTGAAGGCAGCTATAAGACTAAGGCACAGTGCATGGAACAGCATTTTGCAGACCCACAAAAATAGACAGTAGCAGGCTGATTGGGAAATAAATAAATAAATACAAAAATCAGAATTCAAAGTAGTATCTACAAACAGTGAATTTATTGTGTTTCCCACTCCCCAGGCCTGAACACAATGAAACCTGCAACCCAGAAGTGGACACCAGGGTGCAGATGGAGAGAACTCCAGGAGAACTCTCTAGCTTTGTCTTGAGGAGCAGGCAAGCTCTGGGAGGATGGGGAATGTTGCTCAGTTTTCTTCCTTTGTTTTTTTGTTCTCTGCTTTCTCAAGTCTCAGCCCCCAAGCAATTCCATGGTGGTAGTACAGTGGCTTCAATGGAAACCCACAGGAGCCAAAACTCTGAAGAAGGAGAACATTCCTCCCTTACAAAAAAGCCTGTGGTCTCAAGAGGGTGAGACAAAACCCTTTTGTTTTTCTTGTCTGTATTTTCTCCCTCTGCTTGGACCAATATGGAGGAGCATATTAGGATGTGTGGATCAGTGGAGTAACTAGCTAGAGGAACAAAATGGGAACTGGAAAACAACAAGGAGATTGTGAGAGGGATATATATCGGCATTCTTTATAGGATGGCCTTTCCCAGAGGGCCTCTTAGAGTTGTGGATACACTCCTGCTCTCATCACTGCGATGTGCATGTGTGGATCAAGTCCTAAACAGCTTCCATAGCTATTGACAACTGAACTACAAAATAGACCCCCCTCCAAATGCCAGATTTGCCACCAGGTGTTGCACATGTGGGATAGATCAAATAGTGCTATAAAGTTTTTGAGAACTGAACTGATCCTTAAACCACAACCCACAAAAGACTCATTGGATCTTGAAGCCTCAACTCAATTTGGTCAATTGCCTGCTAAAAAATACATAATTAACAACACTCTTTATAGGATTTTGTAAAAAAAAAAAAAAAAAAAATGGTGTAGTGGCAGCATCTGAACTCCTAACTTAACAAGGGGAAAGGAGAATCAAAGTCAACAGCTCAAGGCTGATTACTATGGCGTGGTAGTCAGACCTGCCTCCTCTCTCTGCCATCTTTACCAATTTTGACACCAATCATCCCATTCTCACGGCTCTCTCTACTTCTCTTATGAGTTTGATAAATTGTTGCAATGGGCACACAAAACTCACAGACAATACTTACGTTTATTAGGGAAGTAACTGGTTACAACTCAGGTTCAGAAATGAAGAACATACAGTACTTCCATCCAGACTGCTCTTTTCAGCCTTGACCACAGGCAGGTCTCTCCCTGGCCCCGTGGCCTCTGCTCTCCACGGGCAAGTGTAACAAAGCTCTTTTAGCTCAGTGGATAAGTGCCCCGATGACCCCCCTCCCACTCTGCCAGTAAGCCTCGGCCTGAAGGTGCTCAGCTCTAGCTCTGTGTGTCAGCAAACAGAGCTCCACCAAGCACCCGGAGGCACCCTACTCTGCCAGTAAGCCTCCTGCTCAAGGGTGGTCAGCTTTCTCTCTGTGTGTGCCTAGGAGCCCACCATGCCGTCTCCTGCAGGTCTCCTTCCAGTCTTCTGTGGTCTCCTGCTGGTCTCCAGGCTCTGTTGATGCAGTTTCTCTGCTGCTGCTTCCAGCTATCTCTGGTGTTATAGTTCTCCCTCTCTCTCCTGGTTCTGCTGCCTCTGTCTTCTGTTTTACAGCTTGCGATGGTTAAAGTCATGTGTCAACTCAGCTGGGGCGTGATCCTCAATGGTTTGGCAGTTATGATGTATTTTGGAAGTTTTTTTTAATGATGTAATCACTTCCATAATGAAATCTGACATAATGTGATCACCTCCACGATGAGATCTGTTGTGAGCAGTCAATCAGTTGAAAGGAAGTTACCTTAGGAGGTGGCCTGCATCCAATACATGTAGACTTTCTGGCAAGGCTTGCTGGCTTTTGCTTGTTCTGGATTCTGCAGCTGACACCTGTTCATCTGACATCCAGTTCTTGGGACTTTAGCTAGCAGCTTACCTACCTTCTTACCTGCCCATCTTGGGATTCATCAGCCTCCACAGCCTATGAGACAGTGGCCTCCTCTCTGACCTTCCAATCTTGGATTTGCCAGCACTGTGGCCACATGAGTCAAGAGAAGCCTCCAGCCTCACCCACAAACTTGACACTTTCCATCCTCTGTATCCGTGTGAGCCATTTCATTTATATAAATCTTTCTCTGTATATATTTATACACTCTGCTGGTTTTGTTTCTCTAGAGAACCCAGCCTAAGATATGTGGTACTGGAAGTAGGGTGCTGCTCTGACGGACCTGAAATTTGGAAGTGTTTTTGAAACTGTGAATGGATAGAGACTGGAAGAGTTAGCCCAGATAGCCTTAAAAAGACTGCTGATGGAATTTTGGACATCAAAGACAATTCTGGTCAGGACTAAGAAAGAATTGAGGAGAGCTGTAACACTGGAGATGGAGAAGACAGTGAGAATCAGCAGCAGAGAAACAACAGTAGTAGAACCAGGAAACCAACACAAGACAGTGCTTGAGCAAGAGAGATCAGTACCTTTGTGCAGAAGGCTTCCTGGTAATGTGGGGTGCCTCAGACATTTATTGGTGGAGCTAAAGAGCTTTGGAACACTTCTCTGAGCAGGACAGATGCAGGCAGGGAGGCCTGAGGGGTCAAGAGGTAAAGGAACCAGGAAGCAGAAGCTGAAGAGAAAAAGAACACAGGAAGCAGAACTGCCTCAGGCTCAAAGGACAGGGCCGTGAACTCTGGGGTTTCAAAGTGTGGAGCCATGGCCTCTGGGTTTTCAAAGGGTGGGGCCACAATGTCCTAGGTTTCAAAGAGTCATATCTTCACCAAGTCAGTTCTGGGGTGTGGAGCTGCCTTTCCCGAGTGCCAGCAGGATGGGGCCAGATCCACTGCCCAAAGGCGAGGGGGCAGTGCTGCCACGCCCAAGGGGCAGAAGAACAGGGCCTATCAGGGCTGAAGAAGTAGGTCACCATTCAGGTGGACTAGGAGAGGGGGCTGTCTGAATCCAAGGAAACAGAGTTGCTGTTTTTGTGGGTCTACAAGGTGGAGCTGAAGCCAAGGCTGAGGGTTCTCCATCCAGAATCTGGAGAGTGTGGCCAACATTCAGAGTGCGGGGGGCAAGGCCATTGCCCAAATGGTCTCAAAGAATAGAGGATTATTTTCAAGTCTTGAGAGCTAATGTAATGTATTATGCTGACTTGTTTGGTGCCTGTTACCTCTTCTTTCCCTCCAGTTTCTCCCATTTGTAATGGAAATGTCTAGCTTGTGTCTGCTCTGCAAGTGTACATTGCAAGCAGATAACTTGTATTCTAGATTTCACAGATGAAGAGGAATTTTTGGAATTTGGACTTGGAGTTGATTTAAAACTTCTGCTATGATATGATGTGGGTGGCGAGACTAAGTCTCACATACTTTGAGCATGTTATCAGGAGGGACCAGTCCCTGGAGAAGGACATCATGCTTGGTGCCATGGATTAAATTGTGTCCTCCCAAAATATCTGTCACCTTGGCTAGGTCATGATCCCTTGTATGATTGTCTACCATTTTATCATCTGAAGTGATTTCCCTATGTGTTGTAAATCCCATCAATATGATGTAATAAGATGGATTAATGGCAGTTATATTGATGAGGTCTACAAGATTAGGTAGTGCCTTAAGCCAATCTCTTTTGAGATATAAAAGAGAGAAGCAAGCAGAGAGACATGAGGACCTCATACCACCAACAATGAAGAGCAGGAGCACGTGTCTTTTGGATCTGGGGTGCCTGTGCTGAGAAGCTCCTTGACCAAGGGACGACTGATGACAAGAATCTTCTTCCAGAGCTAAGAAGAGATAGCCTTCCCCTGGAGCCAGTGCCCTGAATTTGGACTTGTAGCCAACTAGGCTGTGAGAGAATAAATATCTCTTTGTTGAAGCTATCTACTTATGCTATTTCTGTTACAGCAGCACTAGACGACTAAGACATTAGGTAAAGTAGAAGGTCAGCAAAAAAGATGAAGACCCTCAATGAGATAGATTGAAACAGTGGCTGCAACAATGGGCTCAAACATAACAACTATTGTGAGGATGACACAGGACAGGGCAGTGTATGGTTCTGTTACACATATGGTTGCTATGAGTAGGAAATGACCTGACAAAACCTAACAACAACAACAACATGAATGTGTTTTACATGTGGCAAGGACATGAATTTTTGGGCACCAATAAGTAGAAATATTATGGGTTGAATTGTGTCCCTCCAAAATGTGTGTCAACTTGGCTAGGTCATGATTCCCAGTATTGTGACATTGTCCATCATTTTGTGACCTGATATGATTATCCTGTATGATGTTATTGAGGTAGGATTAGAGGCAGTTATGTTAATGAGACAGGACACAATCTACAGATTGGTTTAAGATTAGAGTCAAACTCTTTTGAGATATAAAAAACAGAAGCAAGCAGAGAGAAAGTGGGCCTCATACTACCAAGAAAGAAGTCAGGAGTGGAGCACATCCTTTGGACCTGGCGTCTCTGTGCTGAGATGCTTCTAGACCAGGGGAAATTTGATAACAAGAGACCCTCCCCCAGAGAAAGAAAGCCTTCTTCTGGAGCTAGTGTTCTGGATTCAGACTTCTATCCTCCTAAACTGTTAGGGAATAAATTTCTATTTGGCCCATTTTAGGTATTTCTGTTATACCCGTACTAGGTAACTAAGACACAGCTTCTCTTTCTGTCTCCTGGATCTAGAATGTTCTTAGCACAAGGATCCTGAGTCCACAGGACGCACTTCACTTGGGTCTCTTCTTTCCTGGTGGTGTTGAGATCCTCATCAGGATTCCATATACCTTATTTGCATAGTCCTACACAGTCATTGTGTGTGAGTCACAAAGACTATGACTAGAAGGACTATATTAATTAATTCATTGCACCACAGATTTAAACAAGATCCAGCGGGTCATAACAAAATATGCAAAATATTCATATTACTTAGTATACAAAGAACCAAGAAAATCTCAATTTTCATGGGGATAAACAGTCAGCAGATGGCAACACCAACATGCAACAGATGTTGGAAATGTATAACAAAGGCAACAGAGCAGCTGCTGTAAATATGCTCCAACAAGTAAAAGGTAAATACTCTTGAAACAAATGGAAAGACAGTTTCAGCAAAGAAATAGTAGATATAAAGAGTGAAATTATAATTTTATGACTGAAACATTTGATAGCTGAAATTAAACACCCACTGAACAGGTTCCCTAGCAGAATGGAGATGACAGAGAGAACAGTCAATAGAAATTATCCAGTGTGAAAAAGAGGAAAAAGTAAACAAAAAGATTGGAAAACAAAATGAACAAAGTCACAGAGACAGGTTGAGTAATACCCAAAAGTCTATTATTGATGTTACTGGTGTCACAGGAAATGAAGAGAGAGGGTGCAATTCATAAAAATAAAATAAAATAAAAAATTGGAAGCCATAATAGCTGAAGCTTTCCAAATTTGGAGAAGATATAGATCTACAGATTTAAGAAGTGTAGTTAATTCCAATAAGAATAACCTAAAGAAATCTATAAGCAAACACATCATAATAAAACTGCTGAAAAGTAAAGACAAAGAAAATACCTTGTTATCATCCAGAGAAAATTGATGTATTACTTACAAGGTAACAACAATTTGATTTACTGCAGATTTCTGATCATATATCTTGGAAGCCAGGAGGAAGTGAAATATTTTTAAAGTGCTGAAAGAAAATAACTCTCAACAGAGAATTTTAAATACAGTGAAAACATCCTTCAGGAATAAGGTGAAATGAAGTCGTTCTCCAGTGAAGGAAAACTAAGAGAATTCATTGCCAGCAGACCTTCTCTAAAAGAATTGCTAAAGGAAGCTCTTCAAACGTGAGGGAAATGATGCCAAATGGAAACTTGGAACATCAGGAATGAAGGAATAACAACACAAAAAAGAAATAAATGGGGAAATATAGTAGACTACTCTTCTTTTTTGAGTTCTTTAAAACATGTTTGACAAATGAAAGCAAAATTGTTCCGTTGTCTGCTGTGGATTTCAATGTGTGTAAATGTAACCGTACGTAATACAATGTGAAGGGGTAAGAGTAAAGGGACCTGTGTACTGGTAAGTTTTCACCATTCCACTTGAAGTGGTAAAATATTAATTTTACGAGAAAAGTGAAGGAGGAATATTTTAATCATCACAGCAGCCACTAAGAAACTATAGAGCAAGATAAAATCTAAAAAAAAAAAAAAAAAGGTAGGAAAACTAAGATGTAGTACTAAAATATATTCACATAACACAAAATGAGGCAGGAAAGTATAGCAATAAAGGAACAAAAAGAAAACAATTATTAAAATGGAAGACATAAATCTAAACATGTTGGTAATTACATTAATTATAAATTATATGGACACGCCCATTAAAACACAGTAATTTTCTGAGTGAATTTTTAAAACGACTCAATTGTGTGCTGTCTGCCAGAAACCTACACATTTATGGTCAAGTGATTTTTGACAAGGCTGCTAAGTCCATTTGATGGGGAAAGAAGAGCCTCTTCAATAAAAGGTGCTGGGAAAATTGGATTTCACATGCAGAAAAATGAAGCAAGAGTCATGCTTCACACCATACACAAAAACAAATTCAAAGTGGATTAAAGACCTAAAAGTGCAAACTAAAACCATATAATTCTTACAAGAAAAAACAGGGGCAACACTCTCAGGGCTAGCTTTGGACAGTGGATTATCTAAGGTAATAACAAAAGCACAAATGGCAAAAGAAAAATAAATGGGGGTTCATAAAAATTAAAAATTTTGTTTATCAAAAGATTTTACCAAAAAAGTGAAAAGACAAGCTACCAACAGAGAGAATGTCTTCAGAAACCATACGTTGTTGTTAGGGGCCTTTCAGTCAGTTCTGACTCATAGAGGCCGTATGTACAACAGAATGAAAAACTGCCCATCCCTGCACCATCCTCACAATCATTGTTATGCTTGTGCTCACTGTTGGAGCCACTGTTATCAGTCCATCTCAATCAGAGTCTTCCTCTCTTTCGATGACCCTCTACTTTACCCAGTATGATGTCCTTCTCCAGGGACTGGTCCCTCCTGATAACAAGTCCGAAATATGTGAGACAAAGTGTCATCATCCTTGCTTCTAAGGAGCATTCTAGCTGTACTTCTTCCAGGATAAATTTGTTCATTCTTTGGGCAGTCCATGGTATATTCAATATTCTTCACCAACACCAAAATTCAAAGGCCATTCAATTCCTCTTCAGTCTTTGTCCAGTGTTCACATGCCTATGAGATGATTGAAAACACCGTGGCTTGGGTCAGGTGCACCTTAGTCCTTAAGGTGATATCTTTGCTTTTTAACACTTTAAATAGGTCTTTTTATAGCAGATTTGCCCAATGCAATGCATCATTTGATTTCTTGACTGCTGCTTCCATGGGTGTTGATTGTGGATCCAAGTATATTGAAATCCTTGACAACTTCAATCTTTTTTCCATTTATCATGATGTTGCTCATTGGTCCAGTTGTGAGGATTTTTTTCTTCTTTATGTTGAGGTGTAATCCATACTGAAGGCTATAGTTTTTGATCTTCATCAGTAAATGCTTTAAATCTCTTCACTTTCAGCAAACAAGGTTGTGTCATCTGCATATAGCAGGTTGTTAATAACTCTTTCATGCCCCATTCTTCTTCATGTATTCCAGCTTCTCAGATTATTTGCTCAACATACAGATTGAATAAATATGGTAAAAGAATACAACCTGGACACACACACCTTTTCCTGACTTTAAATCATGCAGTATCCCCTTGTAATTTTTGAATGACTTGTTCTTGGTCTAGGTACAGGTTCCTCATATGCATGGTTAAGTGTTCTGGAATTCCCATTCTTTGCAATGCTATCCAAAATTTATTATGATCCACACAGTTGAATATCTTTGCATAGTCAATAAAACACAGATAAATGCCTTTCTGGTATTCTCTTCTTTCAGCCAGGATCCATCTGACATCAGCTGTGATAACCCTGGTTTCACATCCTCTCCTGGATCCAGCTTGAATTTTGGGCAGTTCCTTGCCAATATACTGCTGCAGCCACTTTTGAATGATCTTTAGCAAAATTTTACTTACATGTTATATTAATGATATTGTTTGATAATTTCCACATTCAGTGAAATCATCTTTCTTGGGAATAGGCATAAATATAGATGTCTTTGAGTTGGTTGGCCAGGCAGCTCTCTTCCAAATTTTTTGGCATAGAAGAATGAACACCTACAACACTGCATCTGGTTGTGGAAATATCTCAATTGGTATTCCATCAATTCCTAGACCCTTGTTTTTTTGCCAGGGTCTTGGAGCAGCTTGGACTTCTTCCTTCAGTACCATAAGTTCTGGAGCATATGCTATCTCCTAAAATGGTTGAATATCTACCAATTCTTTTGGAACAGCGAATCCATGTATTCTTTCCATCTTCTTTTGATGTTTCCTGTGTTGTTCGGTATTTTTTCCATAGAATCCCTCACTATTGCAACTCAAGGCTTGAATTTTTTCTTTGGTTTTTTCATCTTGAGAAATGCCTAGTGTGTTCTTCTCTTTTGGTTTTCTAACTCCAGGTCTTCGTACAAATCATTATAATACTTTGTCTTCTCTAGCTACCCTTTGAAATCTTCTGTTCAGCTCTTTTAATTCATCATTTTAACTACTTGACATACAAGAGCAAGTTTCAGAGTCTCTTCTGACTTTCTTTTGGTCTTTGTTTCCTGTCTTTTTAATGATCTCTTGCTTTCTTCATGTATGATGTCCTTGATGCCATTCCATAACTCGCCTGGTCTTTGGTCATTTTTCTTCAATACATCAAAACTATTCTTGAGATGGTCTCTAAATTCAGGTGGGACATACTCAAGGTCATACTTTGGCTTTCCTGGACTTGTTCTGATTTTCTTCAACTTCAACTTGCATGGGAGTAATTGATGACCTGTTCCACAGGTGGCACCTGGCCTTGTTCTGACTGATGATTTTGAACTTTTCCATCATCTCTTTCCACAGATGTAGTTGATTTGATTCTTTTACATTCCATCTGGCAAGATCCATGTGTATAGTCACCATTTATGTTGTTGAAAAAAGGTATTTGCAATGAAGAAGTTGCTGGTCTTGCAAAATTCCATCATGTGATCCCCAGGATTGTTTCTATCACCAAGGCCATATTTTCCAACTATTGATCCTTCTTCTTTGTTTCCCTCTCAAACATTTTAATCACTAGTAATTATCAATGCATCTTGGTTCTATGTTTGATACATCTTGGTTCCATGTTTGATCAATTTCAGACTGCAGAAGTTTGTAAAAATCTTCAATTTTTTCATCTTTGGCCTTAGTGGATAGTGAGTAAATTTGAATAATAATTGTCATATATCCTACAAGAGTTTAAAATCCAATGTATCTATAAAACTTGGACAACTTAATAACAAAAAGACAAATAACCCAATCATGAAATGGGTAAAAGACTCGAATATACATTTCAGTAAAGAGGACATTCAAAAGGCCACCAAACACATGAAAAGATGCTCAGTGTTGTTAGCCACTAGAGATATGAAAATAAAAACCACAGTGAGATAGTATTTCACTCCCACAAGGATGGCTATGATAAACAAAACAAAACAAAACAGAAAATAACAAATGTTGGCAAGGATGTGGGAAAGTGGAACCCTTACCCACTGCATGTGGGAATGCAAAATGGTAGAGCCATTGTGGAAAACAGTGTGGCAATTCCTCAAAAAGCTACAAATAAAATTACCATATGACCCAGCAATTCCACTCTTAGCTAATATACCCAAAAGACTTGAAAGCAGAGACTCAGAGACTTGTATACCAATGTTTACTGCAGTGCTAGTCACATAGCCAAAAGGTGGAAACAACCTAAATGCCCATCAACAGATGAATGGTTAAAAAAAAATGTGATACATACATACAGTGGAATACTACTCAGCCAGCAGGAAAAATGAAGTCTTGATACATGCTATGATATGGATGGAGCTGGAAGACAATGTGCTGAGTGAAATAAGTCAATCACAAAAGGACAAAAATTCTATGACTTCACTTATATAAAAAGACAAGAAAAGGCAAATGTATAGAGAACAAAATTTATTAGTGGTTACCAGGGGCAGGAGGGAGGTGGAAAGGGTGTAATAGTGATGGAAAAATCACATTGATTAAGTTTAGAATTTCACAGTTGGCTATTGTAATTACTGTCAATAAGTCATACACCTGTAAAATTTGAATTGGTGAAAGTTGTGTGATATATAGATATATTTACAACAAAGGGAAAAAGTTAAAAAATAAAAAGAGTATCTGCTGAGGCTGCTTAAGTACAACCAAAAACATCATGGGATTTGGTTTCTTGGTTTGGAGGTTTAGGGTCATGGTTTCATGGGTTATCACAGTTAATAGGCCTAATAACATACTTAGTGCCTCTATTCTACCTCCTAGCTCTATGTGTAGTGCCTGGGGTCTTAAGAGCTTGCAAGTGGCCATCCAAGGCACATTGATTGGTCTCTACTCACCTGGCAAAACAGAAGAATAAGAGTCAGGAATAGGAGGAGGTTGTGGAAAACCTGTTGGCCCATTGCTGTTGAGTCAATTCTGACTCATGTGTGGATAATTACTTCCATCAACAACTGCTTCCTTTGCCATGAGTCCAGAAGAAGTGGATGGTGTCCTGCTACCATTACTGAAATATTCCATGGAAGAATCGTGATCAAAAGGGGAAAATATAGAACAGAATTTAAAATTCTCATGGACTGCAGACTTCCTCAAGCCATGAAGTTTGGATAAGTCCCAAAAACTATTGCCCTGAGATAATCTTAAAGCCTTAAACTAAAAATATCCCTTGAAGTCTTAAAACCAAATAATAGTTTAGCTTAACCAGTTTAAAAAAAAAAAAAGTCTGCCTTGAGCATTATGCTCTTTTAAGAACTATCTATATGGATCAAATTAACCACAGCAACTCGAACTATTAGGAACCTTAGTTGGCAGTGAATTTATGTTAATAGTGGAGGAACAACTCAGAAAAGGAAGGTGAGAATGGTTACACAACTCAAAGAATGTAATCACCGTCAGTAAAAGGTATTTGTAGAAACTGGTGTATGTTTTGCTGTGTATATTCTCAACAACAAAATGAAGAAAATTATACAACAAAAAAAGTTGTTACAAGACGCGATGCTTAAGGGACAATGAGATTCTGCTAAGGCTGATGATATAATTTGCAAATGGGTAAGGGTGATGGTTGAATAACATGATGAAAGTAATTAACATCACTGAATTGTACATGCAAAGGTTGTTGAAACGCCAAATGTTTCATTACATAAATATTTACCACGCTAAAAAAGGAATGTAAAAAACATATAATGATAAAGTAAGTTAAAAGTTAAGAGTGGGAAAATATGCTCAGCAAGCATCAATCAAAAGAAAACTTAAGTGCCTATTTTAACATTGAACAAATTACACTTTACAACAAAGAAAATTACCAGGGATAAAGGGGAACATAACATTATGATAAAATCAATTCACCAAGAAGACATAACAATCATAAATGTGCATGCACCTAACAACAGAGCTTCAAAATGCATGAAGGAAAAACAGACCGAATTGCAACGAGAAATAGACAATTACACAATTTGGTTAGAGACTTCAGTTTTCTGTCTCCGTAGCAGATGGAACTGAAACACACATAGTGAGTCTACAGAAAAAGGAACACCACCACGAACTAACAGAATCTTATTAGCATTTATAGAACATTTCACCCAACAACAGCAACATACACATTATTTTCAAGAGCACATAGCATAAAGTAGACTATCGTGGGTCATAAAACTTAACAAATTTAAAATAATTGAAATTTCTCAAGGTTTGCTCTCTAACCATAATAGAATTAGACTAAAAATGAATAACAGAAGGGTAACAGGAAACTCTCTAAATGCTTGAAACTTAACCCAACCCTAAATCCAAACCTACTGCCATCGTATGAGTTCTGCCTCTTGGCAACCCTATAGAACAGAGCAGAACTGCCCCATAAGGATTTCCAAGGCCATACATCTTTATGGAAGGAGATTGCCACATCTTTCTCCCACGGATTAGCTGGTGGGTTCAAACTGCTGACCTTTTGGTTAGCAGCCTAGCATTTTAACCATGACACCATAACCCGTGAGTCACAGATGAATTCTCAAAGGAAATTAGAAAATATTTTAAACTGTATAAAAATGAAAATATATGTCAAAATTTGTAGGAAGCAGGTGAATGAGTGCTTAGAATAAATGTATAACATTAAATGCTTATGTTAGAAAAGAGAAAGGTCTCAGATCAATAACCTGAGTCTTCACCTTAATTAACTAGGAAAACAAACAAACAAAACCCAAAATAAACCCAAAGGGACTAAAAGGGAGAAAATAATAAGAGCAGAAATTAGTGAAATAGAAAACATAAAAACTATACATAAAACCAATGAAACCAAAATAAAGTTGAAAACAAAAATAAATAAACCTACAACAAGAAGGACAAAAACAAAAGGGAACACACATTTATTAATATCAAGAATAAAACCGGGATAGCATTGCAGGCCCCACAGATACTAAAAGGTTAATAAAAGGATACTGCGAACAACTTTACACACACAAATTCAACAAATTCGGTGAAATACGCCACTGCTTTGAAAATCATAAAACTACTCAAACACATCCAATATGAAGAAGATAGCCTGAATCATCCCATAACTATCAAAGTAATTGAATTTCTAATTAAATTCCCTTAAAAAATAAATCTCCAGGTGAAATTGTTTTAGTGGTAAATTTTCCCAAACATTTAAAGAAGAAATAGCACCAATTTTACACAACCTTTTCTAGAAAATAGAAAAAAGAATGCTTCCCAAATCAGGTTATGAGGCTAACATTTTTTGAACAACAATCACGAAAAGAGACAAACAAAACACTGTACAAAGATATCCCTCATGAACAAAAAGACACAGGAATCTTCAGCAAAATATTAGTTAAGTAAAGCTAACAGCATATACAAAGAATAATGCGCTACAGCCAAGTATAGTTTATGCTGGGAATGCAGAGGTGTTTTGATATTTGAAAATAAATCAGTGCCATTAGGGAAATACAAATTAAACCACGACTAAGTATTTTTTTTTTTTAAGTATCACTACACCCCTATCAACAGGAGTCCTGGTGGTGCAGCTGTTAAGTGCTCAGCTGCTAACCCAAAGGTCGGCAGTTTGAACCCACCAGCCTCTTTGCAGGAGAAAGGTGGGGCAGTCTTCTTCCATAAAGCTTACAGCCTAGGAGACCCTAGGGGGCAGTTCTACTCCATCCTATAAGGTTGCTATGAGTTGGAACTGACTCTACGTCAAAGGGCTTTGGACATACCTGCCAGAATGGCTCAAATAAAGAATAGTGAGGACATCAGATATTAGTGAGGATGTGGAGAAAATGTCCCATCCATTGCTGATGGAAATGTGAAACAGTACCGTCGCTTTAGAAAACAGTTCGGCAGTTTCTTATGAAACTAAGCATGCAACTACCCTAGCCAGCAATTGGACTCTTGGGCTTTTGTGATGGGTTGAATTGTGTGCCCCAAAAGAGATGTTGAAGTTCTAACCTGTGATACCTATGAGTGTGACCTCATTTGAAAATAGGGTTTTTGCAAATGTAGTAAGTGAAGAGCCATCGGGGAATTAGCTCAGATGGTAGAGCGCACGCTTTGCATGTGAGAGGTAGCAGGGTCGATGCCCGCATTCCCCAGTTTGGAACCCCTGGTGGTGTAGTGGTCAAGAGCTACAGCTGCTAACCAAAAGGTCTGCAGTTCGAATTCGCCAGGTGCTCCTTGGAAACTCTACAGGGCAGTTCTAATCTGTCCTATAGGGTCGCTATGAGTTAGAATCGACTCGATGGCAATTTTTTTTTTTTAAGTAAGATGTGGTCCGTATATTACTGGTGTCCTCATAAGAAGAGACAGACACATAGGGAGACTGTATGTGGAAACAGAAGCAGAAACTGGAGTGATGCATCTACAAGCCAAGGAACACCAAGGATTTCTGGCAAAAGCTGAAGCTGGGAGGAACAGACTCTCCCTCAGAGCCCTGAGAAGGAATCAACCCAGCTGGCACCCTGATTTTGTACTTGTAGTTTCCAGAACTGTGAGAGAATACATTTCTGTGGCTTCAAGCTGCCCAGTTTGTGGCAATTTGTGATGATAGCCGTAGGAAACTAAGGGCCACCTGCAGGTCCTACCATCCACAGCCTCAGCTGAGCCAGCTTTCCAGCCATCCCCCAGGGCACTGGACGCCTGATCCTTTGAGAACACCTGCTTAAATAACAGACTGTGTTAGATGCAATACTCAGGCAGGCAATGGTGAAATTCCAGCATGTTGACTCTGGTCGATTGAGAGGGAACTTGGAAGTTGGGCTTCTGAAGCTTCCTGGATGGTTCTTCTCTTGAGAAGAGCCTTTGATATCCAAATATGCCTTGTCTGGTCATTTCACTTTGAAATGGCAACCTCGATTGCTAGATTTTAAATCAACCCTGTAATTAGTGATGCTATACAACATCTCCAAAATAATTAAGGAACAGTCAGGGAATCACTGGTTATGAGATGTAACCAAAGTTCCATGAGGCTGTTAATTTGTGGAGTTATAAATAATGTTAAATGCCCAGGAGTTTCAATTAAGAAATGTTTACTTGAGTAAAATGGAAAACGTGATGGGGGCAGAAAGGCTCCTCGTTAGTGGGGACTTGAAAGGAAAGAGGACTTGTTTGGGAGCCAGCTGGGAAACACAGCATGCAGTAGGTGTGTACCTTTCCCTTTCTGGAAATCTTCAAAGTTAGGGAGGAGGTTTCAAACATTTTTCTGAGCCCAAAACTGGGACAAACACTCCAGAAGAAAAAACCAATCTTCAAACGCTTCCTCACCTTCCTTTTGAAATTTAAAGAATCATAGCCTGTTCGCCCAGCCCCAAGCCCAGTAATCTCCATCCCCAGAGATGGATCAGATGGTTTCAGTCTTTGATTGGCTGTTCCTCTGCCTTGAGGGTCTTTTTGTTCTTTCTTTGTCTGGCGAATTTTGGCCAACCTTCCCTGAGCTGTGCACCTCTCCCCTCCAGATGGGTCAGGCACCCAGGCTGGACAGCCCGTTGTAAACTCAGCACCACCCCAGCCCTCCCTTTTGCTGTCCATGCAGGGGAAAAGCCAGAGCTTCACTTCCTGAAGTTGCAAGAAACTGTCACCATGGTGAAGGTCCTAGGGATTCTGTAGTTGATGGTCCGCTGTCCAAGGGGATAGGCAAGCTCATAGCCTCTGCTTGCTTGAACTCCCGAGAAAGAGGTGCAGCATTAGGTGGACATCTTTGGATTTTGGAAGCAGCATCTTCTTTATATGAGTGTGCTGCTCTGGCCCATTTACTGAGTTACTCAAAGGCAACCTGTTTAGAGTGCGGCCCAGAGCAAGAACAGGCTCTTCAGCAGGTCCAGGAGCCACGCGAGCTTCTCCGCCATTTGGGTCAGGACAGTCTGCCCATCAGATGTTCCGTAGGCTTCCATGTCTGAGAAGGTGGCTATATAGACCTTTGATCAACCTAGGTGAATCACAAGACAGAATTTCAAGATCTTAGAGCTATGCCTGCCCACGTCTGCTATTTCTTGAGAAGCAGCTCCTGGCTTGCTGTTGGACTATGGTGGATACTGAAAATTTAACAGTGAGACACCGAGTATATCAGATGCCTGTTGCTGTTGTAACAGATGACCACAAACTTAGTGGTATAAAACAACACAAATTTATAATCTCATAATTCTGGAGGTCAGAGGTCCTAAAATCAAGGTGTTGGCAGGGCTGGTTCCTTCTGGATGCTTTAGGGGCAAATCTGTGTCCTTGCATTTTCCAGTTCCTAGAGCCAGTCTGTTGTGATCCACAGGGTTTTCATACCAATGATCATGAAGGCGGTGCAGAACCAGGCAATACTTCTTTCTGTTACGTGTAAGGTTGCCATAAGTAGGAGCAAGCTCCACGGCAACCAGCAACAGCAACAATAGAGGCACCTGCATTCCTTGGCTCATGGCTACACATCACTCTGACCCTGCTTCCATTGTCACATCTCCTTCTCTGACTCTCCTGCCCCCCTCTTGCTCTTATAAGGGCCACCTAGCTTATCCAGGGTAATCTCCCCTTTCCAAGCCCCTTAATGTAGCCGTAGGATGTATTCACACTTCCAGGAATTAGGACATGGACATCTTTGGGAGTCATTATTCTGCAACCACATCAAGTTATCCTGAGATGTGAACTGGATGTTATCTGATCCATCAAGCTGTAAAGCTGGGTGTGCACAGCAGCATCCCACTATGGACAAGAAGAGGTGGATACAGGATCAGGCTCTGTGGCGTCTTGTGCACCTTCAAGCCCCACTGGCTTTGTGCTATAGCTTCCAGGGAAACCCTGTAGATATACCCTCACCATTGTCCAAGCTTCAGGGGTGCAGCTTTTCTGAACTTGGGGGTGGTATTCCTGAACCATGTCCCACAATGTTGTTCCAAGATTCAAGCAAACCCCAATTCACATCTCCACCTCATCAGCCCATAATCATCGGGTGTCTTGGTGTTCCTGGCCAAGCCCATGCACACACAACACCTTTCACTGTAGCAGCCTCTATGATGATTTGTACTTGCTGCTTATGTTTCCACCTCCCTTCCTGAGCCTCTAGAAGTCAGGGACTTCTCATTTCTGGGTCACTGGCACCTCACATGAGGCCACCCGCTCAGGCTGAGGGCATGAGGACTGGGGGCGTGGGCTAGCCACTTGAGATTTGCTGCTCCCAAAGTCCGAGCTACCCAAATCCCCTCTGCCACAGGCGAGGCAGCAGTGTATCAGCCGGCTGGGGCACGGCCCTGACATGGAGGAAAGAAAGGAGTCTAGTCTATCTTAGATTGGGGTCAGGGCAGATGGCCCAAAGTGGGGACTCTTGATTGCAGTCTTGGTGAATGGACAGGACTTATCCATGCAGACAAGATAGAGAAGCTGACCCAAGTAAGGCCCGCAGAAAACAGGGTGCTGAGGGTGGTTTCAGGGAAAACTCAGACCAGCAGGTCCCCTGGCCACAGTGGTGGGCAAAGATGTTGGATCACTGTCCCAGCTTGAAGCTGTCTCCTGCCCAACAGGAATCAGAGCTGTAAGGACCCAGCCCCAGTGTTACATGACCCATGCCTCAGTGTCCTCATGCTACTGTAACAGAAATACCACACATGGGTGGCTTTAAAACACAGATACCTATTCTTTCCCAGATCAGGAGGCTCAAAGTCCAAATCAGGGTCTCAGGCATGTCGATCGCTTCATTGTTGGTAGCCCTGGGCATTCCTTGTTTTCTTGGCTTGTAGATGATCTTCACAAGGTGCCTGGCTTGCCCATATGTGACTGCTGCTGTGTCTAATCTGCTCTTTTCATAACCAAGAAGTGATTAAGTTTAGGACCCACCCTACAGGGCCATGATCTCATTAACATAAGAAAGGAAACCCTATTCCCAAAGGAGATTGCATCCTCAGATATAGGGGTTAGATTCCTAACACATATTTGGGGACACGGTTTTATCCATATCACCTGGTGTTACCCAAGAGCTTGTACAACCCGCAGAAAAGGTGGAAGGGCTTCTGATGGCGGAGGGGGGAGGGAGAAGAAGAGGAGGAAGGCCTCACAGAGGAAAAGCCCTTGACCTAGGAATCAAGGACTAGCAGGGGCTCCCAGGCAGAGAAGCAGGGGCAGAATATTCTACAGCAAACCTCTATTACTAAAAATCCTGATACCCAGGCCACGCTCTGTCAGAGTCTCTGGGGTAGAATGGGTGGCCCCATGCATACTGAGTGTGAGACCCCCTTTTTTGGAAAGGTGGCCAGCCTGAGAGAATGAGTGGCCTGTGGAGGAGCTGGGCGTTGGCGGGAGGGGGGGGAGTTACAGGGAGCTTGGATTCCTGGAGCTTGGGGATCATAGGGTAAGGGTGGGAGGCGAGGTGAAGAGATCATCATGGCAGTTGGTTAGAAGCGTACATTTTAAAGTTGATGCTGAGGGTCCCAATGAGGAATAAGAGGGAAGGAAGGCTGTGATCAGCTTTATATTCCAGGGATTATTATTGTTAGGTGTGGCTAAGTCGATTTCAACTAATAGCCACCCCAAGTGTTTCAGAGTAGAACTGTCCCATAGGGTTTCCTGGGCCCTGGTAGTGCAACGGTTAAGTGCTTGACGGCTAACTGAAAGGTCTGTCATTTGAATCCACTAGCTGCATTGTGGGGCAGCTGCTCCTGTAAAGATTACACCCTAGGTTTACTATGAGTTCTAACTGACTCAAAGGCACGCAACAACAATCTTTTTGGAAGCAGATCTTTACGTCTTTCTTTTTTGGAGCCACTGGATGGGTTTGAAACTCCAATCTTTTGGTCAGTGACCGAGCGCTTGACCGTTGAACCATCAGGGCTCCCTTCCAGAAATGGCCCTCAGCAAACAATCTGGAAGGAAAGGGTCTGAATTCAGGGGCCCTGTAGGGGGCCGCTGTGGTCCCTCAGGTGGTGGGGGGGAGCTGAGACTGAGTGGGCAGGGAGGAGAGGTGTGCAGGGACTACTCCCTCCCATTCACTCTTCCTTGTGTTTGGTTTGGTTTTTATCTCTGTGTGTGCATATCACAAGAGTGAGCCCTCTTCACCTCCCTGCACTGCTTTCCCCTTCTCTAAACGCAGTGTAGCCTCACTCAGGAGAGAAATGATGATGGATAATAGACTCAGAGAGCCGCTGTGGATGGGGAGGAGTGGAGAAGTGGATGTCACAATCAACGGTACACCAGCAATTCAGACAGAAAATACACCTGATGAGATTTACTGGGTGAGATACTCCAGGCTGACTTCATACATCAATACATCTCCCCACGAGCGTGTACGGTATCACGGCTTCCTGTGCAGATAGGCCAGTCGTGTGGATGGGCATCTGTGCACAAGGCTGGTCTGTGGGCGGCCCTCCTGGACTGGTGAAACAGAAAGCCTGAGCTGGCTATTTTCACCACAATTCTGATAGATAATCCATATTCTGGGGATGGTGAGTTGGGGGGGGGCCTTTGCATTTGGGAACCACGGCATTTTGCAATCATGGAATGTCTCAGGTGTAAAGAGACGTGTAAATGATTTAGTCTAAGCTGTTTATTTACAGAGGGAACCTGAGGCTCAAAGGAGGGGATGACTTACCCCAAATCACACATTTTGTTACCAGGTCTCCTAAACCAGAGATTGACACACTTCGTGACTTATTAGAATCACCGCGAAACTTTTAAAAATTTTCCATGGCAAGGACGTGTCTAAAATCTATAAAGTGAGGCTTTCTGGGCTTGGGAACCAGATATTGGTATTTTTGAAAGCTTCCCAGACGGTGCCAGAGGCTGAGTCAGGATATTGACCCATGTGAGCATCAGGCCTCTCCCACACATGGGGTCCTGGGGTGCCTGGGCCATCTGGCTGCAGGGTGAGGGATCAGCTGGCTCCCTGTTGAGGGGAGACCTCGGGACCCTGCTACCCATGCAGTGAGCTCCTCTCCCCAAGGACACATCTCTGCACTGAGGCTGCTCAAACATCCCACCAAATGGCTTTGTTTTGTTTCCCCTGCTTCTGGGTATCGAGAAACACAAAGTTATAAACAGTCATGAAGCCAGGGTGTTTGTGGATCTCTGATGCTGTCAGCATCAGCCTTGTCACAAACGCTCATTCTGACAGGCTGAATCCTGCTCCCCACATAGATGTTAACAGCAGCCCAGAGTGGGGGTCCAAGAGGGTAGAGGCAGCCTCATTCCTTCACCAGGGACATCACTGGTCTGTAATGGTGCCAGGCCAGTCTTTCCTGATGCCGTATTTTCATTGATCCCTTGGATGCTGCCACCACCTCTCCCTTCCTGGCAAAATCCCCAGACTTTCCCCAAGACCTGGGGGGCTGTACTGATCACAGGTTTTTCCTGTGTGGGTGTGATGGTTGCTCCCATTGTTTGCTGTCCATGTGGACACTGCTGAAGCTAACAAAATGCCATCATTGGGACTTAGCCCCGGTGGCACAGTGGTTAAGAGCTTGGCTGCTAACCAAAAGTTTGGCAGTTCAAATCCACCAGCCAATCCTTGGAAACCCTGTGGGGTAGTTCTACTCTCTCCTATAAGGTTTCTATGAGTCAGAATCAACTCTACCACAGCAGGCTTGATTTGGTTTGGAGACTCAGAGCTCTGGGTCTAGTGCCTCAAGGAGGAAAGCTGAAGAATATGGAGGTGGTCTCAGCATGGGACAAACTGTTAAGATCTCAGCTACTAGCCAGAAATTTGAGGATTCAAACTCACCCAGAGTGCCTCAGAAGAAAGTACAGGCCTGGCAATCTGTTCCCAAAAGGCCACCATCATGAAAACCCTATGGAGCACAGCTCTACTCATGAGGTTTCTGCTAGTGGGAGCTGACTTGATGGCAGCCTGCTTGTAGTCATACTTCATTCAAGTCTTGTCTTCTCTTAAGTCAGAATTGACTAGGTGGCAATGAGTTTTTTCCCTTGACCCCACAGGCACCGTCATTGCAGTCAGCATCTGTGGGGGATGGGGAGGTCTCTGGCTTCACATTGCTCACTGTGTGACCCTAGGCAACATACTAGAATCTCTCTGTGCCTCAGTTTCCTCATCTGTAGTGCAGGGATAAAAAGGGCATCTCCCTGGCACGGTTTTGAAGGCTCATGTGTTAACTTTGTAAAGCATTTATCGCAGCATTTGGAACAAAGTGAGTGGTGTGTTTGTGTGCGTACAAAGTGAAAAAGAAATAAATCCAATCTACCCGTGACCACTTGTCAAGCACTGTCCCACTTATAATGCCAATTTCTCTGTGTGATGGTGGGTAAAAAGTCTCACCATATTCCTCAACCATCACCCCCACGGCAACCTTCTTCCTCCCCTGGAGGGGAGATAGGTTTTCACCTGTGCCCCTACATAGTGCCTGGTACCAAGGAAGTGCTCAGGTTAGGATTATATCTGTTGACAGATTGATCAGACAACCTCTATTTTCAATGTATAAACGCTTATGGTTTACTGGGACTAATTTGAGCTCACTGTTGAAACTTCTAGGTTAGAATTCTCTTTCCACCTTTATCTGCAATTGGAAATGGAATTCTAACACCTCTGGATCTGTTTTATCATATCTACAATGAAGAAGGACAATGACGTTGATTCTGAATGTCGGTGTGTCCTAGTGTGTTCAGGGGTAGAGTTCTCACCTTCCATGCAGGAGACCTGGGTTCAATTCCTGACCAACACACTGCACGAGCAGCCACCATCCATGTGTTGGTGGAGGTTTGTGTGTTGCTAAACAGGCTTCAACAGAGCTTCCAGACTAAGATGGACTAGAAAGAAAGGCCTGGCTATCTACTTCCAAAAGTTAGCCAGTGAAACCCTTATGGACCTCAACAGTCCTATCTACAACTGATCATGGGGACAGTACAGGATGAGGTGGAGTATTCTTCCATTGTTCATGGTATGGTCATGAATCGGGGTCTGACATGACCACAGACAACAAAAACAACAAGTGTGCCAGAATTAGTGTAGCCTAGCCTATTAAACCTATTCCCAAGAAAGGTGATTCAACCGAATGTGGAAATTATAGAACAATATCATTAATATCACACACAAGCAAAATTTTGCTGAAGATCATTCAAAAACGGCTACAGCAGTATATTGACAGGGAACTGCCCGAAATTCAGGCTGGTTTCAGAAGAGGACGTGGAACCAGGGATATCATTGCTGATATCAGGTGGATACTGGCTGAAAGCAGAGAATACCAGAAGGATGTTTACCTGTGTCTTATTGACTATACAAAGGCATTCAACTGTGTGTATCATAACAAACTATGGATAACACTGTGAAGAATTATGTTCATGAGGAACCTTTATATAGATCAAGAGACAGAGGTGGATCTTTGGTTCTGTAAGTGTGATGGAGGCTGATGGCACATCCAACAACAAGATCTTCCAAAGACTTGGAAGCTCTTCAGGGTCCATGGATTTATTGCCTAACTATCCAAGCCAGGAAATGACACAAGGTAGAGGAGTCCATTCCTGGAGGCATCCGGCCTACACAGAGAGTTGCTGTAACAGGACTGAACTCTGGAAACCTTTATGGAGGGCATGAAATTTCTCATCACTATGTCTATTTAAGGAAACCCTGGTGGGGTAGTGGTTAAGTGCTACGGCTGCTAACCAAAGGGTTGGCAGTTTGAATCTGCCAGGCGCTCCTTGCAAACTCTATCGGGCAGTTCTACTCTGTCTTATTGGGTCACTATGAGTTGGAATCGATTCAACGGCACTGGGTTTGGTTTGGTTTGGGTTTTATGTCTATTTATACAATTATATTACCCATAAATAATGAGGATATTTCCTTTTCATATACATATATGTGAAAAAGAAATATCCTCATTAATTGAGGGTAATATAATTTTCTAAGTGTGTGTGTGTATATATATATAAAAATATATATATGTGTGTATGTATATATATATATATATATATATATATATATATATATATATATATATATATATATCCACCACTAATCTGTAAGTTTGTTGTACTGTGGTGGCTTGCATGTTGCAGTGATGCTGGAAGCTATGCCACTGGTTTTTCAACCAGCAGGGTCATCCATGGTGGACAGCATTCAGTGGAACTTCTAGACTAACACAAGCTGGGAAGAAGGGCCTGGCTGCCTACTTCTGAAAAAAAAAAAAAACAGTGAAAACCTTATAGATATCAGCAGAACATTATCTGATAGAATGCCGGAAGATGAGTCCCTCAGATTGAAAGACACTCAAAATTAAGCTGGGGAAGAGCTGCCTCCTCAAAGTAGAGCCCACCTTAACGACGTGGATGGAGTAAAGCTTTTGGGACCTTCTTTTGCTGAGGTGACATGACTTAAAATGAGAAGAACAGCTGCAAACAACTGTTAGTAGCTAGAACATGGAATGTATGAGGTATGAATCTTGGAAAATTGGAGGCCATCAAAAATGAAATGGAACTCATGAAAACTGATATAGTAGGCATTAGTGAGCTGAAATGGACAGGGATTGGCCATACTGAATCCTACAGTCGCATGGTCCATGATGCTGGGAATGACAAATTGAAGAGGAATGGTGTCATATCCATCATAAAAAAGAACATTTCAAGATCCATCCTGATGAATAACACTGTCAGTGATAGGATAACATCCATACACTTGCAAGGAAGATCAGGTAATATGACTATTATTCAAATTTACACACCAACCACTAAGGCTAAAGATGAAGAAATTGAAGATTTTTACCAACTTCTGCCATTTGAAATGGGTCAAACATTCAATCAAGATGCATTGATAACTACTGGTGTTTGGAATGCAAAAGTTGGAAACAAAGAAGAATCAGTAGTTGGAAAATATGACCTTGGTGATAGAAATGACACCAGAGATTGCATGCTAGAATTTTGCAAGACAAATGACTTTTTCATTGCAAATATCTTTTTTCGACACCATACACGGTGATTGTACATGTGGACCTCACTGGATGGAATACACAGAAATCAAATTGACTACATATAGGGAAAGAGATGATGGAGAAGCTCAGTATCATCAGCCAGAACAAGGTGTGTAGAACAGATCATGGATTGATCAGATGCAAGTTGAAGCTGAAGTTGAAAAAAATTAGAACAAGTCCACAAGAAGCAAAATACAACCATGAGTATATCCTATGTGAATTTAGAGACCATCTCAAAAATAGATTTGACTCATTGAACACCAATGACTGAAGATAAGATAAATTGTGGAAATGACGTCATACATGGAGAAAGCAAAATGTTATTAAAAAGACAAGAAAGAAAGAAAAGACCGAAATGGATGTCAGAAGAGACTTCGAAACTTGCTTTTGAAAGTAGAATACCAAAAGGGAAGGGAAGAAGTGAAGTAAAAGAGGTGAAAAGAAGATTTTAAAGGGCCGATCAAGAAGACAAAGTAAAATATTATAATTACATGTGCAAAGACCTGGAGTTAGAAAACCAAAATGGAAGAACATGCTTGGCATTTCTCAAGCTGAAAGAACTGAAGAAAAATTTCAAGATTTGAGTTGCAATATTGACGGATTCCATGGACAAATTATTGAACCACACAAAAAGCATCAAAGAAGATGAAAGGAATACACAGTCACTGTACCAAAAATAATTGGTCGATGTCCAACCATTTTAGGCCATACCATATGACCAAGAACAATGGCACTGAAGGAAGAAGTCTAAGCTGCATGAAGGTATTGGGAAAAAAACAAAGGTCCAGGAATTGGTGGAATACCAATTGACATATTTCAAGAAATGAATGCAAGGCTGGAAGCTCTCATTCCAACTATGCGAAGAAATTTGAAAGACAGCGATCTGGCCAACCAACTGGAAGAGATCCATATTTATGCCCATTCCAAAGAAAGGTGTCATAGGCTGGGTTCTCTAAAGAAGCAAAACTAGTGAAACATATATATATAGAGAGAGAGAGAGAGAGACAGAAAGAGATTTATATCAAGAAAATGGCTCACTGGGTTGTAGAGGCTGGAAATTCCCAAGGCCTTGGGTCAGGTTGGAGACTTCTCCTGACTCACTTAGCTGCAGGGCTGACGAACCCAAGATCAGCAGGTCAGATGGCAGGCTTTTGGCTCATAGATTGTGGGGGCTAATGAATCCCAAGATCAGCAAGTAACCTCCTAGCTCAAGTGCCAGGAACTGGAGGTCGGATGCAAGATACAGAGTTAGCAAAAACTAGTGACATTTGCCAAAAAGTCTACATATATTGGATGCAGGCCAAGGCCCCAAGGAAAATCCCTTTCAACTGATTGGTTGCTCGTAGCGGATATCATCATGGAGGTGATTACATTATATCAGATATTATTATGGAGGTGAAGGGGAAAACAGGCTTTACAAGGCAGAATATGGGTTTACTGCTGGTTCTGTTAGTGCACTACTGTTTTCCAAGTCCTGGTTAAGTGACGTTGCTGAGGCAGTCTCATGTAAATTTCATATGAAGCCCTCTTTGTCCTTGGCCGTTATAAAACTTCAGTTCTTCTACTGCTGGGTGAGGAGATCTGCTTTGGTTCTCCTGCCTCCAGGGAACTCTTCCTCACTATGTTGTTGTTGTTAAGTGCCGTCAAGTCGGTTCCTACTCATAGCAAATATATGCACAACAGAACAAAACACTGCCTGGTCCTGAGCCATCCTTATAATCGTTGTTATGCTTGAGCTCAATGTTGCAGCCACTGTATCAATCCACTTTGTTGAGGGTCTTACTCTCTTCCACTGACCCTGTACTCTGCCAAGCATGATGTCCTTCTCCCGGGACTGATCCCTCCTGATAACATGTCCAAAGTATGTAAGACGCAGTCTCGCCATCTTTGCTTCAAAGGAACATTCTGGTTGTACTTCTTCTAAGACAGATTTGTTCATTCTTTTGGCAGTCCATGGCATATTCAATATTCTCTGCCAGCACCACAATTCAAAGACATCAATTCTTCTCCAGTCTTCCTTATTCACTGTCCAGCTTTCACATGCATATGATGCGATTGAAAATACCTTGGCTTGGGTCAGGCTCTTCTTAGTCTTCAAGCTGACATCTTTGCTCTTCAACACTTTAAAGAGGTCTTTTGCAGCAGATTTACCCAATGCAATGTGTCTTTTGATTTCTTGACTGCTGCTTCCATGGGTGTTGATTGTGGATCCAAGTAAAATGAAATCCTTGACAACTTCAGTCTTTTCTCTGTTTATCATGATGTTGCTCATTGGTCCAGTTGTGAGGATTTTTGCTTTTTTCATGATGAGGTGCAATCCATACTGAAGGCTGTGGTCTTTGATCTTCATTAGTAAGTGCTTCAAGTCCTCTTCACTTTCAGTAAGCAAGGTTGTGTCATCTGCATAATGCAGGTTGTTAATGAGTCTTCCTCCAATTCTGATGCCTCATTCTTCTTCATATAGCCCAGCTTCTTGTATTACTTGCTCAGCATACAGATTGAATAGGTATGGAGAAAGAATACAACCCTGACGCATACCTTTCCTGATTTTAAACCAATCAGTATCCCCTTATTCTGCCTGAACAACTGCCTCTTGATCTATGTAAAGTTTCCTCATGAGCACAATTAAGTGTTCTGGAATTCACATTCTCCACAATGTTATCCATAATTTGTTATGATCCACACAGTCGAATACCTTTGCATAGTCAATAAAACACAGGTAAACATCCTTCTGGTATTCTCTGCTTTCAGCCAGGATCCATCTGACTTCAGCAATGATATCCTTGGTTCCACGTCCTCTTCTGAAACTGCCCTGAATTTCTGGCAGTTCCCTGTGAATATACTGCTGTAGCCGTTTTTGAACAATCTTCAGCAAAATTTTGCTTGCATGTGATATTAATGATATTGTTCTATAATTTCCACATTCGGCATCTAAATCTCCCTAATAAAGACTCTTTTGCCACCACACTGGAGTTGCCCTCCTCTTTCTTCAGTCTCTTGGCACCCTCCAATTTTGGAGGCAAATTTCAAGTTATTGGTCCATGCCTGGACAGGAGGTGCTGACATCGTTATGTATCTGCCAAACCACATCATAACTGCCAAATCACTGAGAATCATGGCCCAGCCAAGTTGACACACAACCTTAACCATCACAAAAGGTGATCCAACAGAATGAGAAAATTATCAAATAGCATTATTAATGTCACACACAAGTAAAACTTTGCTGAAGGTAATTAAAAAACAACAGTACATTGACAGGGAACTGCCGAAATACAAGCTGGATTCAGAAGAGTATGTGTTTATATGTATATATGTATATATATATATATACACACACATATATATAATTTAATTAATCTAATGTTTTATATATACATAACATTAGATTAATTAAATAATAAATAAATTAAATTAAATATGTATACACATACGTATGACCCTGTTGCTGTTAAACTGTTGCTGTTGAATCAATTCCGACTCATAGCAATCCTATAGGACAGGGTAGAACTGCCCCACAGCATTTCCAAGAAGCAGCTGGTGGATTTGAACTTTGGTTAGCAGCCATAGCTCCTAACCACTATGCCCACTGCTGTCGAGTTGGTTCCAACTCATAACGACTCTACAGAAAAGGGTAGAATTGCCCCACAGAGTTTCCAAGGAGCACCTGGTGGATTCAAACTGCTAGTCTTCTGGTTCACGGTCATAGCACTTAACCACTACACCACCAGAGTTTCCATACATATGTAACCTTTTTAGGGATGCAAAGATGTTTCTCAGGACAACATTTCAGGGAAGATGGGAGCAGAGAACTGAATCCAAGTCAATTAGGGAACTGATACCATTGAAGTGTCCTGACCTGTCTGGCGATCACACAATAACATTAGGAGATCAACTTAGCCTCCAATGGGGTGTGACTGATATAGGAATTCGGAATGTACAGGCTGGAAAGAGAAAATTTGGGGGAAGCCGATCTGTCTTAAAATATGTCTGATGTGCTGTCATGGGAAAAGGGAATAGACCTATTCTGTATGGCTGTAGGGATCCAAACAAGACAGATGGAAGGAAATCACAGGGTACCATGTAGATTCAGAAAGAAAAAAGATTATCAGAGCCATCCAACTGTGGTGAGGAATCATATCTAACATTTGTTGAGTAAGCGTCCTGTACCAGACACTAGGTTAATTATTTTACCTACATTATTTCAGCTGATCTTTAAACTAAATTCTAAGGTGGCTGTTGTTAGGTACCGTTGAGTCCACTCCTACCCATAGCAACCTTATGTACAACAGAACAAAACATTGCCCAGCCCTGCACCATCCTCACAATCATTGCTATATCTGAGCCAATTATTGCACCCACTGTATCAAACCATCTGGTTGAGGATCTTCTTCTTTTTCACTGACCCTCTACTTTATCAAGTATGATGTCCTTCTCCAGGGAATGGTCCCTCCTGATAGCACGTCCAAAGTGCATGAGATGAATTCTAGCCATCCTTTCTTCCAAGAAGCAGTCTGGCTGTACATCTTCCAAGGCCAACTTGTTCGTTCTTCTGGCAGTCCATGGTATATTCGATATTCTTTGCCAACACCATAATTCAAAAGCACCAATTCTTCTTTGGTCTTCCTTTTTCGTTGTCCAGGTTTTATATGCATATGATGTGATTGAAAATACCATGGCTTAGGTCATGATAGTTGTTATTATTATTCCATTTTTTCAAAGTTGTGAAAATGGAGGCACAGAAAATTCCTCTAAGTCTAAGGCCATTCAGTCAATGGAGACCTCAGGGTGCATACTCTGGCAGACTTCCTCTAGAACTTGTCGCAGTAACTCCTGCAGTACTCTGTCCCTTTGGCATGTCTTATGTCTAGAGGGCTTCTGGCTGAGGGGAAATGAAATCCTGTTTGTTCCCTGCCCTATGTGGTACATGGTCTGCTTGACATCTAAGATTTTATGTTCTCACATGACATTGCACATACTAGGGTTCAAAATTAGTGATGAGAATACCAGCAAACAGATTTATTGCAAAAGGACCCATCAGATTTTGGAAACAGTGGTTATGCCATGGAGGAGAGCTGGACAATTGCTGGAAGATGTAGTTGCTCTTCTTGCAGGACAGGAGAACACAGCCAGGTCAGGTTGACTCTGGAGAGTGCTGAGCATGGCCATGTAACGGTGCAGGAACTCCACTGCATGCTGTTCTGCTCCCATTCGTTCATCCATTGTACAACAGTTTACTGAGCTCCTTATGTGCAGATCACTAAGTTAGATACACAAAAGTGGGTGAAAGTAATGTGTTCTTGCACTTAGAAGGCTTACAGCCACAGGTGGTGTTGGACATACAAACATAATGTTGCTGGTGAATTGGGAACTGCCCACAGGGCTAATGTCCTTAAGGTAAAAACATGATTCTATAACTGAGCAATAAAGAACTCCAGCTGGACTGGGGTGGAGGGGGTCTGGGAGGATCTTCTGTGAGGGAATACTTGAGATGACATCTGAAAGATTAGTGGGAATAGTGAAGGGGATGGTAGGGAGAGCGGGCTGGGACCTCAGTGCTGAAGGATGGGGCTGAATGTGTAAGGACCCTGTATAAGGGGACGTAGTACATCAGAGGACCCCAGAGATGGCTGGGGTGCTGAACAGAGCTTCAAGACAGAGGGAAGACTGGGGCTGGCTGAGACATGGACAAGATTATAGTCATTACTAGGGAGAAAGAAACCTTTGAAGAATGTGTGCGTGTGCACGCGCTTTGTGTGCATCTGTGTGTGTTACTAGGTTCTTCAGAGAAACAGAACTAATAGGATATTATATGCATATATACGTTGTTGTGTTGCTGTTGGGTGTTGTTGAGTCAATTCCAGCTCATCTCCATCCCATGCGACACAGTACAACTGCCCTATAGGGTTTTCTAAGCTGTAATCTTTACAGGAGCATATACCCAGGTCTTTCCCCTGTGGAACCTCTGGGTGGGTTAGAACTGCAGCCTTTTGGTTAGCAGCCAAGTTCTTAACCTTTGGGCCACCAGGGTTTATATGTATATTCCTGTCTGTCTGTTTATCTAGTTATCTATCTAGATATGTGTATATCTATGTGCATATACATACATATCTATACATGTAAGCACAGAGCCCTGGTGGCAAAGCAGTTAAGAGCTTGGTTACTAACCAAAAGGTCAGCAATTCAAATCCACCAGCTGCTCCTTGGAAAACCTGTGGGGCAGTTCTACTCTGTCCAATGGTGCCACTATGTGTTAGAACTCTACGGCAACAGTTTTTTTTGGTTATATATAAGCAAAGAATACCAGAAAGATGTTTATCTGTATTTTATTGACTATGCGAAGTCATTTGACTGTAAGGATCATAGCGAATTATGGATAATATTGTGAAGAATGGGAATTTCAGAACACTTAGTTGAGCTCATTTGTAACCTGTACCTAGACCAAGAGTCAGTCATTCAAAAAAAACAAAGGGATACTATGTGGTTTAAAGTCAGGAAAGGAGTGCAATAGGACTTTATCCTTTCACCATACTTATTTAATCTGTGTGCTGAGCAAATAATCCAAAAACTTGGACTATATGAAGTAGAACAGGGCATCAGGACTGGAGAAAGACTCGTTAACAACCTGCGATATGCAGATAACACAACCTTGCTTGCTGAAAGTGAAGATGATTTAAAGCACTTACTGATGAAGATCAAAGACTACAACTTTCGGTATGGATTCCACCTCAACGTAAAGAAGACAAAAGTCCTCACGACTGGATCAATAAGCAACATCATGATAAACGGAGAAAATATTGAAGTTGTGATGATCTGCACAGTTGAATGCATAGTCAATAAAACACAGGTAAACATCCTTCTGGTATTCTCTGCTTTCGGCCAGGATCCATCTGACATCAGCAATGATATCCCTGGCTCTAAGTCCTCTTCTGAATCTGGCTTGAATTTCTGTCAGTTCTCTCTTGATATACTGCTACAGCTGTTTTTGAATGATGTTCAGAGAAATTTTACTTGCATGTTATATTAATGATATTTTTTAAATAATTTCTGAATTTGGTTGGGTAACCTTTCTTGGGAATACGCATAAATGCGTATCTCTTCTAGTTGGTTGACTTGAAGAGTCTTCCAAATTTCTTGAGTGAACATTTCTAGCACTGTGTCTGTTTGTTGAAACATCTCAACTGGTATTGCATTAATTTCTGGAGCCTGGTCTTTTGCTAACCCGTTCAGTGCAGCTTGGACTTCTTCCTTCATTACCGTTGGTTCCTAGTCATATGCTACCTCCTGAAATGGTTGAATGTCCACCAATTATTTTTATCATACTGACTCTGTGTATTCCTCCCATCTTGTTTTGATGCTTCCTACGTTGTTTAATATTTTCCCCATAGAAACGTTCACTATTGCAACTAGAGGCTTGAATTTATTCTTCAGTTCTTTCAATTTGAGACTTGCTGAGCGTGTTCTTCCCTTTTGGTTTTCTATGTCCAGGTCTTTGCACATGTCATTATGATACTTTACTTTGTAGAGGGTCAGTGAAAAAGAGGAACACCCATAACTAGGTGGATTGACACAGTGGCTGCAACAATGGGCTCAAACATAGCAATAATAATGAGGTTGGTGCAGTACCAGGCAGTGTTTTGTTCTGTTGTACATAGGGTCACTTTAAGTTGGAACCAACTGGACAGCACCTAACAACAACAACATGTGTATGTATCTATATATATATATATGTGGAAAGAGAGAGAAAGAGAGATTGAGAGAGAGAGAAAAAGAGAGAGATGTTTATTATAAGAAATCGGCTCATGTGATTGACGGGGCTGGAAAGTCTGAAATCCATAGACCAGCTGACAAGCTAGAGACCCAGGCAAAATTTCTATGTCACAGCCTTGAAATCTCAGAATTTGCTCTTATGGCCTTTAATTCATTGTATGTGGCCCACTCACATTGTGGAGAGGTCTCCTTTAGTGATTGTACATGTTAACCACATCTATAAAATACTTTCACAGCAACATCTACACCAGTGTTTGACCAAACAACTGGGCACTGTGGCCCAGCTGAGTGGATGCAGAAAAATGACCATCACAAACCTATTTAATGTTCTTATTGGCTGTACAGCTCTTCCTGTTTAAAAATTGTATTTAATTGTATGAGACCACTGCTATAAAAACTCATGAAAAGGTTTACACACAAAAAGAAATAATCTTTGATGGTTATGAGGGAGGGGAGGGGTGGGGATGGAAAAAGACTATATAGGTAATAGATAAGTGGTAACTTTGGTGAAGGGTAAGACAGTACACAATACTGGGGAAGTCAGCACAACTTGTACAAAGCAAGTCATAGGTGCTCCACAGACACATCCAAACTCCCTGAGGGACCAAATTGCTGGGCTGAGGGCTGTGGGGACCATGTCTCGGGCAACATCTAGCTCAACTGGCATAACATAGTTTATAAAGAAAATGTTCTACATTCTACTTTGGTGAGTAGCATCCAGGGTTTTAAAGCCTGTAAGCAGCCATCCCAGATACTCCACTGGTCTCAACACTTTGGGAGCAAGGGAGAATGCAGAAAACTAAAGACACAAAGAAAAGATTAGTACAAAGGACTAATGGACCACAACTATCACAGCCTACACCAGACTAAGTCCAGTACAACTAGATGGTGCCTTGCGACCGCCACTGACTACGCTTACAGGGATCACTATCGAGGGTCCAGAGACAAAGATGGAGAAAAATGTAGAACAAAATTCTAAGTCACAAAAAAAAAAAAAGACCAGGCTTACTGGCCTGACAGAGACAGGGGAAACCCCAAGAGTATCACCCCTTAGACACACTTTTAGCTCAGTAATGAAGTCCTCCCGAGATTCACCCTTCATCCAAAGACAAGACAGGCCCATAAAACAAAACGAGACTAAAAGGGCACATGAGCCTAGGGGCAAGGACTAGAAGGTAGGAGGGGGCAGGAAAGCCAGTAATAGGGAACCCCAGGTTGAGAAGGGGAGAGTGTTGACATGTCGTGGGGTTGTTAACCAATGTCATATAACAATATGTGTACCATTTAATGAGAAGCTAGTTTGTTCTGTAAACCTTCATACAGAGTACAATAAAAAAAAAAATAAGGAAAAATAAATCCAAATTTTTCTGCAGAATATGTAATTACTGCCACTGCACATGTGAAGATTGTTGAAATGTCAAATGTTTTGTTGTGTATGTATTTACCACAATAAAAAATTAAATAAAAGGACTAAAAAAAAAAATTGTATTTATTCTCCAGCCAGTTTTGTTAGGATACTCTTTTCTGTAACGCTGTCCATTTCAGTGAAGTCATTCCTAACGCTTGATCTTTGTGTTGGTCACTCTCACCAGGGTTTCGTCAACCTCCATGGCCATTTTAGGGTTCCAATGTTAGCTTTACTGATCCTCAATATTGTATCATTTTTGCCTTCAGTTTTTAAAAATTCACATTTGTGCTTTATCGTTTTACTTGGTTTCTTCCACTCTCAGGCCTTCTGTTGGAGGGTGTGGCCAACTTTAGAGAAGCTCTTGTGGTCCTCAGTAAGCATCATTGTTGATGTCAAGGTTATTTACTCACTGAAAGACAGGGCCTGCAGAGTTACGTACAGGAGAGGGAAGGTAAAGCAAGTACAGATACGGACTCCTGGGAGACAATCCACACAGACGCCTTGGAAGGCCCTGACTTTGGCCACTTTGTCCCTGCTGACCAACATCAAAGGGTGAAGACGGCCAGCAAATGGGAGCTGGCTTTCCTCTAGCCACCTTCACTCATATCTCCCTGGATCCCCTTGGCCCTGCTTCTTGGAGCTCATTCCATGATGATGCAGCCTCTTGTTAGACAGCCATGCTCTTGTGGTTTAATTTTCCTTTAACATGTCTTTTATTGCTGTTGATCTCAGTCTTTGGGGTTTTGGAGCTGCCATGCCACTCTTTAGAGAAGTCAGACAGTAATTGTCTCAGACTCCCATTGTCATGGAGGAATCCATCTCTCTCTGCCTTGCAAAAATACTAGCTGAATATCACGCTTCGGCAGGAAGGTAGATAGTGTTCTTTGCACCCAGTCACAGAGCCTCTTCTGGAAGGCCTTCAGAGCTAAGAGCAGGCAGCCTGGCCACTGCTGGGGGGATGTCGCTGCCCCTTGGAGAATCGGACAACAGGCTTGGAGCTACTCCCTAGGAAATCATGCAGTTTGTGTGTGGGGTGCACATAACATTCAGGGCTTCTTCTCCTCCCCCCATGAAGCTCATACAGGCTAAGGATCCCTCCTTTGCAGCAAACAATAGTTTAAAATACAGAATGCCTTCTTGGAGGTCTTCGTTACAGCTGGGGGGTGGTGATAGTTCCTAGGTCAGTCAGAGGTTAAGGGTTGTGGGGAGAAGTTTAGTGCATGCGTCTGGAAATTAGACCCACTCTGAGGGGCAGCTGCGTGTGCTTGGGGGAAGGTGGCTAGCATTCTCCATCATATTCAATCTTCTAACTGAAAGATAAAAATGATGCACAAACCTCAGCTACCAGTAAGACCAGATTCAGAATCTTGGCTTTCCATCTACCAACCTCCAAAATTGAGTCACTGGATGGTGCAAACGGCTTATGTGCTCCACTGCTAACCGAAAAGTAGGATGTTCAAGTCCACCCAGAGGCACCTCAGGAGAAAGACTGAAAAATCAGCCACTGAAAACCCTATGGAGCTCAGTTCTCCTCTGATGCACATAGGTCACAGTGAATTGGAGTTAACTCAATGGCAACTGGCTGGTTCGCTTTGGTTACCCCCAAAATATCCTGACTCGGGGTCCCCAACTATATGCCTAGCAGTAAACACGTCCTATCTATGGGTGTGTCTTTCAGCTGTCCCTTGGCTCTTCACTCCTCCGGTACTGGAACTAGGAACCCTCAGCTCACCCCCCTGAGGATGTTGCCCCACATTATACCAAGAGTGGCCTCTGTCTCCTCTAACACATTAGCAGCAACCTAAGGAGTGTGCCTCCTGGTTGGATAGACAACGTACCCAAGACCCAACTCATTGTCTCAGTTCTGGAGTTGATATAAGGACCCATAGCTGGCCCTCCGGATCTTCGTTCTGGTGTTCTCCATGACACTAGGGAGACTCATGTTCCCTTTTGGTCTGCCTTCCAAAAAAAAAAAAAAAAAAAAACAATCTGTTGCTATCGAGTCAATTCCAACTCATAGGGACCCTATAGGACAGAGTAGGACTGCCCCATAGAGCTTCCAAGGAGTGCCTGGTGGATTCAAACTGCTGACCTTTTGGTTAGTAGCTGTAGCACTTAACCACTACACCACCAAGGTTTCCTTGGTCTGCCTTAATTACCACAAAACAAAAAGAAACCCACTACCACTGAGTTGACTCCAACTCATAACAACCCTATAGGATAGAGTAGAACTGCCGCATAGTTTCCAAGGAGTGCCTGGTGGATTCAAACTCCCAGCCTTTTTGGTTAGCAGCCATAGCTCTTAGCCACTATGCCACCAGGGTTTTCTTTAGTTACTAGTGATGCCATAAACAGAACAAAAAAGCAAAACAAAACACAAAATGGGTGGCTTTAAAATTGATTTTGTCACAGTTCAGGAGGCTTATTGTTGCTGCTAATTGATGTTGAGTTGGTTCTGGCTCCTAGTGACCCTATGTACAACAGAAAGAAACACTGCCTGGACCTGCACCATCCTCAGAGTTGTTATGCTTGAGCCCATTGTTGCAGATCAAGAGGTTTGAAATTTGAAATCAGGGTGTGGCTGTACACAGTTCCTTCCTTGTCTATTTCAACCTCTAGTAGGCGGCCATCCTTGGCATTGCCGGGCTTGTAGATGCTCTGCCATGTATATCTGCCTTCGTATGATGCCTCCCCCTGCACGTCTGTGTATATTCTGCTTCATTTAGAAGACACCATGCAAAAAGATCAGGTTTAGGACTCACCCTACTCCTGCATAACCTCATTAACGTAACAAAAGAACCCCATTTCCAAACATAACGTCCCTGGGGGCACAAATGATTAAGCATTCAACTACTCACTGTTGTGTCGGCGCCTTGAAAGACAGACCTGGAGACCTACTTGTGAAAGGTCACAGCTTTGAAAACCGAATGTGGTTTAATTCTCTTTTAATGTGTCTTTTATTGCTGTTGCTCTCATTCTTTGGGGTTCTGGGGCTGCTGTGTCACACTTCAGGGAATTCAGACAGTAATTGTCTCAGACTCCCACTGTCAGGGAGGAATCCATCTCTCCCCATCTACTCTGGCACATGTGGGATCACCATGAGTCAGGGTCCATTTGATAGCAACTAACATAATCATTTCTAAACATGGTCATGTTCACAGCTACAGTTTAAGGCTTCAACATTTATTTTGGAGAGACACAATTCAATCCATAACTTGGTCCTTCACCAAGTCATACAGACCAAATATCTTTTGATGTGATAATAAACGCTCAGACTCCTGGCTAGCTGGTTGCCTCTCCAGCCACCAAAATCCAAACCTGTTGAACACAGGGATCCTCACTGTACTGATAGAAGTGAGGAGCTCTGACAATGAGTTAAATCCAAGTGTATGAAGGAAGGGAACCGTCGAATTCAGGACCCTCCCTCCTACCCTGAGGTTGATAGCACCCTGGTATCAGGGTATCTGGGAGGGAGCCTGGCTCAGCCATGTCACACCACCTCTCCGGGCCAGTGCTCACTGTGGAGAGGACACCACTAGTACTGCAGCACAAGAAGATGACGCGGGAACCCTGATGCGCTCTATTTATTATTTATTCGACTTTGACATTACATTAAGCAACCGCCTGAGGGAAGTGCAATTGGATTCACATGAATTAAAGCACACAGTGATGAAGCCACAACAGGAACAATTTAATTTAAAATGATGGAGGGGCATCACATGAGAAGCAGAGGTCTGCCTGTCAGCTCTCTGCTGCAGGCCAGCTTCCAAATGAAACAAAAAATAGACCATGTATACCAAGCGAGAGCTCTGTGAAGCTTCCGTCTCTCAGACTGACAAGTCCTCTGCAGGCTCTTGGCAAATGTGAGCTATCCAATGGGGGCTGAGGATTTGTAGCTGAAATGTACACCTGGAAGTGCCCATGGCTCCGGGACCAAATTGAAGCTCCTGGGCTTGGCATTCAAGGCTCTGAAGATCTAAACAACAACCACTGTCGCCAAGTCCATTCCAGCTGATAGCGGCCCTGTAGGTACAGGCACCAGAAACACTCCCAGCAAGGTTTCCCTCAAAGCCCACCCTCTGGCGGCCATAGCTCCTTGTCTGCCTCCATCTGGCTTAGCCCACTTCTTCTGGAACCTCCCAGGACAGAGGTGGTAGCAGCAAAACCTAATACATTCTGAGAAGGACCCCAGCTGTCAACTGACAGATTGTAACTATACCTCAGGCTCCTGTGCAATGCCTAGCTTCTCCTGTGCCACATTTTTTTGTTTGTTTAAGGATCCCTGGTGGTGCAGTGGTTAAGCACTTGGCTGCTAACCGAAAGGTTGGTGGTTCGAACTTACCAGCCACTCCATGGGAGAAAGATGTGACAGTCTGCTTCTGTAAAGATTTACAACCTTGGACAGGATGTTAATTATTTCATAAGAAACTCATTTTCTCTGTAAACCTTCATCTAAAGCACAATAAAGAAGAAGAAAAAAAAAAGATTTATGGCCTTGGAAACCCTGTGGGGCAGTTCTACCCTGTCCTATAGGGTGCTGTGCGTCAGAATCCATTTGACAGCAACAGGTTTGGTTTTTTGTTTAGTTTGGCTTGGATTTTTTTTTTAACATAAGGGTTTGAGAGTCATACACACAGAAAGCCCTTTACGCCGCAGAGTTGTCAGTCCATGGTGTGTATGTACTGAATATTGAAAGCAGAACTTTTAGAAACCCTGGTGCCCTCACCACCACGGCCGGATCCCTGACAAACACTAGGACATTGTTTCCACCCTCTCCTGGCTGACGCATGCATGCTCACACACTCGTCCTCCTCCTGTGGCCTGACCCTAAACCACCCTTCCCCCAACAGACTACAGGTAAGAAATTTACAACTCAGTGCCACATTTTCCAGAGTCCCTGCTTGGTGCAAATGTTTTATGCACTTGGTTGCTAAATGACAGTTTGGAGGAATGAGTCCACCCAGAGGCACCTTGGAAGAGAGAAAGGCCTGGTGATCTACTTCTGAAAAATCACCCATAATAAACCTTACAGAGTGTAGATCTGCTCTGACACACATGGGGTTACTACGAGTTGAAATTGACTTGATGGAAACTGGTTTTTTATGTAGTAACTGAGTGATGCAAATGGTTAATGAGCTCAGTTGCTAACTGAAAGGTTTGCGTCCACCCAGGGGTGCCTCAGAAGAGAGGCCTGGAGATCAGCCATTGAAAACCCTATGAAGTACAGTTCTACTCTGACACACATGGGGTCACCATGAGTCAGAGCTGACTTGATGGGAATTGGTTTGGTTGGCCACCTTTTGAAAGGCTCGATCTTTTATCTTGTCATTTAAAACAGTAACTGTGTCTGCACTTTGAGAGTAAAATCTGGAGATAGTTGGGGGATGAAATGTACCAAACAAAAGAGGACTGTTCCTGGTTGAGCTGGCAGTCAGAGGCATTTAGAAGCTGGCAGAGAGTAAGCATAAAGATACAGTGCTGCTGCGCTAGCTGTCTGTGCTGAAGCTACAATAAGGACCTATTTGTGTTCTGTCAGAAGGTGGGGATCAGGTGGGGGTTGCTCAGGGTACCAGACCATGACCTACAGAGCAACAATCTCCAGTCTCCAGTCCGATGTGAAGCTGTGGCTGTGGCAGAAAACTAAACTGTGCTGTTAAGGTACCAGATAAAAGATTAAGAACTCAAACTAGTCGAATTAGCTCTGTTTCCCCAGGGCTTTGCTAAGGTTTGTAGGAGATAAAGAAAAAAAAAATACAATGAAGACATTACACATGGTCTAAAGAAGATTGGTATTTGGATAAGACTTCAATTCATGAAATAATCAAATAAAGTTACTACAGAAGTTTAGAAAGCAAAGCAAGTGCGAGCTTCTCCTGATTAAGGCAGGGGATCAGCTGTGAACGATCCTCTAAAGCTCAGAAAGATTAAATTGTTGACTTAATCATTGAGAATTGATTTAGTGTCGAAGTAATTAGAATGAGTGAAATTAACTGAAAAGTATAGTTGTCAGGGAAGAGGCTTTTTGGAAGGGGGAAAAAAACATTAATGAAGAGGACAGGGAGTAGAGGATTCTAGAATTCTTGTTTAGCACACAGGAGACAAGGCAGGGCCAAGACCTGAAGGATTTAACTGGTAAATCGGTAATGCGCCACTTTTAGATTCAGTCAACATATTACTGGCATATGGGCAGTGAAGGTGAGAGGACCCAAAGCCGTCAAGTGCTATCGTCCTGGCCCACATCCCACAAAAGACAACAGGGGTGTACGAGGGCAATGAGTTCCCAGGGACAGTCTCTAAGTTGTGCCCGTCCCCCTCAATTTCAAGATGAATTTACATAGCAGCAGACACCTCAGCAGAAACCCCTTCACCCCTCTTATCTGGCTGCCTAGGTCAGGTGCCTTTCATCTTTGTGGCATCTCCGAATTTCATTCCACACCTCATCTTGTGTCACCTTGGACTGGGTAAGTTCCCCCTTTGCCCCTACCTCGCTGAAACCCACCCAGAAACTAGAGGGGCCAGTAACTTCAGCCCCACTGGTAGGAAACCCCTTTGTGCGGAGTCAAATCTACACCTTGGCTACATGATTTATAGTCTGCAGCTACACCTGAGGGACAAGGCAGGAAGATCCAAGCCTCAGCAGAGGTGGGAGATGGGGGGTACCCTATCACAACAGTCCCCAGGGAACAGGCAGGTCAGTGGCAGGTAGCCTCAAGGCTGCTTCTCCCAAACCTCCATCCTCTCCTGTTCCAGGAAGGTCAAGGAATTCGGATAAGACTCAGATCAGCTGAGGTCAGACCTTTGCCTGCACTGCTGGTGTGGCTATGTGCAGGGTTGCTCTGCAGAGGCAGGAACTGGAGGGAGAAAAATATCTGCCTAGTGTGAAGACAACATTGACTAGGTTCCTATGGATACCCTGGACAGGCAATGAGACCTCATCTGGGGTTTGGGGACACCTTTGGGCAGCTGTAGACACCTTCACTGATCATCCAAGTTAACTCTGCTCAGGGAGCTTCCTAAACATCCAGTCTCAGATTCCTCCTCTTCTGTCCCTTGTGTAGTCTGACTGATGAGCAGTCACAAAGGGGGGAGGGGTCCTGGGAAGAGTCAAACTTGATTTAAGGCTCTGTCACTAAATAATACCTGTCTTCAAAATGAACTGCTGGTTGTAGAAGAGAACCGTGATATATGCTTGCTTCCATCATACCCCACCCCAGCGCCTATCTGGGGTAGGGACACGGGAAGATCAGTATGCTGAACTTAAGAGGTGAAGAAAGGAATGAAGAGGAGGGAGGAGGGATGGGTAGATGGCTGGGTGGATGACAGAATGGACAGATAGATGGTGAATGGATGAAGAGGAGGGAGAAGGAATGGGTGGGTAAATGGATGGAGGGATGGATAGATGAATGATGAATAGATAGATGAATGGATAAAGAGGAGGGAAGAGGGGTGGATGAATGGAGGGAGGGACGGATAGATGGATGATGAATAGATAGATGAATGGATAAAGAGGAGGGAGAAGGAATGGGTGGGTGGATGGAGGGAGGGATGGATAGATGGATAATAAATAGATGGATGAGGAGGAGGGAAGAGGGATGAGTGGATGGATCAATGGATGCATGAACGGATGGAGTGAAGAAGGAGGGGTGGGTGGGTGAGTGGGTAGACAAATGGACAAGTGGACAGGTAGACAGATGGACAAGTGGACAGGTGAACAGATGGATTAATGGAAGGATGGACAGACCGATAAATGGGTAAAGAAATTAGGAGTGTCAACTGCCTCCAGCTGGTACCGCGCAGTGGAGGGAGGGACAGAGGAAATGACCTTAAGTGCAGGTCACAGAACTGCAGGCTCACCAGAGTTCAGATGTGGATGGGGCTTCTAAGACTTATTAGTTCTCACCTCCCTCCCTTAGATTAACCTCCGTGTGGTTGCCAGAGTGAATTTTTGAGCAACAGCACCCACAGAGCAGAACATCCAGGTGCCCACTGCCTACAGGAATGGTTCTACTCCTTGGTGGGAACCTCTCTCAACTCTCCTGAGCCTGAATCTGGGGGCTGCTTCACCTGTTTGCTAACCCTGCCAAGTAGAGGTGGCACCTTGGTAAACGGTAGAGGCCTAATTGGTGTCAGTTGAGTGGCTGAGTAAGTGAATAGATTATGCCCCTCACAGGCTGACCCTTCCTCCCCAACATGACTCTTCTATACCCCCTGGGTTGCCCCACTGAGCTGATCACCACTTCTCAACAAGAGTCCGCCTCTTAACAAGAATAGGAACATCTGGAGATACTGAGTAAATGGGGGTGATGGAGCAGCTGGATGCCTCAGGAATTTATTTCCAAATTGACCCCCAGCTCATTTCCTAAAAGTTCCAAAGGAAAGGACACTTGGCAGCATTTGCTCCTCAGTCCCTTGAAAGCCTGATAGTGCCCTAAGCATGGGAGGAGTACACAGCTTTAGGGTCCCACGGAGAGACCTGGCACACAGGAAATGTATTCATGGATAAAGAACTTTCTGGACCACCAGATTTAAGCTTCCAGAGAGCTCTGTGGAGCCCGCCTACCTTCTGCTGCCCCCTTTTTCCTTCCCAACCCAGCCCCTCCTCCTTTCTCTCCCTCTCTATTTCCTTGAGTAAGCTTGTTTCTTCAGCAACCCTAGGGACTGATGCTGCAGCAAAGCAAACAGACCTTAGGCACAAATCCTGTGGATTGTAAACACAGTTGTAAACAACACAAATCATTTGACCCATACGTGTTTTTGCTTTGAGTATTCACAGGGAGTGTGTGCCTGTGAATAGCAATATGAAATTTCAAGCATGCAGACACAAACACACACACTGTTAAATTCAATTCCTGCACACTAATCAATGAAAATATAATATTGAGCAATCTCTGAACAATCACCTGCAAATAATAAAGTATTTTTTTCAGGAGGTGAAAATTTAATAGGAAAAAAATGCTATAAGAGTTACAAGAACTGCAAAAACATATACGTTGAAAATTAAGTCTCTCGTCCCCCTCAGTCCTCCAGCAACCCAGAGGCAACCATTGTTACTAGCTGCTTGTTATTACTTCAGAGATATTCTATGCATATGTATAAGAGTTTAAAAAAAAAAGCAAACTACATGCACAGTTTTGCACCTCACATTTTTAAGTTAAAAATCTACGTCTCGGAAATTGTTCCCTATCATTCCCATGAAACATTTCTCATTCATTTTTTTGTTTGTTTTTTCCAAGTTTTATATATTTGTTGTTGTTGAGGATATACATAGCAAAACATACAGCAATTGAACAGGCTGTACAAGTACAATTTAGTGACATTAATTACATTCCAAAAACCAAACCCGTTGCTGTCGAGTTGCTTCGAATTCATAGCGACCCTATAGGAAGGAGTAGAACTGCCTCATAGGGTTTCTAAGGAGCGCCTGGTGCATTTGAACTGCTGATCTTTTGGTTAGCAGCTCTTAACCATTACGCCACCAGGGTTTCCTTAATTACATTAGTGGTATTATTATCAGGTGCCTTCAAGTCAGCTCAGACTCATAGTGACCCTAGGTACAACAGAACAAAACACTGACCTGCCCTGCACCTTCCGTACAATCATTACTATGTTTGGGCCCATTGTTGCAGCCACTGTGTCAGTTCATCTCCTTGAGGGTCTTCCTGTTTTTCGATGACCACCTACTTTACCAAACCATGATGACCACCTACTTTACCAAACCATGATGTCCTTCTCCAGGGACTGATCATTCCTAATAACATGTCCAAATTAAGTGAGAAGAAGTCTTGCCATCCTCTCTTCTAAGGAGCATTCTGACTGTACTTCTTCCAAGACAGTCCACAGTATATTCAATGATCTTCACCAACACCATAATTCAAAGGCATCAATTCTTCTTTGTTCTCCCTTATTCATTGTCCAGCTTTCATATGCATATGAGGGGATTGAAAATACCTTGGCTTGGGTCAGGCGCACTTCAGTCCTCAGAGTGACATCTTTGCTTTTTAACACTTTAAAGAGGTGTTTAAAACTTTAACACTTTAAAGAGGTGTTTGCAACAGATTTGCCCAATGGAATATGTCCTTTGATTTCTTGACTGCTGCTTCCATGGGCATTGAAGGATCCATGTAAAATGGATCCATGTAAAATGAAATCCTTTACAACTTCAATATTTTCTCTGCTTGTCATGATGTTGCTTATACGTCCAGTTGTGAGGATTTTTGTTTTCTTTATGTTGAGGTGTAATCCATTCTGAAGGTTGTAGTCATTGATCTTCTTCAGTAAGTATCTCAAGTCCTCTTCACTCAGCGAGCAAGGTTGTGTCATCTACATATTACAGGTTGTTAATGAGTCTTCCTCCAATCCCGATACCCTATTTTTCTTCATATAGTCCAGCTTCACAGATTATTTGCTCAGCATACAGATTGCATGAGTATAGTGAAAGGATACAGCCCTGATGCACACCTTTCCTGATTTTAAACAGCTTTTTTTTTAGTGTCCGCTTGCTCTGTTTGAACGACTGATTCTTGATCTATGTACAGGTTGCCCATAAACACAATTAAGAGTCTGGCATTCCCATTCTTAGCAATATTATCCATAATTTGTTATGATCCATGGAGTCAAATGCCTTTCCATAGTCAAGAAAACACCAGTAAACATCTTTCTGGTGTTCTCTGCTTTCAGCCAAGAACCATTTGACATTTTTAAACTCTATTTTGAATAACCTGGCATGTCAAGAACATGTCCACCATCTTCTATTCTTCTTCTTTGCCTCTCTACCTTCCACTTTAGTCCACTGTTCTCAGTCCTCAGCACTATTCCAGGAGAGTCCACAACCACTGGGACTACCATCAAGTCAACTTCAACCTCAGAGCAAATGTCTTCCCAAGAATTCTCTTGATCACAAAGATCTGTGCTTATTTTTCCTTGATGCCAGGAAAAATTATCTCAGTCCCCTAAAATATATATTACCCAGGCTGTGCCACGTAGTAAATTCTCAGAGATATTATTTGAAGCATCTCACATTAATACTTGAGTTGGAGCATCATGGAGTGGGAGTGTGTGTCTTGGTTATCTAGTGCTGTTGTAACAGATATGCCACAAGTAGGTGTATTTAACAAACAGAAATTTATTTTCTGCCCTCCAGGTTATGGGTGTGGGCCACTCTTGCTGGATTCTGGGTGGGGATAACTCAGCCCTGGGCTTCAGCTTGACCTTCTAGGCACACTGCGATGGCATCTCTGCTCCCTCAGCTTTAGGGGACCCCATTCTCCTAGTCCATTTGAGTAGTGACCCCATCACCTCAGCCCCAGCAGTACCCATTCTTCTGTCCATTGGGCATAACAGCCCCATCCTTGTTGCACACCTTAATGGCAGTTTCACAGTCCAGAACTGAGTGGGTGAAGATCTGACTCTTTGAAACATAGGAGGCATAGAGATCCAAGAGTCTGTGACCCCACCTTTTGAAACTGAGGCAGCTCCACTTCCTGCACTCCTTCCAACAGTTCTGCTGATCTCCAAGCTGCTCCAGAGATGGTCCTTTGCTTTTCTTGGAGGACAGCAGATGTAGCTCCTTTGGCCCATTTCTTGCCTGTAGAATTCTAAGAGGCAGATAGCATCCTTTACTTTCTTCTTTCTCCATACCTTTCAGTCTATGCTGATGGGTTTTATGCTGTGTTAGTTGGTTAGATCCATCAGTCACAGGCCTAACCTCTTCAACAAAGTATTGTGTAGCCACATTCTTGGTTACCATTCTAGGACATGTCTCCTTAGTTTGTACAATAGAATTTTGCAAATCTTTAAGTTCTGTTTTCATTTTGCACAATTCATTTTTAAGTCCATCTCTTTTCCCTTGTATTTTCTATAAGCAGCAAGGAGAAACCATGTGAACACTTTAAAATCTTGCTTAGAAATCTCATCAGCTAGATATGCAATTTCATCACTTACATGTTCTACCTTCCACCAAACATTTGAACATAATTCAGACAAGTTCTTTTCCACTGCATAAAAAGCATCACCTTTCCTGCATTGTTCATCAATTTCTTTAAAAGTGTTGCCAGAAGCACATTTAATGCCTACATTTCTAGCAACATTCTGTTGATGGTGCCGTATGTATTCTATAAGATGATAGACACTTTCTCTATAACTCTCCTCACTTCCTTCTGAGCCCCCGCCAGAATTGTATTTGATGTCCATAATTCTACCAACAGTCTCTTCAAAGCAATCTAGGCATTTGCTGTTCCATAAGACACCTTAAAACTCTTCCAACCTCTACCCATTACCCAATTCCAGAACCGCTTCCACATTTTAGATATCTGCTAGAGCAGCACCTCACTCTTAAGGTACCCAAATCTATCTTCGTTATCTAGTGCTGCTATAACAGAAATACCACAAAGGATGGCTTTAACAAACAGTAATTTGTTTTCTCACAGTTTAGGAGGCTAGAAGTCTGAATTCAGAGTGCTGGCTCTAGGGGAAGGCTTTCTCTCTCTGTCTGTTCTGGGGGAAGGTCTTTGTCTCTTTGAGCTTCTGCTCCTTGACGAACTCCATGTGTCTTGGCATCTCTCTTCCTACATCTCTAACCTGCTCACTTCTTTAATGTCTTTCATATCTCAAAATAGATTGACTAAAGATACTCCCTAATCCTGCCCCATTGACACAACAAACATAACCTAATCCTGCTTCATTAGCATAACCTAATCCTGCCTCATTAACATAACAAACACATCCCATTCACAAATGGGATTATAACCACAGGTAAAGGTTAGGATTTACAACACCTGTGTTTTGAGGACACAATTCAATCCATAACAGTGTGTTTGTTGGAAAGAGGAAACATTTTTCCAAGGGCAAGCCAATAAATATCAGGGAGACAATCATAGTTGTTTAATGGAAGAATGACTGAATCTGCCCGCTTTTCTCACAGATGTTTACGTATGATATTCCAGATTCCTCCAACATTTCTGTGGCTTTTAATGACTTTTCTGGGTTGAACCCTCTCCTCTGAATGCCTCTGGCTGAATTGGAGAACTCTTTCTGGCCTATTACTGCTCACTTTTCCTCCCATGTTGTTTCTGTTGTTAGATCCCGTTGAGTTAATTTTGACTCAGTGACCCCAAGTGACAGAATAGAACTGCCCTATAGGGCTTTTTTTTTTTTTTTTTTTTTTTTTGCTGTAATCTTTGTGGAAACAGATCGCCAGATTTTTCTCCCACAGAGCCACTGCGTGGGTTCTAATGTTCAACCTTTCGAATAGTAGCTGAATGCTTAACCTTTGTGCTGTCAGTGTTCCTTTTTCCTCCCATATTTTCCCCCATACACACATAATCGAGAGAGCAGGATACACCCTGAGTCCATCTAAAATCTGGTCGTGTTTGTTTTAAACTCCAAGGGCTAAAGCAACAGGAAGGCTGGATAGAAGAGGTTGTGAAGGGGTACAAAGATTCCTCCAAAGGCTTCGGTGCCTGAAAGCATGTTTTCCAAACTGGGTTCTCACTGGCACACCGAGGAGTGCAAAAGGATGCATATCATAAATATTTTAAAAGCAATCACTGTAAGTTGTCAATGACTTCATTATATTTGGATCAACAGTCAATTCCATGGAAGGAGCAGTCAAGAAATTAAAAGACACACTGCCTTGGGCAAATCTGTTGCATGAGATCACTTTAAAGTTTTAAAAAGCAAAAGATGTCACTTTGATGACTAGTGTGTGCCTGACCCAATCTATGGTCTTTTCAATCACCTCATAAGCATGCGAAAGATGAATAAAGAAAAAAAGAAGACAGGAAGAATTAATACATTTAAACTGTGCATTGGCAAGGGATATTGAATATACCATGGAGTGCCACAAGAATAAATAAATCAGTCTTAGAAGAAACATAACCATAATGTTCCTTAAAAGCGAGGATGGTGAGACTTCAGCTTGCTTACTTTGGGGATTTCATCAGGAAAGACCAATTGCTAGAAAATGACATCATATTTAGTAGAGGGTCAACAAAAATGAGGGAAACCCTTAATGAGATGGATTGACACAACAACCACAACAATGGACTCAAACAAACCAACAACCATTGAGAAGGCACACAACTGGGCAAAGTTTTACGCTGTTGTACATATGGTCGCCCATGAGTTAGAGCCAACTTGAGAGCAACTAACACCAACAGTAATTGTACATGTCCTCAAGAAACAGTAATATCTATTAACCATACCATTAAGATTATTTACTATTGCTGAACTAGATGGCCATCCTAGAATTGAGCACAACAGTGCTAAATTCTAATCTGCACTGGATTTCACTTTGATAAACATTTCTGAGCATACATATAAGCGGCATGTAAATACTGAGAATGCCAGAATGAACATAACTCACAGAGGTGGAGGGAAGCCAGCCATTTCACCAATAGTAAAAACAGAGAAAGATGAGCATATAGAATGTAGGATATATAATGCCTAGCTCAGAGGTTACAACTTCGACCAAGAAAATGTGGGGTACTTGCTGAATATCACTCATTAAATCCAGATTCTGTCAGATCCTGCCATTTTATTTTAAAACGTAGAAGGAATAGGAAGAAGCTGATAAAAGTCATACTTGGAGTAACATTTTTGAAAACCACTGTTTTCAATGTTTCTCAGGGAGCCCTGGTGGCACAGTGGTTAAGAGCTCGGCTGCTAACCAAAAGATTGGCAGTTCAAATCCACTAGCCACTCCTTGAAAACTCTATGGGGCAGCTCTACTCTGTCCTAAGGGGTCACTGTCCTAGTTATCTAGTGCTGCTATTACATAAATACTGCAAGTGGATGGCTTAATCAAACAGAAATTTATTTTCTCACAGTCTAGGAGACTACAAGTCTGAATTTGGGGAGCCAGCTTCAGGGGAAGGCTTTCTCTCTCTTTTGGCTCTGGAGGACCTCATTACCACCAAGCAAGAAAAACCAGGAGCATGTGTCCTTTGGACCTAGGGTCCCTGCACTGTACACCAGGGAAAGACTAATGACAAGGACCTTCTTCCCTAGAGCTGACACAGAGAGAGAATCTTCCCCTGGAGCTGGCACCCTGAATTCTGGCATCTATCCCCCTAGACTGTGAGAGAAAAAAAAAATTTGATTTATTAAAGCCATTCACTTGTGGTATTTCTGTTATAGCAGCAATAGATTACTGAGACAGTCACCATAAGTAGGAATTGACTCAAGGGCAACTGTTTTTTTTGGGGGGGGGAGGGGGGTGGGGTTTGCTAGAACCAGAAGCTTCAGCACATCAGAGAGTTCCGCAGAAACCACCTACTAGTACTCAGTACCAGTACTTAGCTACATAAATAAAAGTTCTGGGAAGAATAAATCTTTAGAACCAACAGGGAGATGAGCATTTCCAGACAGTTTCATAAACTCGTGAATGATATTTAAATGTTGAGAATGTGAAGCCCAGGTGGACAAGATGTGAACTCTTCATAATGGCATCCTTGCAATAAATGTTGAAATTCATAAAATAATAGCCTACCCACTTTGCAGATCACAATTCATAATTCTTGCTGACCTCTTGTCATGAACTGCATGGCTCCAAACCAAAGCCTGACAGGGTATGTGTATGCGAATGTACATGAGTGTGTATGCATGTTTGCAATTCATTTTTAGACACCCCTTTTCTTGGCTCCCTCTCTAGCTGGGATTTTTAAGTTACTTGTGAGAAAAGCTATAAGGTTGGTTGAACATGTGGAATTTGGAGGGTGAGAACAAATGATGAATACTGATACATTTTGGTTTATTATTTTGACAGTTTTGAATTCCCATAATAATCTTAAAACAAAATCTTGGGGAAGTGTTCATGCTGTTCAGCTCAACAGATTAAAAAGCAAACCTGAAAAACTCCTTTGTATTGTACATTGTGTTAGGGCCCCTGAGCTACCAAAAGCTTTCCTGAATCAGGAAGCCGATAGCCTAATCCACAGCTGAATTTTATTTGGGGGAGTACAGGGCTAAAATGTAAACAATATCAAAGAGAGTCTTGGACAATAATGATTATTCTAGAACATTTAGAAGAGATTAAGTTTTCTCATCTTTTTAATAGGTATGAAAATGACATTTCCCTCTTATTGTTTGTTAGGTTCAAATTAGATGATCAATGTGAAGTGTTCAGTGCACTACTGTGATGGTTAAGATTGTGTGTCCACTTTGCTGGGCCATGATTCTCAGTGTTTTGGCAGTCTTATAATGTTATGATCACTACCCTGTTGAGATGTGATATGTGATCACTTCCATGATGGGACCTGCTCTGAGTCACCAATCAGTTGAAGGGGAATTTCCTTGGGCGTGTGGTCTGAGTTAAGTGTGAGTGGATGTCTAGGCAGGGGATCCTGGGCTTTTGCTTGTTCTGGATTCTGCAGCTGGTCCCTGTTCACCTCACCTCCAGTTCTTGGGACTTGAGCTAGCAGCTTACATTCAATCTTGCCTGCCAGTCTTGGGATTCATCGATCTTCACAGCCTATGAGCAACAGCCCTGCTCTCCAGCCTGCTAATCTTGGGTTTTCCAGCCCCTGTAGCTATGTGAATCAGGATCAGCCTCTTTTCCAACCTACAGACTTGGGACGTAACAGCCTCTACAACTGCATGACCCATCTCCTTGATATAAATCTCTCTCTCTTGCTTCTCTAGAGAACCCAGTACTGAGAGTAGTTCTAGAGAAACAAAATTGTAAGGATGAATTTTATAAATTAATTCTTAAGTATGAGTCTTAAAGATTTTGTTAACTCTGCTTCCAGTAGTAAAGAGGGCACTACTAATCAATGGTGTGAGGTAGCAATCAAATACACAAAATATCACCACCAATAGGTCAGATATTGGTGAAAGATGAGGCTCTGGGTGATTGCATGACTGACACATTTCTAAAATTTTGTCATAATGAGAAGTATTAAGAAGATGGTTGTTTGGTTCTACTTTTGTTAGACAAACTGTTGAAAGAAAGAGATGTGCTCAGGGATTCAGAGTCAATGCTCAAGTGCCACATAAACAACCTCAAATTTTCCACTTGTGCCTTGAAAGAAAACCTTCTTTCTTGTAGTCAGAGAACTGATATTGTTGAAAACCAAACCCACAGTCTTAATGAAGAGCAGCTGAGTTACAACACCAACTCAACTGCCAAACTCAAGAGGTGTCTGAATTTAAAGTAAGGGCATTGACTGAGAAGAAATGGGATCCTGAAACTTGGAATGGGGGCATATGGGCAAATTATCACAAAGCTGGAGACATTGAGGCCCTAAGTTCCATTGAATCACTCTTGCCAGCAGAACCATTAGCCCCTCCACTTCCATCTAATGAGATTAACCCAGCTACATCTAAAGTGTCTTTGAGTCATTGCCTGGGGCATCACTTGAGGCAGACACTTTACAAGATAATGCTGAATCCTTACAAAACATTTCCCCACCGATTTTGGCTCCTATACCTATAACTAGACATAATTCCCAGTGAGCATAAAAAGGTGAAGTACAAAGTGTAACCCAGGAGAAGGTAAGCTACACTGCAGAAAAGTGCTTGATTTTCTAATATGTAGAAACAGAAACTTGGGGAATATGTGTGTGAATGGCTAGTAAAGGTGTGGGAAAATGGTGCAAGGAACATAAAGATGGATAAGTCTAAGTTTATTGATATGGGCTCACTAAGCACAGATTCTTCATTCAATGTTTCAGCTCAAGAAGTTAGGAAAGGATCTAATAGTTTATTCGGTTGGGTTGCTGAAGCATGGGTTATGTGGTGGCCTACACTAAATCAAGTTGAATTATCAGACCTGCCTTGATATACTGTAGAAGAAGGTATCCAAAGGCTTAGGGAAATTGACATACCAGAGTGGATTTCCCCCATGTGATTGTCGGTTGCTCATACTGTGGGGCTTGTGTGTTGCTCTGATGCTGGAAACTATGACACTGGCATTCAAATACCAGCAGGATCACCCATGGTGGACAGATTTCAACTGAGCTTCCAGACTAACACAGACTAGGAAGAAGACCCAGTGGTCTACTTCTGAAAAGAATTAGTGAAAACCTTATGAATACAAGCAAAACATTGTCTGACATATTGCTGGAAGATGAGCCCCTCAGGTTGGAAGACACTCAAAAGATGACTGGGGAAGAGCTGCCTCCTCAAAGTAGAGTTGTTCTTAATGATGTAGATGGAGTAAAGCTTTTGGAACCTTCATTTTCTGATGTGTCATGACTCAATATGAGAAGAGACAGCTGCAAACATCCATTAATAATTGAAACATGGAACATACAAAGTATAAATCCCAGAAAATTGGAAATCATCAAAAATGAAATGGAACACATAAAGATCGATACCCTGGGCATTAGTGAGCTGAAATGGACTGGTATTGGTCATTTTGAATCAGACAATCATATGGTCTACTATGCCAGGAACAACAATGTGAAGAGGCATTCCTTGTATTCATTGTCAAAAAGAACATTTCAAGATCTATCCCGAAGTACAATACTGTTAGTTACAGGAAAATATACACATGCCTACAAGGAAGACTAGTTAATACTACTATTATTCAAATTTACCCACAAACCACTAAGGCTGAAGATGAAGAAATTGAAGATTTTTACCAACTTCTACAGTCTGAAATCGATCAAACATACAATCAGGATGCACTGATAATTACTGGTGATTGTAATGTGAAAGTTGGAAACAAAGAAGAAGGATTTGTAGTTGGAAAATACAAAACTGAAGAAAATTAGAACAAGTCCATGGAAGCCGAAGTACGACCTTGAGTATATCTCACATGAATTTAGAGACCATCTCTAGAATAGATTTGACACATTTAACACTAATGAATGAAGGCCAGAAAAGTTGTGGAAAGACATCAAGGACATTATATGTGAAGAAAGCAAGAGGTCATTAAAAAGGCAGAAGAGAAAGAAAAGACCTAAGTAGATGTCAGAAGAGACTCTGAAACTTGCTCTTGAACATCAAGTAGCTAAAGCAAAAGGAAAAAATGATGAAGTCAAAGAGCTGAACAGAAGATTTCAAAGGGTGGCTCGAGTAAAGTATTACAAAGTAAATCATTACAAAGATATGTGCAAAGACCTGGAAACAGAAACCCAAAAGAGAAGAACACACTCTGCATTTCTCAAGCTGAAAGAACTCAAGAAAAATATCAAGCCTCAAGTTGCAATACTGATGGGATATTTGGGAAAAATATTAAATGAAACAGGAAAGATGAAAAGAATACATGGAGTCATTATACCAAAAAGAATTGGTCTATATTGAAACATTTCAGGACGTAATGTGTGATCAGGAACCAATGGTACTGAAGGAAGAAGTCCAAGCTACTCTGAAGGCATTGGTGAAAAAGGAGGCTCCAGGAATTGATGGAATATCAATTGAGATGTTTCAACAAACGGATACACCTCTGGAAGTGCTCACTCCTCTATGCCAAGAAATTTGGAAGACAGCTACCTGGCCAACTGACTGGAAGAGATCCATGTTTATGCCTATTCCTAAGAAAGGTGACCCGACTAAATGTGGAAATTATTGAACAATATCATTAGTATCACATGCAAGCAAAATTTTGCTGAAGATCATTCAAAAGCAGCTTCAGCAGTATATCAACAGGGAACTGCCAGAAATTCAAGACGGATTTAGAAGAGGATGTGGAACCAGGGATGTCGTTGCTGATGTCAGATGGATACTGGCTGAAAGCAGTGAATACCAGAAAAATGTTTACTTGTGTTCTATTGACCATGCTAAAGGATTCGACTGTGTGAATCGTAACAAATTATGGATAACATTGTGAGAATGGAATTTCTGGAACAATTAAATGTGCTCATGAGGAACCTGTACATAGATCAAGAGGCAGTTCTTCGGACAGAACAAGGGGATACTGAATGGTTTAAAGTCAGGAAAGGTGCGTGTCAGGGTTGTTTCCTTTCACCATATCTATTCAATCTTTATTTTGAGCAAATAATCCGAGGAGCTGGACTATAAGAAGAAGAGCGTGGCATCAGGATTGGAGGAAGACTTACTAGCAACCTTCATCATGCAGAAGGCACAGCTTTGTTGTCTGAAAGTGAAAAGGACTTGAAGCACTTACTAATGAAGATCAAAGACTGCAGCCTTCGGTACAGATTACACCTCAGTATGAAGAAAATAAAAATCCTCACAAATTGACCAATAAGCAACATCATGACAAACAGAGAAAAGATTGACGTCGTCAAAGATTTCGTTTTACTTGATTCCACAATCAACACCTATGGAAACAGCAGTCAAGAAATCAAAAGAGGCATTACATTGGGCAAACCTGCTGCAAAAGACCTCTTTGAAGTCCTGAAAAGCAAAGATGTCACCTTGAGGACTAAGGTGTGCCTGACCCAAGCCATGGTGTTTTCATTCACTTCATACGCATGCGAAAGCTGGACAATGAATAAGGGAGACCGAGGAAGAATTGGCGCCTTTGAATTGTGGTGTTGGTGAAGAATATTGAATATAACACCGACTGCCAAAAGAAAGAACAAATCTGTCTTGGAAGAAGTACAACCAGAATATTCCTTAGAAGCAAGGATGGTGAGACTACATCTCACCTACTTTGAACATGTTATTAGAAGGGATCAGTCCCTGGAGAAGGACATCATGCTTGGTAAAATAGAGGGTCAGTGAAAAAGAGGAAGACCCTCAACAAGATGGATTAACACAGTGGCTGCAATAACGGGCTCAAGCAAAGAAACAATTGTGATGATTGCACAGGATCTGGCAGTATTTTGTTCTGTTGTGCATTGGGTAGCTATGAGTCAGTGGCACCAAACACACACAACAGTGGATTTATCAGGTTAGACTTACAGACCCACACAACTACCCAGCATCATTTAACCCTTTGATATGTGATATTTATTATTTTAACCTTATTGCAAAAACCCTGGTGGTGTAGTGGTTAAGTGCTACTGCTGCTAACCAAAAGGCCGGCAATTCAAATCCACTCGGCACTCCTTGGAAACTCTTTGGGGCAGTTCTACACTGTCCAATAGGGTCGCTACAACTCAGAATCAACTCAATGGATATATATATTTTTTTAAACCTTATTGCATGGTAGTGGCGTAAATCTGGGGCGTTTTACAAGGTTTTTGTTGTGGTGGTGGTTAGGTGCCATTTTATAACTTCTGCGTTTGTTTGGATCACCTCTCTCGGGAATAGGCATAAATATGGATCTCTTCCAGTCAGTTGGCCAGGAAGCTGTCTTCCATATTTCTTGGCATAGATGAGTGAGCACTTCCAGAGCTGCATCTGTTTGTTGAAACATCTCAATTGATATTCCATCAATTTCTGGAGCCTTGTTTTTTGCCAGTGCCTTCAGAGCAGCTTGGACTTCTTCCTTCAGTACCATCAGTTCCTGATCATATGCCACCTCTTGAAATGGTTGAACATTGGCTAATTCTTTTTGGTGTAATGACTCTGTGTGTTCCTTCCATCTTCTTTTGATGCTTCCTGCGTCGTCTAATATTTTCCCCCATAGAATCCTTCAGTATTGCAACTCGAGGCTTGAATTTGTTCTTAAGTTCTTTCAGCTTGAGAAATGCTGAGCATGTTCTTCCCTTTTGGTTTTCCATCTCCAGCTCTTTACACGTCATTATAATACTTTACTTTGTCTTCTCAGGCTGCCCTTTGAAATCTTCAGTTCTATTCTTTCACTTCATCATTTCTTCCTTTTGCTTTAGATGCTTGACGTTTGTGAGCAAGTTTCAGAGTCTCCTCTGACATCCGTCTTGGTCTTTTCTTTCTTTCTTGTCTTTTCAATGACCTCTTGCTTTCTTCATGTGTGATATCCTTGGTGTCATTTCACAACTCGTCTGGTCTTCAGTCATTAATGTTCAACGCATCAATCTGTTCTTAAGATGGTCTTTAAAGTCATATTTTGGCTCTTGTGGACTTGCTCTGATTTTTCTCGGTTTCAGCTTGAACTTGCATGTGAGCAACTGATGTCTGTTCCAGAGTCAGCCCCTGGCCTTGTTCTGACTGATGATATTGAGCTTTTCCATTGTCTCTTTCCACAGATGTAGTCAATTTGATTATTGTGTGTTCCATGGAGTGAGGTCCATGTGTGTAGTTGCCGTTTATGTTGGTGAAAGAAGGTATTTGCAATGAAGAAGTCGTTGGTCTTGCAAAATTCTATCATTCAATCTCTGGCATTGTTTCTATCACCAAGACCGTATTTTCCAAGTACAGATCCTTCTTCTTTGTTTCCAACTTTTGCTTTCCAATCACCAGTAATTATCAATGCATCCTGGTTGCATGTTCGATCAATCTTAGACTTCAGAAGCTGTTAAAAATTTTCAGTTTCTTCATCTTTGGCCTTAATGGTTACTGTGCAAATTTGAATAATAGTCATATTAATTGGTCTTCTTTGTAGGCGTATGGATATTATCCAATCAATCACTGACAGTGTTGTACTTCAGGACAGATCTTGAAATGTTCTTTTTGATAATGAATGCAACATCATTCCTCTTCAATTTGTCATTCCTGGGATATATAGTAGACTATATTACTGTCTGATTCAAAATGGCCAATACCAATCCATTTCAGCTCACTAATGCCTAGGATATCAATGCTTATGCATTCCGTTTCATTTTTGATGATTTCCAATTTTCCTAGATTCATACTTCATACTTTCCAGGTTCCAATTATTTATGGATGTTTGCAGCTGTTTATTCTCATTTTGAGTCTTGCCACATCAGCAAATGAAGGTCCTGAAAGCTTTAATCCATCCATGTCAGTTTGTCTTACTGTGAGGGCTTATGTGTTTCTGTGATGCTGGAAGCAATGCCACCAGTGTTTAGATACCAGCACAGTCACCCACAGAGGACATGTTTCAGCTGAGATTCCAGACTAAGGCAGACTAGGAAGAAGGACCCAGCAGTCTACTTCTGAAAAGAATCAGCCAGTGAAATCCTTATGAATATCAGAAGAACATGTCTGATATAGTGCCAGAAGATGAGCCCCCCCCCCACCATGTTGGAAGGTACTCAGAAGGTGACTGGGGAAGAGCTGCCTCCTTAAAGTAGAGTTTTACAAGTTGGCTTCATAAAATATTTTATGTGTGTGTATGTGTGTGTATGAGTGATTCCTGTCATTGTTGATGACTGCTGTCAATTGTGACACATAGTGACCTCATGTGACACAGTAGAACTGCCGCCATAGGATTTTCTTGGCTATACTCTTTATGGAAGCAGATCTCCAGGTTTTTCTCCCATGGAACCACTGGTGGGTTCAAACCATGAACACTTGGTTAGTAACGGAGCACTTATCTATTGCACCATCAAGGCTCCTTATCAATGTTTAATATGTAGAGAAAAAGAATGGCATTGTAGGAGGTAAATTGTGGAAGCAAGAGTGATAGAGAGTGGAAGAATGGGAGCATGTGTGTGCAAAGTAGAAAAAATGAAAGAAATACATCCAGGAGTTGATAAAATATGTCTTGAGACAAAACCAAAAACCCATTACCGTGGAGTTGATTCCAACTCACAGCAACCCTATAGAACAGAGTAGAACTGCCCCATAGGGTTTCCGAGGAATGGCTGGAAGATTTGAACTGTGGACCTTTTGGTTAGCAGCTGATCTCTTAACTGCTGTACCACCAGGGCTCTGTCTTGAAAGAAGACATCCCTAGTATGTCATATCTGGAAGCCACCTGAGAAAGTTTACAGAAGCAAATATTAAATATATCACCCAAAATCACTCAGCAATTCAGTGGTGGAATCAGGATTAGGATCCATGACATGAGATCCTCTCCTGCATTATAGCCTCCTAGCCCTCTGCCTAGGTTCTTAGATAGCAGGTAAACTCTGGGAACAGCCAACTCATCTGTTAAATTTGACTACCATGTTGCTAATGAATTTTGAAGCTCTCAGACAGGGAAGACTTGCTCAGGTGTCCATGAGTCATTCAGAAACCTTGATTAAGAGCCAAGACAGCCTATGGCTTAAGCAATGACATGAAGTCAAAGGTTGTTAAGATTACAAAGGACCATATGAACCGTCTCATCCAAGCCCTGAAGATTAATGTTGAGTTAGTCCCAACTCATGGTAACCCCATGCACTGCCTGGACCTGCACCATTCCCATGGCAGGCTGTGTATTGGATTGTTATGATTCATAGAGTATTCATTGCTGATTTTGCAAAAGTGGGTTGCTAGGCCTTTCTTCATAGCCTGTCTTAGTCTGGAAACTCCACTGAGACCTGTTTAGCATCGTAGCAACATGCAAGCCTTCACTGACAGGCAGATAGTGGCTGCTCATAAGGTTCATTGGTTGGGTATTAAACCTGGGTCTGCCTCATGAAAGGCAAACATTGGATCACCACTGCCTCATCCTTGAGGATTAGAAAAGCATGAATTAACGGGGCTCAAACAACCAGCTCTGCTGCTTCCTAGCTGAGCACGCAAGCTCATTATTTACTGCCTCTGAATCTCAGTTTTCTCATTTGTAAAACAAGAATGATATTATCTCCCTTGCTTGCTTCAAAAGGTTGATGCAAGCCTCACTTGAAATAATGAAAAGAACAGACCACAAACGTGTAAATTATATCATCATTATTCATTTGCTAAATTATTTATGAAACACTTCCTCTGTTCCAGGCATTGGTCTCAGTATTGGAAATTCATAAATGAATCAACATGCTGATGTCTCTAATGTTATGGAAATAACAATATATTGGGGGAGACAGAAAAAGAGAGAGTGTGCCAGATGGTGCTACAAGCTACAGATTAAAATAAAACAAGGTAAGTGGTGTGGGTGTGCCAAGGTGGAGGGTGGATTGCAATTGTAAGTAGGACCATCAGGGAAGGTCTAACCTAGAAGAAATGAGGAAGCAGCAATTGCTACTCCTCTGGTCAAAGCCATTGACTATGACGGTCTATTTTGAATCCATTGCACTACTCACCAAATTTTATTCCTCAGCCAAAGCCTTCAGAATCTTTTCAGGAAGCTTCAAAGAACTTTCCCTCTAAAGGATAGTGCAGTGACTGCTCTGATCTAGAAGTTCTGAGGAATACACAGCCCCTCTGCCTGTAAATCTGAGTGCATTGGGTACCCATCACTGGTAGTAACATAAATATGTCTCATTGCATAAACACAAGGAGCCCTGGTTGTACAATGGTTAAGCTGTGAAAAGAAAGATCAATGGTTTGAACACATCAGCAGCTCCACAGGAGAAAAACTTGACAATCTACTCTTCTGTAAAGACTACAGCCTAGAAAACCCTATGGGACTGTTCGACTTTGTCACATGGGTTTGCCATGAATTGGAATTGACTGGATGGCGCCACAGCAACAACAACATTGCATGGACATAGACAATGCTTTGTACACGGGACCCAAGCAGGAATACAGAGCAGCTGGCAAGCTATCCAGGTGTCATAAAAAAATTCTAGATATCAGCAAACACTTTTGATCTCTGTGGTCATAGAGAAGTCACTTAGAATCACTAGATGTCAGGTTCTCAACATGGTAAGGTGGGATCACATCTCCTATGCCTGGTGCACAGAGTAGCCGTAAGTACAAAGGAAAGCTGAATGAGAAAATGTTCGTATTATGAAATTAGTCCCCTGAGAGGGCCTATGCTTTGTGCAGGGGACTCAGAGCTAAAGAAAGATGTCATCTCTGAACTTGGGTGGCTCACAATATAGAGGATAAATAGACATAAAAAGAATCAAGGCAGAGATGTCTCTGGAATACAAAGTAGAGATTTCCATTGCTGGTGTATGGTAAGCTAGTTACCCTGGAAAATCCACTACTACATAAAGCAAAGTATGTAGTTTAGTCAAGCTTGTACAAAGGCACAGGAAATCCTCTTAGCACAAATTCAGTTAGCGAATGCTTACAGCTGTGGTGCCTTAAAGGTACTTTACATCCTACAGACCCTGTAGATTTGAGTTGTGCTGGTGGCATGGGAGATGAGGGATTAGAATTGATACCAAATGCCACACCCTCATGGAGAAGGTGGATGAGGAAAGAAAATATTCCCCACCAAGGGAGATCAGTAGGTAATTGACTTAGGTACTAAGGATAAAACAGGTGTCTCCACCGAGAACAGGAAGCCAGACTCCAAGCTAGCAAATTTATTAGCGTTGGTCCCTCATGGTATCACTCTCAGGCATGTTGTTAAGGGAAAGACACATCTTCTTTCAGGCCACTACTCTCAACAATGATGTTCAGTGACTTCCACAGGGTTTCAAAGAACACAAACTATCAATTTAAGAAAAGAAGTAATAAAACTAAATAAAAGCACCAGAGTGAAAGATATCAGGGGGAAAAAAATAGAAGAATTATGTACCTAAAGACTTCATATTTTGAAAGAATATAAAATAAGTGTGTTTCGTATGTTTAAAAAAATAAAATTTTGACTAAAACATAAAAAGAATAAGATAATATCAAAAAATCAGGCATATTTGAAAGGCAAATAGAACTTTCAGAATGAAATATTTCATAAATGAAATTAAATTATCAATGAAAGGGTTAAATGGAAGTTTTGAAATATCGAAACAGAGGATAAGTAGAGTGGGAAACAAATATCAGTAAATTTGTCAACATGGCACAAAGAGACTCAGATGTAGAAACTATGAAGGAAAGATGAAGAGGAATAGAGGACAGTGTAAGAAAGCCTATCTGCATTAAAAAGAAGATGAAGGAGAAAGAGAAGGAGGAGGAAGAAGGAGAAAGGAAAAAGGAAGCGAGAAAAAGTATGAAAAGACAGTATTGATGTAACGACAATGAATGATCACAAAAACTATGAATTGTCATATACTGAGAGCCACTGGTGGTTCACTGATAGTATTCTTGTCTTCCCTGCAGGAGACCCAGGTTCAGTTCCTAGCCAATGCACTTTATGTGTAACCACCACCTGTCAGTGGATGCTCGTGTGTTGCTATGATGCCAAATAGGTTTCAGCAGAACTTCCAAGCTAAAATAGACTAGGAAGAATGGCCTGGTGATCTACTTCTGCAAATCAGCCAGTGAAAACCCCATGGATCACAACAGCCTGATCCACAACCTATCATCGGGATGGTGCAGGACTGGGCAGCGTTTTGTTCCATTTTGCATGGGGTCACCATGAGTCAGGGCTGACTGTATGGCAGCTAACCATGAGAAATAAATCCAAATCAGAATAAATTAACATCAAGACACATCAATGGAGAACCATAAAATTCAAAAGAAAAAGAGATCATAAAACCATCCAGGTTAACGACAAAGAACCAACTTAAGACAGTGGGAGCCACCATAGCTACATAGCTGCAACGGAAACCAGGATAAACTGGAATGAGACCGTCAAAGAGCATTTACAACTGTGAAAATATCAGTCAACAATGATCGTAAAAGACATTGCCAGGTAAATAAAAACTGAGACAGTTTATTTCACTAAAGAAATTTCAAGCTTATTTATGTCAGAGAGGAGAAAATGATGCAAAAAGGAACTTTGAACAAAGCAAATGGTAATCATGTGTGGGGAAAGAAGTTTAACTTTTCCCAAAGAATCTGCTCTTTGTCCTTGGTTCCTGAGAGATAACATTTAAAGCCTTGGAGTTTCCCCAGTGATTGAAGTGTTTTGATAAAGCCTCCAGACCACACCTGAAGGTTTGTACTAATGAGGTACCTCTTGGGGCGGAGGGGGGACTGGCCAGGCCAGAAAGACTCACCATGTAGTATCAGCCCAGTCTCAGGGGAGGGGGCTGATTCTATCAATAGTGCCTAAGTAACGAGGCTTAACAAATCCTCTGGACACGGAAGCTCCATGAGTTTCCTGGTGAAAGACTTGATGCCCAAGGGAGGGTAGCGGTTCCCTGTTTGGGACAGGGAAGTTCTGTGTTGTGAAACCTCCCAGACTTCACACTATGCGTGTCTTCACTTGTTTTCTTTCTGCTGCAGTGAGACTGCAATCCTAAGTACAGTGCTTTCCATGAGTTCTCTGAGTCATTCTAGTGAGTAATCAAATGCAAGGAAGCAGTGGGAAATACCCAAATTTGTACCCAACAGGTTGGTGGCAGCAGTACATTGGCAGAGAACTGTCAGAAATTCAAGCCAGATTCAGAAGAGGACATGGAATGAGGGATATCATTGCTAATGTCAGATGGATCTTGGCTGAGAGCAGAGAATACCAGAAATATGTTTACCTGTTTTATTGACTATGTAAAGGCATTTGACTGTGTGGATCATAACGAATTATGGATAACATTGCAAACAATGGGAATTCCAAAACACTTATTCGTGCTCATGAGGAACCTGTGCATAGACAAAGATGCAGTCATTCGAACAGAACAAGGGAATGCTGCGTGGTTTAAAGTCAGGAAAGACGTACATTAGGGTTGTATCCTTTCACCATACTTATCCAATATGTATGCTGAGAAAATAATCTGAGAAATTGGACTATATGAAGAAGAATACGGCATCAGAATTGGAGGAAGACTCATTAACAACCTGTGTTACACAGATGACACAACCTTGTTTGCTGAAAGAGAAAAGGACTTAAGGCATTTACTGATGAAGATCAAAGACCACAGCCTTCAGTATGGATTGCACCTCAGCATAAAGAAAACAAAAATGCTCACAACTGGACCAATAAGCAATATCGTGATAAACAGAGAACAGGTTGAAGTTGTCAAGGATTTCATTTTACTTGGATCCACAATCAACACCCATGGCAGCAGCAGTCAAGAAATGAAAAGATGCATTGTATTGGGCAAATCTGCTTCAAAAGACCTATTTGGAGTGTTAAAAAACAAAGATGTCACTTTAAGGACTAAAGTGCACCTTATCCACACCATGGTGTTTTCAGTTGCCTCACATGCATGTGAAAGCTGGGCAATGAATAAGGAAGACTGAAGAAGAATTGACAACTTTGAGTTATGTGTTGGCAAAGAATATGGAATATACCACGGACTGCCAAAAGAATGAACAAATCTCCCTTGGAGGAAGTACAGCCAGAATGCTCCTTAGAAGGAAGAATGGTGAGACTTTGTATCACGTGCTTTGGACATGTTATCGTGAGGGACCAGTCCCTGGAGAAGGGCATCATGCTTGGTTAAGTAGAGGGTCGTCAAAAGCTAGGAAGACCTGCAATGAAAAGGACTGACACAGTAGCTGCACCAATTGGCTCAAGTATAACAACGATTATGAGGATGGCTCAGGACCAGGCAGTGTTTCATTGTGTTGTACATAGGGCCGTTATGAGTCAGAACCGACTCGAAGGCACCTAACAACAACAAACCTAAGCAAAATATAAATTGTATAAAATAATAATGAAAAAGCTCTACAGTACTGTCAATTATCATCATCAAAATAGATTTTAAGACATCACCTAGTGATGAAAGGTACAATTCACCAGGAAGATGCAACAATTCTAAACCTGTACAACGAGACAACTTCCAAGATGAGAAAAGTACCTGACCCTCCCCTCGAAGACCCAAAGCACCACGGATGCAAAAAACACATAGACAAATACACAGGCTAACAGTGATACGGACATGTGTTGGAAGTTTGCTATCTCCCAGCCTTTAGGTAGATCATCTGCTATTTTTCACAGCAGTCTATCTAGTATGCCCTGTGGGAATGTTCAGGGACTGGTCTTCCTGGGGATCAGCTCTGCCCATGTTCACAACATTCATCACACTAGAGACCGAGTCTGTGTCTCAAATACAAATCCCTTTGAATTGCTTCTTTCCGAAAATCACTTTAGTGGGCTCCACTGCCTTCAAGATCATCTCCTCCCTCCTTTGTCTAATGTTCGTGACTTCAATTCTGGCTTCTGGGGATATTTTCAACCTCAACTTCCACCTCTGGGATGGGCCCCCAGCCCATATCTCTTTCTAGCACACACATACACACACACATGCACATGCTTATATGCATATACGATCATGCACCTGTACACACAGGCACCCATTGACATGTACATATTCATGCACGTGCATACACACATCCACATGTTTACAGATGTGCACAGTCATGCATATAAATGTGCAAGTGTGCATTCACAATCATGCAATCACACATGCATGCAAGTACTTATACGCAACAGTGCACATGTACACAAAGGATACATTCACATGTATAATTCACATACAAGCGCAGATATGCACATGTTTACACACATGCACAATCACGGGTATAAACACTGAAACGTGCATTCGCGTGCACACAATTGCACATGCAAGCCCATGCTTATACACAAGCACCATGGAGCACACGTAAACAATAGTATGCACGCACATACTCGCTCACATGCATGTACACGCACACGCACACGCACACTGCTATAGCCTTGTGATTCTCCTCTCTCTATCGCCCATGCCGTTGCAGGTGGACGCTTGCCCTACATGGCCTGTCATCCTCTGCAAAATCCCCCTACACCTACTTTTCCCCTCCCTGCCTATGCTTGGGACCCACACCTGGGTGTTCACAGCATCCTGTGCTTGCAATTACTAACGCACTAGCATCTCTGCACGTCAAATTTCTAGTTTCTTGTTTGTCCTCCCTGTAGACAAAAGCCACTTGAAGACAACAACTGTGTTTATTAATGCCACGTCTTCTGCACAATACAAAATGCTGAGGACAAAGCAGCTTAGAAGCAGAGAAAGAATTTAATGAGTGGATAAAAGGCCCCTATTATCACGCTGGCTGTCTGGATGAGGTAGAGAGGGACACACAGATCAGAGATGCATGTTCAAAAAATGTAACCATGAACGTGTTCCTGATTATATTACAAAGCCTCTCCAATTGTAAAACATGATCTCCCTTCTTATTGGTATTCTTTGTGCTTCTTGGCTTTTTTGTCACAAAAATTAATATTTATCTGAATAATTATTTTCAAATAAGATAAAAACCAATATTTCAAACATAAGCCTTCCGCCTCATACAGAGAATTCTGCACATTTTCAAAGCCATTCATCAAATCCACTCTGGCTTGAGATAAGTAGGAATAGGCTCCTAAGTTAGAATCCTCTGCTTGCTCACTCATTCATTCACTCATTCACCTTAGATGGCTGGCTGGGCACTGCATTCTTTTGCTTATCAGAGGACACAGAGAGCTTCTTCCCATTGGAGTGTGCAGCAGAAGTGGACATGGAAGTGTTGGAGGTTGGGGTTTGCCACCAGGAATGCCTAATTTGCATGGCTCTCACCCGGAAAATTCCGCCTAATGAGTTCATTTAAAAACACGCTTCTCCCCACACATCTGAAGAAAAGTCTTGCTTTCCACTTGGAGCACCCTCAAAGCGGGGACCGTTTGCTTGGTTCCTAATGGGTCTAAATGGGTTTCTCCACTTGGGCAGGGCTGATTAAACCTTTTGTGTTTTGAAGAAAATGTTCCCTTTGCCAACTTGGTATGGAACCCGTGTTAGGTCTGCTCTTAGGATCACTAAGTGCATGTACCTCTTTGACTTCTCTGCGGATCACACGTAATTAACAATTAGAGACATATTTTTCACCTTGCAGAGGAGTAGAAGAATGCACATGCTAGGGTTTTTTAGTTTTTTTTTTTTTTTTAATATAAGAACATCTTTCGAAGAATGTCCCTCATTAGAAGAGCAGCAAAGAAAACCCCAAGTCTCCAGGGAGGTATTTGAAGCCCAAGTTCTATAATGATTTTCAAGTTCAAAGTTGGGCTGCTCCATTCTTGCTAATGATGCACTCCAGCCCCTAGGTTCGGCAGGTGGCCTCAATGGCCCCATTAAAGCAGAAGCACCTGTTTCCTTATTAAATGCTCATCTGGCAAGCCCCTCTCCACTTGGGGTTAGTCAATTAGTATGGATGGTGATGATTAAGACCCCAATGACTGCAGTTATCACGTTCCCTGCTCCAAAGAGGGGAAGCAGGTCTGAGGCAAGAAGGGGCAGCCAGAAGGAGAGGTGATGAGGCTAACACATGGCTCCTTATCCTGGAGAAATGCTGCTGCTTTTCAGAGGAAACATCCAAGGAAGCACGGTTGATGGCCTTGACAATCAATCTCAGGTGATTCATGAATACCCATCATTTATCATAATTTGTCCCTTTTCAAATAGGCCCTGGTCTGGGATAGAAATAGCATAAAGTCCAAACGATTTCTTCTTTGCATGTGGGCTGAGGTTGCCATTGGAGAACACGGATTTTGGGCAGGAAATTGCTTTCTCCTGCCACCCCTAGCTCTGAGTCTGAGCATTTCCCAGACGAGTTGTCCTTTGCAGAGAGAGCCTTAAAGACATTGCTGCCCTCCTCTCTGTGTGTACCCTGCCCCCAGAGTTAACTTCCCAAGAAGTGCTCTGCGTATCTTCTCATTGTTCCATTCTCTCAGCTCCGGAGTGAAACCCTGCAGCCAGAGGCGCAAGCAGCAGTTTCTTGCTCTCACGAGTCCCTGGTGGTGCAGCAGTGAACATGATCGGCTGCTAACCAGAAGGTTGGAGGTCAGAGTCCACCCAGAGATGCCTCAGAAGAAAGGCCTGAAGATCTACTTCCAAAAAATCAGCTTCTGAAAACCCTGTGGAGCACAGTTCTACTCTGACACATAGGGGGTAGCCATGAGCCGGCGTTGACGTGATGGCAACTGGTAAAAAACTGGTTCATGGTCTTACAAATTTATCACAGAGTGCACGCTGAGCTTGCCAGAGCTCAGGAGAGCCCAGGCACTGCTTAAGGACCTTGTATAGTTCCTGGTCTATGTCTCAGTTTCCTACAGCTGCCATAACATATGACTGCAAATTCTCGAAGTCTATAGGTGGAATTGGAGGCCCCTCAAGATCTTTTCCCAACTTACCTTGCTAGTTCCAGCTGGCATCATCCTTCTCACCCTTCTGGAACACACCATTCTGCTCCACGCTTCCATGCTTTGCACATCCTGTGTGCTCTCTCTCAAAATACCCTCTCCATTCTTTTATCTGGAAAACTGCCATCCAACCCCTGAGACTCGAACCTCTGAAACCCTCCTTAGTTCTCCAGGGGACACCTGCCTCTCTCTTCTATTAGTGGATGGTGGGGTCCCTAGGATACCCCATTACCTTGTGCTGCTGTTGTTTGCTGTTAGCAAGTTGGCTCTGACTCACAGTGACCTTATGTACAAAAGAACAAAACATTTCCTGGTCCTGTACCATAATCATTATCGTTGGTATGTTTGAGTTTATTGTTGCAATAATTGTGCCATTCCACCTTATTGAAGGCTTTTCTCCTCTTTGATGACCCTCTACTTTATCAGACATGATGTGCTTTTCCAGTGATTAGCCATTCCTGAAATTTTACTATTCTCACTTCTAAAGGGCACTCTGGTTGTATTTCTTCTAAGACTGATTTGTTTGTTCTTCTGCAGTTCATGGTATATTTAATATTCTTCACCACCAACACCACAGTTTGGACATATTGATGGTCTTCCTTTTTCATTATTCAGCTTTCTTATGTATCTGAGGCAACTGAAAAGACCATAGCTTGGGTCAGTCGCACCTTAGTCATCAAAGTGACATCTTTGCTTTTAAAAACTTTAAATAGGTCTTTTGCCATAGCCTTGCCCAATACAATACTTCATTTGATTTCTTGACTTCTGCTTCCATGGGCATTGATTATTGAACCAAGTAGAATGACATCATTGGTGACTTCAAAGTTGAAGTTGTCAACCTTGTGCTATGTGTATCTATTTTAAATGGTGCCTCTGTCTCTAGAAATCAATGGCCTTTATGACCCACCTTAAGGGCTCTTTCTTCTAAAAACCTCCCCAGTGGCTCTGGTTGGATGAACATCATTCTTTCATGTGCTTTCCAGGCACTTTCTTCTGAATGGTTCTCCTTCCTTCTACACCCAGCCTTCTTATTTGTTACAGACAGATTCACGCACCCATTCTTCCAAATGTAACCTCTGATTACTTACAACAATAAAACTGCTATTTCCTCTGACCCTTATGTCACATTTTAGTCAGGATCACGTATTAAAGTATTTGAGAGTAACTAGTTTTTACAAAAAAAAAAAAAAGTTTTTACAAGGGCTTTAGTTTTGCATGACCAATGACATCGTCAGCTGTGGGTGGGAAGAGAACTTGTCTGACACTCCCTCAATGGTTCAGATGAGAACCCAGACTGTGGGCCAGGCAACTGTAGATGGAAATCCTGGTGTGAGCACAGGGGATAATGTGTCTTGGGAGTTGCCATTCCTGAAAGCATGAGAAAGAAAGGAGGTGACACACATTAAACTAGTCATGTGTCCTTATGCCTTGTCATGGGCCCAATACATGTTAGCTTTGACATCATTGGCCCCAAGAAACATTAGCACGGTCACAAGGTCCAGCAATATCCATGTGGATAAACTCTGTGATGGGTTAAGAGGAGAGGGAAGGAAAGGCCCAACACTCAGAGCATGTTAGTTGATATCCCATGTGACCATGATCACAACTTCTTGACAAGCAACTAAGACTCATTTTACAAATGGAGAAACCAAGGCTTAGAGGAATGATTGGTGGCAGAGGCTGGGGTGGAGGCTAGGTCTGTGTCTGAGTGACCGGGGATTGCTATAACCAAGTACCACAAACAGAGTAACTTAAAAAAACAGAAATTTGTTCTCTTGCAGTTCTGGAGACTAGGAATCTGAAATCCAGGCATCGTCATGCCTCTGTTCCCTCTGAAGGCTCTATCAGCTGCTGGTGGCTCCCAGTAATCCTTGACACTCCTTGGGTTGTAGGCAGATCACTCCAGTCTCTGCCTCTATAGTTACATGGCCATGTTCCTCGCACGTGTCCATGTGTCCTCTCCTCTTCTTACAAGGACACAGTCAGTGGATTGAGGGCTCACCCTAATCCAGTGTGATCTCATCTTAACTAGTTACATTGGCAAAGAGTCCAGTTCTAAACGAAGACACAGTATGAAGTTTTGGGTGGATGTGATTTTGGAGCACATGATTCACCCCATTACAGCCTGCCTGGAGAAAAGTTTGAAGTTGTCAAGGATTTCATTTTACTTGGATCCACAATCAACAGCCATGGAAGCAGCAGTCAAGAAATCAAAATATGCATTGCATTGGGTAAATCTGCTGCAAAGGATCTCTTCAAAGTGTTGAAGAGCAAAGATGTCATCTTGAAGACTAAGGTGCACTACAGTCTGTCTGGAGAAAAGATTGAAGTTGTCAAGCATTTCATTTTACTTGGACTCACAATTAACAGCCATGGAAGCAGCAGTCAAGAAATCAAAAGACGTGTTGCATTGGGCAAATCTGCTGCAAAGGACCTCTTTAAAGTGTTGAAGAGCAAAGATGTCACCTTGAAGACTAAAGTGCGCCTGACCCAAGCCATGGTATTTTCAATCACATCATGTGCATGTGAAAGCTGGACAATGAATAAGGAAGACCAAAGAAGAATTGACGCCTTTGAATTGTGGTGTTGGGGAAGAATATTGAATATACCATGGACTGCCAAAAGAATGAACAAATCTGTCTTAGAAGAAGTACAACCAGAATGCTCCTTAGAAGCTAGGATGGTGAGACTGCGTCGTACATACTTTGGACATGTTGTCAGGAGGGCTCAGTCCCTGGAGAAGGACATCATGCTTGGCAGAGTACAGGGTCAGCAGAAAAGAGGAAGACCCTCGACGAGGTGGATTGACACAGTGGCTACAACAAAGAGCTCAAGCATAACGATTGTAAGGATGGAGCAGGACCAGGCAGTGTTTTGTTCTGTTGTGCATAGGGTCGCTATGAGTCGGAACTGACTTGACAGCACCTAACAACAACAACAACAGTCTGTCTAGGTCCCAAACTGCAGACCCCACTGTACTCTGTTGCCAGAAATGGGGATGTCCTTGGCCAAAGCTGGCAGTCAGTGTTCCTGTACTGGGAGTGGTCCCTGTTCCACCCTGGTCCTCGCTTCCCCCACCAAATGCTCCATCCACCTCATCCCTGCCCACTTCATGTTTTGTGTGCCCATGTCCGTGCCTCTGCCACAGCCAGTGTGAAGATGGATCTCAGTTCATTTAAAATTTAGGAATTCTGAGCAGAGAGGGAGGGCTGGTCTTTTGAAGTGCACTGATGTCTGAGTGATTTTGATTCAGGGGAAGTATTATTTGGAGCAGAGAATCTTGTTCCATCATCAGAGGCCCCAGGCCATGCTGGCTGTGACTATCACTCACACTGTATGCTCTCGGCAGAAGCTGCCTTTCCTCCTTCTGTCTTTCCAGTGGCCTGTTTCTGGCCCCTTCTCTATCCCTCCCCTTCTGGCTGGCACTGGTGAGGAAGGTGGACCCCAAAGCATGTACCCTTGAAGAAGAATACTTCTTCAGTCTAAAACAAGTAGCTCTGGTTGTCCTGTTGTAAATGAAAGAGAACACAGGGGTGTTTCTCTGACTTACAGTCTTAAACCCTGAAGTCCCAAAGCAGCATCTACTCTGAATAATACAGCATTCTAATTAGTGCTATTAATCTTGAGAATTCACTCAGCATCTTCCCACAGAGGCTGCTTGGTATCCTGCCTAGGGCTCTGGCTGATGGGAGCTTTTGCTCTGGCACCTCCATGCCTTGCTCTGGGGCCCTTTGTGTTCTGCACCTTCACATGGCTCCTGTGTGCCTAAACAGAGATGATGAAGCACAGAAAATCCCCAGCCCATGGGAGGGGCTTACCTTCCTTAAATGGGGGGCTGGGTTAAGGATTCTATTTAGAGGATCTAGAGGCTTATCTCCAGAAGTCCCCAGCGGTACCGACTCCGTATCCTCCAGGCTGACCTGTCATAAACCAAACCCAAATCCATTGCTGTCATGTCGATTCAGACTCATAGGGAGCCTATAGGATAGGGTAGAACTGCTCTATAGGATTTCCAAGGAGTGGCTGATGGATTTGAACTGCTGACCTTTCTGGTTAGCAGTCCAGCTCTTAATTAATGCATCACAGCCCTTGATATTTCAGGGAACGCAGGAAACGTGTCTCCTGAAAATCACACTTCTCCCCTCCTCCCAATATACACATCCTTTCCTCCTTACGGTTTTGGGAAGTAGACGAGGCTGGCTGACTCACCAACAGCCCATGGACAGTTTCTATAAAACAAAACAAAAACTAGTTGCTGTCAAGTGAGCTTCCAATCATGGTGACCCCATGTGTGTCAGAGTAGAGCTGTACTCCGTAAGATTTCCAATGGCTGATTTTGCAGAAGTACATCACCAGGCCTTTCTTTCAAGGTATATCTTGGTAAAACTTGAACTGGCAACCTTTCTATTAGCAGTCAAGAGCATTAGCTGTTTGTACCACCCAGGGACTTCTGGTCTAAAGAAGGGGTACCTAATATTATTCTTGGAAGAAAGGCCTGGTGATCTACTTCTGGAAATCAGTCAATGAGAATCCTATGGATCCCAATGATCTGATCCACAACTGACTGTGAGGACTATGCAGGACCAGGCAGTGTTTCATTCCATTGTGCATGAGGTCACCATGAGCTGAAGGGGGTGGGAGGGAGGACATCTTGGCCCAGGAAAAACAACAAGAAAAATATTACTCTCACCAAATTTGTCAACGCTGTAGCCCACCCCCTTGTCTCCATCCTCCAAAGCCCATGCCCTTCCAGCCACCATCTTGTCCCTCACCTGGACCATCACATCAGACTCCTGGCTGAAACTGCTCCCTTCACTTTTGCTTCTTGGGGGCCGTTCTCCACCCTGCAGTCACAGACTTTACCCATGCAAAGTAGGGGAGCCCAGGGCATCCACGGAGCTTGGGGAGGACACCCACAATTTGCTGGGTGGGTTGGAGGGTGAGCATGTGTTTGTGGTGAAAATCAGGGGGGATTTGGAATTCAAAGGACAAGTAGAGCTTCCCCGGGGAACACAGGTATGGAAATGCACATTTTGTTAGAGAACTAGTGAAGAACCATGCTGGGTACTTTTGGAGAAGAGTGGGGGTTTAGTCTGTACCATAGGTACAGACCAGATCATGAATAGGCTTAAATGAGAAACTAAGAAGTTTGGAGTTTCCATGAAAGCAATCAGGAACTCTTAGATGGCTTTAAGCTGCTGAGAAGTATGGTCATGTGTTCTGTTTAAAAGTCTCCCTCAGATGTCAGATCGTTCCCATGATCAGGTTCTATATTCCAGGAGCCTTACCTGAGGCAGGATAATTACCCAAAGTGCAGATCCAATGGGTGGGGGAGCCTGCTCCTCTCACAGTCCATCTCACCTGACTCTTGGGATTAGTGAGTCATTAACAGAGGGTCTGGGATGCTTCTTGCCTGCTCATCATCATTCTTGCTGAGGATGTACCTGGCCAATCTGACTCTGAGGGTTGCCCAATGCCCAGCTCACCAATGAGATGGATCAGTCTTCCTAGAGGACCTTCTGAAAGTGCCCAGGAGGAGAAATAAACCCAGGACCTGTTTTCCGAGACCAAACCAGCAGCTTCGGGAGGAGGCGGTGCTTCTGAGGGGAAGGCGACACAACCTCTACACACCCTTCCACAGGGGCATCACTTTCCTGCTTCAGCTGCATCACTCAAATTACCAGGTTCCCTCCTATTCCTTTTAACCCTCGCTGAATCAGAATACTGTCCCTGAATAGCCTTAGGGAGATGAAATATGAGGGCATTATTGGGAGACTGGGTCTCAGGGGCCATGAGGCAAGGTCCCTCCACCTTTGCCCCACCCAGTTCGCGTTTAACCTTGGACATTTCAGGCAAACTCCATGGTGTTCATGTTCTCCATCCGGGGCGGGGGGGATGAGTATCTCCATCCAGAGTGGGTGGCATGGACTAGGGTCTCCATCCAGAGAGGGGTGGCATGCATAGATGAGCATCTCCAACGAGAGAGGGGTGGCATAGCCCAGGGTCTCCATCCAAAGAGGGCCATGTGGATCAGGTCAAAAGTGCTCAACTTCTAACCAAGAGGTCAGTGGTTCGAAAACACCAGCAACTTCAAGGGAGAAAGATGTGGAAGTCTGGCTTCTGTAGAGATTTACAGCTTTGGAAACTGTATGCTATGAGTCAAATTGACTGAACGGTAGTGGGTGTGTGGGTGTAGGCACAAAATCGAACAGACACAGGGGGAAGACCAACAGCATCTGAAGACTGACAGGCAGACCAGTCCACAAGCCCAGGAAACCCAAGGATGGCCAATTAGAGAGCTGAGACAAGGACATTCCCCCAGGGTCAACAGGGAGAGCCTTCACCTAGAGGCATTGCCTTGAATTCAGACTTCCAGCCTCCTGAACTATGAGAAAATAAAGTTCTGTTTGTTAAAACCAACCACCTGTGGTATTTCTGTTACAGCAGCCGTAGGTGACTAAGACAGTTTCCCCTCCAGCTCATTTTGTGCTGTTGACCCACCCAAATAGTGCACTGGCTTCTCCATCAGCAGGTTCTGCTTGGCTCCTGGAGGACTGGCTCAGTTGTGCCTGGAGACTGGCCCACTATGGTTTCATGCCAGAGGGGCTGGGGCCTGGGACAGGGAGGCTGAGGACAAGAGCATATCACCATGCTCCAGGTGGCCGGAGGGGCCCTTACGTGTCTGTCTTTCTCTGAGCCTGTGGTGACCCTCCCACTTCTGACTCTCTTGATGTCTCAGATTTACTGCCCTATCTCCCAGGTACATGCTGGATAAATGCGGGTGATTCCCCTGGGTGCCTCTTCCTGATTCAGGGAGGACAGTGGTCAGCCAACAAGAGCTCCTGGACAGAGCTACAGGTCACCATGTGGACCAATCACACATGTCCACCTCCTGTCCCAGCAAGCTCCAGGTTCTTATAAACTTTATAAATGGCCATGGCATGCAGGCTGTCTTGTGGTTGTCGACTGCAAAGGGGAGGATCCTGAGCACTTAAGGTCAAGTAAGTACCCTCCTTGACTAGTCAGAATTTCTATAACTTGCCCTTTCAGAGAACAGCATCCCATTGTTCTGGGAAAAGGTTTTTTTTTTTTTTTTTTTAATTTAAGTTTGAAGGAGCGAGAGCTTGATCTTTTTTGTGTGCTTATTCTTTACTTAATTTTTCTTTTGGGATCATAAAGTGAAAGTATTTAAATTCATATTTCAGGAGATAAAAGAGGCCTCACATCTTTCATCCACTTTACGCATTTTTGCTAATTTTTTTTTCAAACATTTTGTGCTGGCATCCTAAAGGGTGCAATTTCATGAGTCAGGAGAATAAATAACAGATAAAAATAAATGTAGCTCCCAGCACAGGTAAGAGTGAGCTTTCCGTAGGGGGAAATACACATGAGTGGTGAGAGGCAACAGGGCCTTGGAGGCAGAACCCAGAAAGGAAGGGGGTGGTACCCCAGGACCTCTGGTCCCTGGGCAGTGCATGGAACCCACCAGCCTGCTGTAGACCCAGCCCGTTCCGGAACCTCCCACCTACTGGTAGATTCAAACTTTCCCCGCTAGGAGAAGCAAGGCTCCACTCAATGTGCTTCTGAGAGGCAGGTGGTGTTAAGGAAGGAGCTCAGTTTCTGTGATCTGAGAGTCTTGCTTTGGAAATTCGGTCAGACATTTAGGAGCTACAGGAATTTTGGGTTGATGAAGATGAAGGCGATGATAATAATGAGGACGATGATGAATTGTGGAGGGTCTGGACCATCAGGAGGCTCTGGTTGTGGTGCATGCCTGGGCGTGAAAGAGGCTGGTGAGCACTGTGTTCTCAGCATGGCCACTGTCCAGAGATCAGAAGGTCAGGGCCTGGAATGAGGCACCAGAACCCCACCCACCTCCCAGTAGTGGGCACCCTGCTGCTCAGCAATGGAAGGTTTGTTTCCAGTGGCTCTTGCCCCCTCCCTACTGGGGCAAGGGCATGGATTTGGACTTGAGGGTGTCTGTAGGAGGGCCACCTCAAGGCTCACCTGCCCACATCAGGGCTCCCGACAAGGCAAGGAAACAGCCCCTTCCTCCCTGGACATACTTAAAGATGGCCGTTTTCTTCTTTCTGACCTCGTCTTTTTTTCATAGCTGTGGTTTCCAAAGCTGCAGGCAGTGAGGCCACCCCCTGGGAGGCAACAAAACCAGAAGCAAATCTTGGACAGCAATGTCATGCCGAGTAGGATCCTGCATGATCTGAGCACTTACATTGCTCTACCAGCAGGAAGGTCTCTTTCAAGGGTGGGGTGAGGAAAGGATTTTCAAAATGCAAATTCCTGGGTCTTACTCATGGCCATTTTGATTTAGTAGCTCTAGGTGAAGGAGAAACCCCAGTGCTGTGGAGTCGATTCTGACTCATAGTGGCCCTATAGGACAGAGTAAAACTGCTCCATAGGGTTTCCGAGGAGTGGCTGGTGGATTCGAACTATTGACCTTTTGGTTTGCAGTCAAGCTCTTAACCACTGCACCACCAGGGTGAGAGAGGGAGTATCTGCATTTTTAAATCTCCTCCAAGTAGTTCTGACAGTCTGAATCTCCTCAATAGGATGTGTTTAAACAGGCACATCTGGTCTCGAGTCCTGGGTGTGTCACTCACCCCATGACACCAGCACACTCAGTGACCCCAAGCCCTGCTTTCATATGATGAAAACAGGAACAGCAAACCTATCTACCCATCAGTCCGTTCAAGGGACATTTATAGAGCACCTGCTCCAAAGGATGAGCACACACTGTGAGAGGATGGAGGGGCTCTTCGTGCTTAAATGTGAGCATTTGGGAGATGCGATTTGTCCTCCCAAACTGACCTGTGTTGGGGGAAGGACAGGTGTGAAGAAAATCATCTGGGGCCCTGAGGGTGGGGTGAGGTAGTGAGAGGGAACAGGTGGAGGCTGGCGGGGTTGTTTTACGTTTTTATTGTGTGTGCTGTGAAAATAGATCTTGTTCTGGGCGAAGGGGGCCACTCACAGAGACTTTTTGTGGGGGTATGCTGCCAAGATTCCGTCTCTTTTGAATCAGGAAAGCAGACTCACTGGGCATAGCTGTCGAAATGTGGTATAGGCAGAAGGGTTTCTGGGAGGACACTGCAGCCTAGCTGGATTCTAAGACCCTAAACAAAAGAACCAAACCCACTGCCATTGAGTTGATTCTGACTCATAGCAACCCTGTAGGACAGAGTAGAACTGCCCCACAGTTTCCAAGGAGCGCTTGGTGGATTTGAACTGCCAACCTTTTGGTTAGCTGCCATAGCTCTTAACCACTACGCCACCAAGGTTTCCCTCCAATACCCTAGTAAATGAAAAACCAAACCCATTGCCATTGAGTCAATCCAGACTCATAACAACCCTATAGGACAGAGTAGAACTGCCCCAAAGGATTTCCAAGGAGCAGCTGTTGGTTTCAAACTGTTGACCTTTTGGTCAACAGCTGAGCTCTTAACCACTGTACCTGTAGGGCTCCCAGTAAGGGGCTCCCAATAAGTAATAAAGGCCAGGCTTAGAGCAGCACAGGCCCTTCCCAAACCTGCTCCTGACTTCTCAACGCCACCGCCCTTGCTCTGCTTGTCCAGGGAAGAATCTTCAGCTCCATCTGATTCCTCTACCCCAGGCACCTCAGGACCCTGAACCTCAAAGTCCCTCTGGGACCTGGTTCCCACCTCTGAACCAGGCCCCCTCCTGTGTGTCTTTGCAGCCTGGGTGCAAGCATTCCTGTCCTGGGGGCCCTCCTAACGTGCTCAACTCCTGGGCTGCCTCAGAATGTCTATGCATTTCCACGGCACCATGCGAGGCTTCTCTCTGCTTCAATAGATGGAATGTCCATATCAGGGCTGAGGTCAGGGTCTTCATAAAACTCTGCTTCCCACAGGCACGGGTGGTACTCAGGGAGGCTTGTGGGATGTGTCATCTTGACAGGCACTGGGGGAGGCCAGGGTCCAGCAGGGGAGACTGCCCAGGTGAAGGTGTCTGCAGGTAGATCTGGGGTAGAAGAATCCTTTCCCCAGCCTGCGTCAGCTCTGGCCATCCTCTGCTCCAGGCCAGCACTGTGCAATAGATGGAAGTGCTCTCCATCTGCTCTGTCCAATGGAGCAGCCACCACCCACGCATGGCCCCTGAGCACTCGAGATGTGGCTAGTGTACCTGAGGGTTGATGTGTTCCATTGGTTTAATTTTTATTGATTTAGATGGAAGCAGCCTCATGAAGCTGGCAACTACTGAATTGGAGAGTATAGGTCTAGATAGCTGGCCATCTCGGGATCCTAGCAAAGTGCTGCTCAAGCACAGCTTCTAAGCTGGGTGCTTGAGCCCTGGGGGGAATCACATCGCTTCTTCCCTCCCCGCTGTGTAAAGTGTGGACCAGCCACTGGGCTACTGGCAGACCCACAGAGGGCAGCTAGGGCTCTCAAACCCTGGGTGAAGATGGGAGGGCTACTCCGTCAGGGGTGCCTGTGAAGGTGTCAGAGGTTCGGGTGGGGTTCACCGTCCCCCAAGTACCATGTCAGGGACAGCCCACACTCAACAGTGCCACACTGCCTTTTTGGGAGCATGCTGGAAATAGAAGTACCCTAATAAGGTAAAAACTGACATTTTAGTCTTATAATTGCCTGGAGATCAGTTACACTTTTCATAAAGTCGTAAGTGGAAGAATCCGCCCTGTAGGGAGAATGGAGCCCGCAGCCCCAGTACCTGGGATTTGTCAGACAGTTTCAACCCTCCCTCATCCCAGGGCTGTCTGAGGGCCCTGAGGTGGGTGGAGGGCTGGGGGCCCCCACAGCGGTGGAAAGTGGATAGGAAACCCTTCCTGCATCACCTACTGTGTGCTGGGGTTGTGTGATGTTGGGTTCCCTGAAAGGTGAATGAACTGCCCAGAGTCCCATCGTAGTCAGTCTTTGGGGAGGGAGTTGAAGGTAGGTCTTCTGGGCTCAAATATGATTCAGAGCCCATGGCATGAGCACTGGCCCCTGCCCTGTCCTGCCCAGCACTGCCTGCCCTGTACCACACCTTCCTTGTCCTGTTGCCCACCAAGAAACCCGTACTGACGCCACTACCATGACCTGCAGTGAGTGAGTTGTCCGGGGGCTGCACTGAGTGTTCTCAGGTTTGCCCACCTTCTGCCTTGTCTCCTTTGCTCCCCTTCCTTCCACACCAAGTAAGCCTGGGCCTCCCCCTGTGGATCTCAATAGCATGGAGCAACTGGGACGATTAGGAGCCTGGGAGGCCAGATGGTACCTCCTTTCTCCAACTATCCATCTTTCATGTAGCCCCAGCTACGTGCCAGTCCTGGGTCAGGTGCCAGGCTCCTCAGAGAGCTCAGGGGGCCGAGGGCTGCCCCTGAGCAGACACTCTGGCCAATCTCTGAGGGAGGGCCCAGCCCATCAGACCTGGCAGAAAAAAAAAAAAATGCTGGAGCGGACCAGAGTCTGTTAAATCACAGCAGCTCATTCTTGAAGTCATTTGGAGAGGTAATAAAGTGTGAGGCTCTGCGCAGAACGCAAAGAGGGTCTGAACCTCCCGAGATGGTCCACAGGCCTGTCCCCTGCTTTTTCTCCGGCAGCTCCTGGGCCAGCCCCCTGCACCTCGGGTACATGGTGATATTAATGTACACCAGACAGAGCCATGCCAAGAGGGAGCGTGGCAAAGTAGTTTCCTAGGGATTCCAGAAGCATTTCTTAGGAACCACCTTGTTTTCTCAGTAACTCGATGGCACGGCATCCCTCCAGGGCAGGTGGCATTATCAGGCCAGCACACAGCAGACCAGAGTGCAAATGACAGCTCTGGAAACCAAGCTTCAGCCGCGTATCCTAGTGCAACGAGCCTGCTTTGCTTCTGGGTTTTCAGATCGCTGCACGCAGGTCCCCACTGCACGCGCTGACCTGAAGAGTCAGACAAAACTGGATTTGGATCCTGGCTTTGCTGTTTGCTATCGGTGTGGACCGGGAAAAGATAGACGATTCTTCTGATCATGACTTTCTTCATTTGGAGGTAAACCTGTTCATCTCAAGAGAGGTAGAACTGAGCTAATTTCAGTTCACATAGCATCATCATATAGTCTCAGCAGCTTGCTCTGTCGGTAGAAGACAGTTCTGTTGGTTATCAGCTAAGAGTGACACTCAGTTGTGAGTCTCATAAAACAGTGGCTTAAACAAAGTAGGGATTTTCTTAGAATCACTTAATGGGAAATGCAAGTTGCTAATCCTGGTTCCATGGCCCAGAGGTGTCAGAGCTGAGGTCTCTGACAATTTCTGGGTCTTTCTGTCATGTTGTGCTGCAGCTCCAGTGCTCGCATTCATGCTCCCAACAGCAGGACAGAGAGGAGGTGACAAGGATGAACTGCACCTACATCAGGAATGCAAAGCTCCTCCAACGCCCCAGAAGACACCTTGGAATATCTCATTGGACAGGATTTTGTTGCCCGTATCTCAACTTGCCAAGGAAGCTGCAAAATGCATTTTTGCTGGATATGTTACTGTTCCTGAAAATAAGCCAAGGTTCTTTCCCTAGGAAGAAGAGGAGAGTGGATAATGGGTTGCAACTACTGGCGTCCACCACAGAGTGTTACAAGTGTTGTGGGCTGGGGACTTTCATGGCCACATGAGTCGTGAAAATGCTGGGTAAGTCAAATGAAGCACCTTTAGTCCTGAATGTCTTGGAACTTTTAAGATGCTGATGGCCCCTGAGTATCTCCAGGAGAGAGATGAAGTAGGCAGCGTTGTCCAAACTTACTGTTATGTGGGAGACTTCGAGAAACACTAGATGGACAGCATGGAACAGCCATGGCACAGTGTGCTTTGGAGTTGTTGTTCAAGAAGGCGGTCTGAGGGCTGGGTGTCCTTTCCAGTCCTGCCACTGACTGGGTTTGTACTTCAAATCAAATCATCCTCCCTCCAGACCCAGCCTCGCTATAGGACACTAGGTGTTAATCTCCAAGGCTCCTTGTTCTTCTCCTGCCCATTTCCTCCTCCATCTGGAGAACAGCATGGAGCCCCTACTTTTAACAGGCACTGTGGATGTGTGGATGAGGAGGTCCCTGCTGTTGGGGTGGGGGTTCTGTTGTGTTCTGGTCTTAGATGGGGAGAGAAACAGGTCCATCCTCCTGGGTGGTGGGATGTGGGGAGCAGTCAAGGCCCGCCTCTCACAGGTCTCAATGTGAGGGTCAAGCCCGGGCCTGGATGGTCCCCTTGTGTCTCTGGAGCTGCAGACATGGGCTCAGGTGGCGACTCTGGGCAATGTAAACTACCCCACATCCACCTATCTCCTCATTGAAAGCTGCTCTGATGACGTGGCCTGGGGATGGGGTGGTCCTGCCCTCGGGTGTCCCACGATGCAGGGAAAGGTACTGGAAGGGTGCCCACAGTGGCTGTGGGTGTACCTGGAGGGCTTTCTGCCCTTTCTTCTCTAGGCTGGAAACCCTGGGGCCAGTGTGGAAAGCCCTGGCTGCACCATGCCAGATCCAGCTCCTGCCCTGGCCTTGTCTTTGTGGGTACCTATTTCCCTATGCTGTGTGGTCATTTTGGTGTGGGGAACACCTTTCCTAACTTGCCAGCATCGGTTTCTGTTCTGCTCTTTGGTTGAAATGGAGCCAACAACCACAAATGACATGGCCCAGGGGAGCCCTGGACATGCACTACCTCCGCCACAGAGAGAGGTCTTAAGATGATGCTTCCCAAGGTGGACCCATTGCCATCGGGTTGATGCCGGCTCGTAGCGATCCTATAGGACAGAGTAGAACTGCCCCTTAGGGTTCCTAAGGAGCAGCTGGTGGATTTGAACTGCCAAACTTTTGGTTAGCAGCAAAGCTCTTAACTACTTGCACCACCAGGGCTCTCCCAAAGTAGGGAAATGCCTTCTAGAGATGCACGCTCCAGTGTGGTGTTCTGGTCTTAGATGGGGAGAGAAGCAGGCCCATCCTCCTAGGTGGTGGGACGTGGGGAGCAGTCAAGGCCCCCCCCCCACAGGTCTCAATGTGAGGGTCAAGCCCAGGCCTGGGTGATCCCCTTGGGTCTCTGGAGCTGCAGACATGGGCTCAGGTGGTGGCTCTGGGCAATGTCAGCTACCCCACATCCATTCATCTCCTTGTTGGAAGCTGCTCTGAGGACGTGCAGCTGCTGCCAGGCGGGGACTCTGGCACGAAGACTCAGTCTCTGCAGTTGCTGAACGCAGTCCAACTGCAGGCTCCCTGCGTTGCCAAGGAGGTCGGCAGACCGGGCAGCTTTCTTGTGGACAGGAAGCAGAACAGCCCTGCTCCTGGTGCCCGGGGGCTCTCAGAGGGGCCGGTGGTCATGGGGACCTCCTGGGCAGGGCTCGGCCAGTGTCAGCAACCGCCACTCGAAAGAGCTCCAGCTCCCCCTAAGGAGCAGCCAGGGACCTATCTATGGAAAACAGCGCCAGTGGCAATCAGTTTTATATTGCTGAATGATATCGCACAGCTGGAGATGGAAACTGTGATAGCTAATGTCACGGCTCATTAGTGCCCCTCTTAAGCGGTACCCAGGGCCTGGCCCTGCTGACCATGCCTTAGTCACACCTCTGGTGGGAAGCTGTGCAAAGCCAACATGTCTGACAGCAGGGTGGGAAGGCACAAGTGTCCCAAGTCCAGTCCTTCCCACTGGGGGCCTGGGGCTCAGATTTGCAGCCAGATTCCAGATACGGCATCCAGGCCCCAGGCACAGGCTTCAAGGTCCTCACTCTAGGGCCTGCCCGCAGCAACCAGAGCAGTGTCCTGGGAGGACAGGTATCCAACCTGCAAACAAACCAACATGAACATGCCAGAGCTGAGTCAGCTGGAAAGACACTTTGTCACAAGTCCATGCTGGCTGCTGGACAGACAGAGCTGCCATCCAAGCAGGAGGGTGGCCTGTCCTGGCCAAACTTCTTACCCCAGGGCAGTGAGGAAGGTGCCCTGCTTGCCTCACCTGGCCACTGCCCTTACCTACCCCAACACTTCCTCTAGATGGCTAGATGAGCCAGAGCTACTAGAAAGTTATTGTGCAGGGCTTTTTAAATCTTCACAAGAGATGAGCAGGCCCAGAGAGGTACCCAAAACTTCATCAAGCTGCAGCAATGCTGAGCTGGAAATTGGGGCTCGAACCCACCTCTGTGACAGGGCCGGGGCAGCTCCTCTGCAATAGGCTGCTTCTCATTCCTGCCGCTCTGGGGTGATGCTCAGTCTCCCTGGACTCTCTCCTGCCTGGGAGGTTTCAGACCACCTGAACTTGTTGAAGTGTCAGCCTGGAGTGAAAACACCCAAATGGGCTGGGATTGGATTAACATAGCAGAGAGGGGGTGCCAGTCCCTGTGTCCTCTGCTGGTGGAGACCTTCCATTTATGGTGCTGCTTGGAGACTGAGGCCTGGGACTTCATCAGTGGCACCACCTGCAGGAACTTACTGCAGGTGCCAATGTGGAGAAAGCCGTTATGATTGCAGCCTGGGACGAGGGTGCTGGGGGATGAGGAGACCATCAGGGCACTGGGCACTCTTGGAGCCAGGCTGGCCCTGTGGGGGCACTTGCGGCTGGGGAAGCCCAAAGGAAAGGTCCAGGTAGGGCACACAGGCCAGGGACACCCAGCGCCCCTCCTGCCACTCAATCCATCATCACTGGGAAGGAGAAGCTGTGCTCTCTCGTGGCGCAACCTCAGCTTTCAGGAGCCCTCCGATGCCCGAAAGGCCCAGCCTAGCCACCCAGCCCAGCCTGTGCACCCTTCCGAAGGTATTCTATGCATGTAAGCACACAAAAACACATCCACATATGTGTTAACCCTTTGCCGTTGAGTCAACTCCGACTCATGGCAACCCCATGTGTGTCAGAGTCCAACTCTGCTCCACACGGGTTTCAATCACTGATTTTTTGGAAGTAGATCATCAGGTCTTTCTTCTGAGGAGACTCTGGGTGGACCAGAACCTCCAAACTTTCAGCAGCAGCTGAGTGCATTCCCTGGTAGCAGCACCCAGGATTCCATCATGTACATTAAACACAAGCGCTAGCTTGATACAAACCTTGTTCTGCACCTCGCTTTTCACTTAAAACTTAGTGGAGATTTTCACTTCGCAGTAAATACAAAGGTAGTACTTTTTTTTTTTTAAATGATTACATTGCATTCTGTTTTATGACTGTATTATAGTTTATTTAACCAATCCTCTTCCTTCTACAAAGGACATTTACTTTTTCCCCATTTCTTTGCTATTATAAACTGTGCTGCAATGTATATCACTGACAGTATGTTCCTTTGCACATTAGTAAGAAATTTGTGAAATAAATTCTTAGAAGCAGAATTGATGGGTCAAGGTGTATGTGCTTTAGTAAAGTCAAAATGTTCGCCAAATTGTCATTCCAAGTGGTTGTGGAATTTTACATGCTCATGTATAATTTCTAAGAGTGTTTATTCACCAAGAAAGATTACAGCCTGAACACAGAGATTGCACCTGAGTATCAAGAAAGTGAAAAATCCCCACAACTAGAGCAAAAAACAACATCATGCTAAAAAGTGAAGAGGCTGAAGTTGTCAAGGATTTCATTTCACTCAGATCCACAATCAAAGCCCACGGAAACAGCAGTCAAGAAATCAAATATTATATTGCATCCAGCAGATCTGTGTCAAAAGATCTCTTCAAAGTCATTAAAAGCAAAGGTATGGCTGTGATGACTAAGGTGTGCCTGACCCCAGCCGTGGTATTTTCAATCACCCCATATGCATTTGAAAGCTGAACAATGAATAAGGAAGATCAAAGAAGAATCGACACAATTTTATTATGGGGCTGGTGAAGAACATTGAATATATCATGGACTACCAGAAGAATAAAAAATCAGTGTCGGACAAAGCATAGCTAGAATGGTCCTTAGGCTTCGTCTCACTTACTTTGGATGTGTTTTCAGGAGGGACCAATCCCTGAGCAAGGACATCATGCTTGGTAAAGTGGAGGGTCAGTGAAAAAGGAGCCTTCAATGAGATGGACTGACACAGTGGCTGCAACAACAGACTCGAACAGCAGCTGCGTGAAAATGGGGCAAGGCCGGGCAACATTTCGTTCTTTTGTACATGGGGTTGCCATGAGGTAGAGCTGACTGTATGGGACCCAACAGCAACAATTTAGCAACACCAATGCCAACTTACTCAGATATCAGGTTTCATTATTTTTTGTTTTGCGTTGTTTTGTTTTGGTTTTGTTTAGTTGGCCATTCTGATTGCTTCAAAACAACATCTTACCATGATTTTAACTTTATAGCCCTTATTGGTGTGTTGAGAAAACTTTTCAATTTGTTTAAGTGAAATTTGGATTTTCTTTTTTTAATGGTGGAATTGTTCTTCTTCATTCTTCTTCATATAGTCCAGCTTCTCAGATTATTTGCTCAGCATACAGATTGAATAAATATGGTGAGTACGCATAGGTACACATATTTTATCGCTTTACTTTTGTCTATTGACATTCTTTATGTCATGTTTTTGCAATGCTGTTTAGAATGTTTAAATTTGGTAAAGTAAAGGGTCAGCAAAAGAGAGGAAGACCCTCAATGAGATGGATTGACACAGTGGCTGCAATGATGGGCTCAAGCACAGCAACAATTGTGAGGTTGGCACAGGACTGGCCAGTGTTTCGTTCTGTAGTACATAGGGTTGCTATAAGTAGAAATCAACTTGACAGCACCTAACAACAAACAATATCCTTTAACTATATTTCTAATTAGTTGTTATTATTATTCTAAATTATTTGATGACGTAGCTGTCTTTAAATATTAAGGAAATTATTCCCTTTGAATAAGTTTTCTATCTATATGTTGCTGAAAGCTGTGGAGTCAGCTCTAACCCCATATACTACAGAAGAAAATGCTGCCCAGTCCTGTGCCATTTTCACGGTAACTGATACAAAAACTGTCCACCATGGGCAACCCTGCTGGTATTTGAAGTACCAGTGGTATAGCTTCCAGCATCATGACAACATACAAGCCACCACAGTAACACAAACTGACAGATGAGTGGTACACACACACACAGACACACTCATATATATATGTAAGTACTCAGGTTGTTGTTGTCAGGTGCCGTTGAGTCCATTCTGACTCATAGCGACCCTGTGTACAACAAAATGAAACATTGCCGGTCCTGCGTCATCCTCACAATGATTGCTGTGTTTGAGCCCATTGTTGCAGCCACTGTGTCAATCCATCTCCTCGAGGGCCTTCCTCTTTTTTGCTGACCCTCTACTTTACCAAGCATTGTGTCCTTCTCCAGGGACTGGTCCCTCCTGATAACACATCCAAAATATGTGAGAAGTCTTGCCATCTTTGTTTCTAAGGAGCATTCCGGCTGTACTTCTTCCAAGACAGATTTGTTCATTCTTCCAGCAGTCCATGATATATTCAATATTCTTTGCCAACATTATAATTTAAGGGCATCAGTTCTTCTTTGGTCTTTCTTATTCATGTCCAGCTCTCACATGTATATAAGGCACAGCTCAGTCCTTACAGTGATGCCTTTGCTTTTTAACACTTTGAAGAGATCTTTTGCAGCAGATTTGCCCAATTGTTTGATTTCTTGACTGCTGCTTCCGTGGGTGTTGATTGTGGATCCAAGTAAAATGAAACCCTTGACAACTTTCATCTTTTCTCCTTTTATCATGATGTCACTTATTGGTCTGGTTGTGAGAATTTTTCTTAATGCTGTGGTCTTTGATCTTCAACAATAAATGTTTCAAGTCCTCTTCGCTTTCAGCAACCAAGGTTGTGTTATCTGCATATCTCAGGTTGTTAATGAGTTTTCTTTCATTCCTGATGTCCTGTTTTTCTTCATATAGTCCAGCTTCTTGGATTATTTTCTCAGTGTACAGATTGAACAAGCATTATGAGTAGGCCATATGATTGTCTGATTGACTATGGCCAGTACTAGCCCGTTTCAACTCACTAATGCTTAGGATATTGATCTTTATGTATTCCAAATCATTTTTGACAACTTCAATTTTTCCATGACTCATACTATTTTTTTTTTTCATACTATGTACACTCCATGTTCTGATTATTAATGAAGTCATTAAGGTCAACTCTACTTTGAAAAGGCAGCTCTTCCCCAGTGGTATTTTGAATGCCTTCCATGCTGAGGGACTCATTTTCAAGCTCTATATCAGACAATGTTCCCTGCTATTCAAAAGGTTTTCATTGGCCAATATTTTCAGAAGTAGGTCACCAGATCCTTCTTCCTAGTCTGTCTTAGTCTGGAAGCTCAGCTGAAACCTGTCCACCATGGGTGACCCTGCTGGTATTTAAGATACAGGTAACATAGTTTCTAGTACTACAGCAACATGCAAGCCACCACAGTACAACAATCTGGCATATATATATATATATATATATACACACACACATATACATACACATACACATATACATAAACATATATATGTATATGTGGAAACCCTGGTGGCGCAGTGGTTAAGAACTACAGCTGCTAACCAAAAGGTTGGCAATTCGAATCCACCAAGCGCTCCTCGGAAACTCTGTGGGGTAGTTCTTCTCTGTCCTATAGGGTCACTATGAGTCAGAATTCACTTGATGGCAAGAGTTTTTTTTTTAAATATGTATATATTTATATATAAATTGGAGGTAAGAAATAACTATACACATATAACATAATTGGAATAATAGGCATCATTGGGATCACCTTAAACTCATAAATCATTTAGGGAAGAATTGATGTCTAGGTAGTGAAGGCTGCCTACCCAGGGCTGTATCGTGACTGTACATCGTTCAGAGTTTTGGGTGTGAATGTCTTAGACGGTTCAATGTTCTCCTTTACTTGATCTTGTATGTTTCTCTTTTCATTTATGTTTCTGCATTTCTATACTTTTCTGCCAGCAATGTAAATGGAATATTTTGTTTCATTGTATCTTTCATATTTAAAATAACAATTGTTTGACTTTTCCAAAATAATACATTATGATTTTTTGATAATAAAGCTACCACTTGTGCACTCAGTCTGCTAGTAAAGAAACAGAGTATGAGGGACGACCTTGATGCTTCCCTGTGCCTTCTTTCTGATCCCTTCTCCACACTGCAAAGGTGCCAATTAATCTGATTTGTTTTACTATTCTCCTGCCATTCTTTGTCATTTTGCAAATTGGTATATATCCCTAAGCAACAGATTGTTTAGTTTTTCGTGTCAGTGTATTTTATATAAATGGTACCAGTCTTTCTACATTCTTCTGCTGTTGGCTTTTGTCACTCAGCTGCAGAGATAATATATTCATCCATAGAGATGAACACAGCTGTAGTTTATTCTGTGTCCTTTGTATCTCAATGTATTCATTCATTCTCCTATGGATATTTGGGTTGTTTCTAGGTTTTATGCTATTACAAATAATATTTCGCTGAATATTCTGTGCATGTTTCCTGAAGCCTTTATATATACTTTTTTCATTTATGTTTGTTTTTTACATTTAATGCTACATAATTAGGAATAAGATTGCTGAATCGTAGGCTATGAATTTGTTTTTCACAAGATGACTCTTAAGTTTTTTTTTTTTTTAAACTATGAAAGTGTTCAGAACAAGCAGAATTTTAAAAATGCTTTCGTTTCACATGTTTGTCTACTAATGTCAATTTTTTAGAAAATGTTATTCTTTGTGGTTTGCAATACATATGTTCTTTTAAATTCCTATTTCCCTAAATACTAATGAAGTGCAGTACAAATCAATTGCTAATTGTCCTTTCGAATTTTTTTTTTTTTCTTTTCTGTTACATGCTTGTTCATATATCTTTCTTATTTGGGTTGTTTTAAATTATTGATCATTGAAAGGTTTTTCTTGTTTGTTTTGGATTTTAGATTTCAAATTGTAAATCTGTCTTGTGGGTTGAAATTGCTCTTTTTGTGTTTACTTCTAATGAAAAGAAATTTTGTTTTAATGTAGTAGAATTAATCAACATTTTAATTTATGGTTTTAACTATTATTTATTTAAGCAACACTTACCAGGCATTCTTTGATATTCCCTTCTAAACGTTTAAAGTTTTGCCGTTACATGTGTACACTTGGATAAAGGTAGGGATCTTATTTTTTTTTTTTGTTTCCTGTAATTTCCGGTTGACGTACAATGATTCATTGAACATTCTACTACCCACTAATTGGTAAAGTCTACTCTGCCATGTATCTAGTGGCTATAAAAAAAAAAAAAAAAAAAATTTTCCTGAATATTAAAAATGTGTGGGTGTTTCTTTTATACTGACAAAGATATAAAAATTTTGGCCTCAGTTTCATTCTTTGAGACGTTTGTTTTTGTTGTGTTTAATATTATTGTTGAGAAGTCTGAAGCAAGGTTATTTTTCCCCTCATAGATAACTTGGTCTTTTAGCACACATTTTCAAAAACTGCATTATTTTTAGATTCAATGAATTTTATTATGATATATTTCAACGCTGAACTGCTTTATTTCGTTTGTTTTCCTGGAGTACAAGGTGCTCTTTCAATACGTAGATTAAATATCCCTTTAGTGCCTAAAACAACATTTTGAACTATTTCTTTAATATATTTCCCAAAACATTAGTTGGATTCTCTTTTTCACTTATCCACGCACTGGAATTATTCTTTTCTGCCTTCCGTGTCTATCATTTTCTCTTTCTGAACTCTCTGGTTTTCCCATTTCGTTTTGCTTATTTTTCTCAATCTTGCTATATCCCTAACTATTTTTGGTAATGTTTGTTTACTTATTAATTTTTACTGGGTGCCTGATATAATTCGATCACTGAGGACAGATTGGTGAAGATGTTTGATGATATCCCTGCTTTTATTCTGATTAATTTTAACAAGAAGGAACAGAAAATGTGTAACAAAATAAAATATATAATTTCACACTGATGAATTCCATTAAGAAAAATGAAATAGGATGCAGGCATAGAGGAAAAAAAAAAAAAAAACCCAGTGCCGTCAAATCAATTCCGACTCATAGCGACCCTAAGGGACAGAGTAGAACTGCCCCATAGAGTTTCCAAGGGGCGCCTGGTGGATTTGAACTGCCGACCCTTTGGTTAACAGTTGTAGCACTTAACCAGTATGCCACCAGGGTTGAGGAAATTTCTGTAGAAAGGATGATCAAGTAAAGCATTTCAGAGATGATAAAAACCAAAAACCAAACCCATTACATCGAGTCAATTCCGACTCATAGCTACCCTGTAGGATGGAGTAGAACTGCCCCATAGGGTTTCCAAGAAGCGGCTGGTGGATTCAAACTGCCGACCTTTTGGTTAGCAGCAGAGCTCTTAACCGCTACACCACCAGGGCTCCTTCAGAATTGATAACATGTAGCAAAAAGTAAAGACTTGAGAGATCGTTTGAATATCTGGGGTAACACATTTCAGGCACAGAGAGAGCAAGTCCAAGAGGCCTGAGGCAGGAATGGGCTAGCAGATTGAGGCCAGGCCCAGAAGGCAGATGGGGCTGGAATAGAGTGGGGGATGATGACAGTAGTGATCCTGAAGTTATAGTGAGATAACTAGCGTTTCAGTGTTTATTATATGTAATACCAGTGGCTCTGTGGGAAAAAGACCTGGTGATGAGCTCCCATAAATATTACAGCCTAGGAAACCCTATGGGGCAGCTCTACTCTGTCTTATGTGTTCACCATGAGTTGGAATCAACTTGTCAGCATAGAGCAACAACACCAAAATGCAGATATCCTATTTTAAGTGTTCAAAATTCATTAATGAATTCTAAAACTAAATAATATATTTTTAAGTACAAAAATGATAAACTTATGAGGTGCAGTGAATTACTTAATACCTCCCTTTTAGCCATAGTCTTTGTAACTCCCACCAAATGACTGAGTGGCACTATGCAAATGAGGCTCTTATGGCTCACCAAGGGGATTGGATAGCTTGCTAATGATGTAAAGAAGATGCATGGCACCTTGTGGGGGTAGAACCATGAAAGTAAGGTGTATGTAACTCTAATGAGTTTTGCCATTCTTCTAGACTTTAAATGAGCAATCCCAGAGACAGAAAGGAGGATCTCACCACCACCAAGAGAGAAGAACCAGGAGTGGAGTATGTCCTTTGAACCTGGGATCCCTGCACTGAGAACCTCCTATATCCAGAAGACAGAGACAGGAAGCTATAACACAGAAGACAGAGAGACAGCAGTGCAAGACAGCAGGAACCAGGAGGGCTGTGTGAGACGGCTACTGTGGGCTCCCCAGCCCATGGGGAAAGCTGAGCGCCTTCAGGCACGAGGCTCACTGGCGGAGTGGGGTGCCTCTGGGCACTAATGGGCAAAGCTAAAAGAGCTTTGTAATACTTGCCCAAGTAGGGCAGAGGACAGGCCAAGGGGTTGAGAGGCCAGGGGGCCGGAGAGAGGTGTGCTTGCCGGTACAGCTAAGAAGAGGCTGTCCTGACTGAAGAACTGTATCCTGAGTTGTTCCTGATACCGAATTGTAACTGTTACTTCCCTAAGAAACCTCATAATCCTAAGTATTGTCTGTGAGTTCTGTGCGGCCGTTGCAACAAATGATCAAACCCAGCAGAGAAGTAGAGTGGTGTAGGAGGGATGGTTGGTGTCAGAATTGGTAAAAAGTTGGGAAAGAGCTGGTAAGTCTGACCTCTGCTTCACAGGAATCAGCCTCGGATTGCTGCCCTTGATTCTCCTTTCCCTTGTGACGTTAGAGGAGGTCAGGCACCTCAGCCAAGCCATTTTTACAACAAACATCAAATGAAACATAATTTTAAAAATATGTATTAAAGTTAAGCACACTTAACTGTCCTGTAGATTATCAGGAGAAAAATTAATAGGATTAAGATATTTTTACACAACAAAACAAACACTGCATATGATAAGGTTTAATCACCAAAACAAAAATATCTATTTGATTTTCTTTAAAATGGAATCATTAAAAAGAAAAAAAAAAGTCACTGATGTCATGGTTGAATTTTGAAATTGTGGTGTGTGTGTGTGTGTGTGTATGCAAATAGTTCCATCTGTTGAAAGATATTTTGACCCAGGCTAATATTGAAGAGATAGTTATTAAGCTAACTTACTTTCTTTCTTTTTCTTTCTTTTCTTTTCTTTCTTTCTTTCTTTCTTTCTTTCTTTCTTTCTTTCTTTCTTTCTTTCTTTCTTTCTTTCTTTCTTTCTTTCTTTCTTTCTTTCTTTCTTTCTTTCTTTCTTTCTTTCTTTCTTTCTTTCTTTCTTTCTTTCTTTCTTTCTTTCTTTCTTTCTTTCTTTCTTTCTTTCTTTTCTTTCTTTCTTTCTTCTTTCTTTTCTTTCTTTCTTTCTTTCTTTCTTTCTTTCTTTCTTTCTTTCTTTCTTTCTTTCTTTCTTTCTTTCTTTCTTTCTTTCTTTCTTTCTTTCTTTCTTTCTTTCTTTCTTTCTTTCTTTCCTTCCTTCTTTCTTTCCTTCCTTCTTTCTCTTCTTTCCTTCTTTCCTTCTTTCTTTCTTTCCTTCTTTCTTTCTTTCTTCTTTCTTTCTTTCTTTCTTTCTTTCTTTCTTTCTTTCTTTCTTTCTTTCTTTCTTTCTTTCTTTCTTTCTTTTCTTTCTTTCTTTCTTTCTTTCTTTCTTTCTTTCTTTCTTTCTTTCTTTCTTTCTTTCTTTCTTCTCTTTCTTTCTTTCTCTTTTCTTTCTTTCTTTCTTTCTTTCTTCTCTTTCTCTCTCTCTTTCTCTCTCTCTCTCTCTTTCTTTCTTTCTCTCTCTCTCTCTTTCCTTCCTTCCTTCCTTTCTTTCCTTCTTTCCTTCCTTCCTTCCTTCCTTCTTTTCTTTCTTTCCTCCCTTCCTTCCTTCCTTCCTCCCTCCCTCCCTCCCTCCCTTCCTTCCTCCCTTCCTTCCTTCTTTCCTCCCTTCCTTCCTTCCTTTCTCTCTCTCTCTCTCCCTCCCTCTCTCTCTGTCTCCCTATCTCTTTCTTTCTTTCTCTCTCTCTCCCTCCCTCCCTACCTTCTTTCCTTTCTTCCTTGCCTCCTTTATCTTCACATAACTCTACACCTAATTTACAATTTTGAGAAAATTTTGAGGAGTGATTGATTCCCCACCCCCCCACCCCAGAGACCAGTATCTTTTTATCGATGGCATGATATTTCCAGTTTGTCTTTATCTTCTTTGTTTCTGTCGTGTATAGATGGAGATACATAATATTTTCCATGGGGAAAATATTAAACGACTCAGGAAGCATCAAAAGAAGATGGAAGGAATACACACAGTCCTTATACCAAAAAGAATTAGTCAATATTCAACCATTTCAAGAGGTGGCATATGATCAGGAACCAATGGTACTGAAGGAAGAAGTCCAAGCTGCTCTGAAGGCATTGGTGAAAAACAAGGCTCCAGGAATTGATGGAATATCCATTGAGATGTTTCAACAAACAGGTGCATCTCTGGAGGTGCTCACTCGTCTATGCCAAGAAATATGGAAGACAGCTTCCTGGCCAACTGACTGGAAGAGATCCATATTTATGCCTATTCCCAAGAAAGGTGATCAAACCGAATGTGGAAATTATAGAACAATATCATTAATATCACACACAAGCAAAATTTTGCTGAGGATCATTCAAAAATGGCTACAGCAGTATATCAACAGGGAACTGCCAGAAATTCAGGCCAGTTTCAGAAGAGGACGTGGAACCAGGGATATCATTGCTGATGTCAGAAGGATCTTGGCTGAAAGTAGAGAATACCAAAAGGATGTTTTCCTGTGTTTTATTGGCTATGCAAAGGCATTCAACTGTGTGAATCAAAACAAACTATGGATAACACTGTGAGGAATGGAAATTCCAGAACACTTAATTGTGCTCATGAGGAACCTTTCCATAGATCAAGAGGCAGTTGTTCAGACAGAACAAGGCATACTGATTGGTTTAAAGTCAGGAAAGGTGTGCATCAGGATTGTATTCTTTCACCATACCTATTTAATCTGTATGCTGAACAAATAATCGGAGAAGCTGGACTATATGAAGAAGAACGGGGCATCAGGATTGGAGGAAGACTCATTAACAACCTGCATTATGCAGATGACACAACCTTGCTTGCTGAAAGTGAAGAGGACTTGAAGCACTTGCTAATGAAGATCAAGGACCACAGCCTTCAGTATGGACTTCACCTCAACATAAAGAAAACAAAAATCCTCACAAGTGGACCAGTGAGCAACATCATGATAAACCGAGAAGAGATTGAAGTTGTCAAGGATTTCATTTTACTTGGATCCACAAAAACAGCCATGGAAGCAGCAATCAAGAAATCAAAAGATGCATTGCATTGGGCAAATCTGCTGCAAAGGACCTCTTTAAAGCGTTGAAGAGCAAAGATGTCACCTTGAAGACTAAAGTGTGGCTGACCCAAGCCATGGTATTTTCAATCGCATCATATGCATGTGAAAGCTGGACAATGAATAAGGAAGACTGAAGAAGAATTGACGCCTTTGAATTGTGGTGTTGGCGAAGAATTTTGAATATACCGTGGACTGCCAAAAGAACAAACAAATCTGTCTTAGAAGAAGTGCAACCAGAATGCTCCTTAGAAGCAAGGATGGCGCGACTGCGTCTTACATACTTTGGACATGTTATCAGGAGTGTTCAGTCCCTGGAGAAGGACATCATGCTTGGCAGAGCACAGGGTCAGCAGAAAAGAGGAGGACCCCCAACGAGGTGGATTGACACAGTGGCTGCAACAACGAGCTCAAGCATAACAACGATTGTAAGGATGGCGCAGGACCGGGCAGTGTTTTGTTCTGTTGTGCATAGGATCGCTACGAGTCGGAACCGACTCGATGACACCTAAAAACAACAACAACAATAGATGGAGATTCTGTGCAGAGTTATCTGTATCTATTTCAGTTCCATCATGTTTATATTCCCTTTCTCTGGAAAGCCATTGAACTATGGTAAGAAGCTTTATTCAAATAGAAGCTTTGCTGTGCCACTACGGAAGTGCACAGCCATGGCCGCCTAACTGTAGACTGCATTTTTTTGAGCTTTTCATGTAAAGTGAGTAATTAAATCATTGATCTTGATATCAGGAGATAAATTGTTCAACCCTCACGTTACTTCCTTTTTATCTTTTAGATTAAAACAATGGTATCACAGCTCATCCAAAAAAAAAAAAAAAAACCTGCATATTGGTTATTAAATTTCATGCCTCTGGAATGCTGGATCCTTAGAGAGAGTGTTCAGGATGAGGTCATGCAGGACCACGGGCCAAGACAGGATGTAGGACTTTGGTCCAAATATGGGAGAGCCCTTACTAGATTTCGAGTAGGGGAGAAGTATGGTATGTTTATGCTTTAAAAGAATCACTGTGTTCTGTGTAGAGGATAGACTGAGGATGGGAGCAAAAATAGAGGCAGACAGCTATCGCCACAAGAAATGGTAATAAGTGTTAAGATTAAAGACACATTTTGAGGATAAAGCTGGCAGGACTGGGTAATGGATTGAATATGGAGTGAGACAGCAAAGGGGAAATAAATGTGAGTTTAAAGTTTTTGCTTTAGCAGTTGGGTAGATTTTGAAGGGAACGTACTAAAATAAGAAAGACTGGGAGAAAAGTTGTGAAATGCTGCAGGTACAAGAGTTTTGGGTTTCAAAAATGCTAAGTTTAAGGAATCTACTAGACAAACTGCAATGCAAAGATTTCACTTTGATGACTATGGGGAGCCTGACACAAGCCATAGTCATTTTGATAAACTTTTATGCATGCAAAAGCTGGATGATGAAAAAGGAAAACAGAAGAATTGATGAATTTGAATTGTGTTGTTGGAGAAGAATATTGACTGAACTGTGGACTGCCAGAAGAACGGACACGTGTCTTAGAAGAAATGCAACCAGAATTCTCCTTAGGAGAGAGAATGGCAAGACTTTGTCATTCTTACTTTGGACACATTATTAGGAAAGACCAATTGCTAGAAAAGGACACCATGTTTCGTAAAGTGGAAGGTAAGCAAAAATGAAGGAAACCTTTCATGAGATGGATTGACACAACAGACAAAACAGTGGACTCAAACATACCAACGACCATGAGGATGATGCAGGATCAGGCACTATTTTACTGCTATAAATAGTGTTAGCGTGAGTCAGAGCCAACTCAACAGCAACTAACAACAACAACATTGGACAAACAAGTGTTGATCTCGAGCAACAGTATGTAAGCCCATCTCTGAGCTTAAAGCAGAAATAGAAAGTAGTCATCCAAATCTAGGCCATCACAGGGCTGGATAAGACCTCCTAGGAAGACAGTACAAACAGAGAAGAGAAGAGCCCCATGATGGGGCCCTGGGGAATGCGAAGTTTAGAGGTTTTTTATAAGGAAGACGATCCATTTAGGAGACTGAGAGGAGCGGCCAGTGAGGCAGGAGGGAGACTAGATAACTAGTATCTGAAAACAAAGGACAGGAAATACATTAGGGAGGGCATGGTCAATCCTGGCATGTACTGAGAAGTCCAGCAGGGTCAGTCCCAAACTGACTCCCGGAAGTGGCAACACAGATGCCATTGGCTTTTTAAAGTGGGATTTAATGCAGTGGGCTCCAAAAATACTACAGGAGAGAAGGGAGAAACAACTCTTTTAAATAATTTTATTTTAAAGGGGAGCAGAGAAGTGGGCTAATTGGAGGAGGCGGATGTGATGTAAGAAATTCTTTTTTTTTAGATGTGTGATTTTGGAAAACATTTGTAGCTTATGTGAGTGATCCAGAAGAGAAGAAAAAATGAGTGATGATGGGGAGAGGACACAACTGTAGAAATAATATCCTTGGAGGGTGATTAGGGCTAGGATCTGATGCGCAGGTGGAGGGAGGAATCGGCAGTGGATGAGAGTGTGAAGGTGTGCATAAAGTAATAGAAGGGAAGGCAAGACATTCAGCCAAGGAAGACAAGGGCCTTGACTTCGTGGTGGTGGGTAGAGGTTCTTTTACGATTTTTTCTGTTTTTTTCATGGAATAAGAAATGAGGTAGGGTGTTTGGATGATACTGGATATTCAAGGAAAAAGAAGCTGTGGAAGAGTCTGTCCAAGTCTGGGAGAGAGAATGGATTTGGAAATATGGTCAACGGTATGGCAGAACTGAATCTCCAGCCAAGGGGGTTCCAGCTCATGAGAAAGTCTGGAGGAAGAGAGGGCCATCAGACTGAGGCTCCTGAATATGAATTTTAAGTGAGACCATTCAGCACAGCTGTGCGTTTTTCTGCAGCATGTTGAGTTACCCAGAGCTGTTCTAGAGAAGGTGGAGAGTTGGATTTAGAAGTCGTGGTTTTATTACATCATTATCTAGAAGAGGAGAAAGGAAAAAGGGTTTGAGGGTATATTCAAGGAATGATTCTAGTGTTGAAGCATGAGATCTAAGCCAGGCAAGTCAGGGATGATGTGTGAGGAAAATGCAGAACAGAATTTCATATTCTTATGAACTCCAGACTTTCTGGAGAGATGGAGGCTGAAGAACCCCCAAAAGTATTGCCCTGAGATGATCTTTAAACCTTAAACCAAAAATATTCCCTGAAGTCTTCTCAAAACCAAACAGTGGTTTAACTTAACTAGTAAAGAATGTCTTCCTTGAGCATTTTGCTCTTTTGAAGAACTGCCTATACGAGATCAAATTGACAACACCAACTTCAAAGGTCAGATAGGAAGCTTGGTGGGGGGCGGGGGGCAGTGCGTTTATGTTAATGGAGAGGAACAGTTCTGAAAAGCAGGGCGAGAATGGTTGCTCAGCTTAGGGAACATACTCAGGGTCACTAAATTGTACTTGTAGAAACTGTTGAAATGGTGTATATTTTGCTGTGTATGTTTGCAACAATTTAAAAAAAGAAGGAAGGAAGGAAGAAAGAAAGAAACAGGGAAAGTATCCTAACGCCTGTTGTCCTTTGAGTGGCTTCCAAAGTGCTCTCCATTTTTGCCAGGTTTTTCTTTCCTCTTCAACTTCTCTTCAGAGCACTGTCAGTCCATATTTCATCTCTGTCTCTTGTCAGAGCCTCTCTTGGGGTAATAGCTCTTTAAAGGAGCTCTGGTTTTGTAGAGAAATCATTGTAATTAACTGTTGTTTTGTTTTTTATTCGTGGTCATGCAGTTGGTAAAATCTTTATCTTCCTCGTGGAAATATTTTTCTGGTGAATAATTTTATATTGTCACTTCTTTTTCCTAGTCTTTTGCTCTTTTTTTTTTTTTTAAAACTTTGCATAGATGTGATGTGGTTCCTTTTTCACTGTTTCTTATTCTTCGTGGAAGGTTCAGAGAGGGGTCGGAGCTATGTGCCAAGTAGCACAAAATCTTCCTGGTTGCATTGACCTGTCTCAGGAGAAGGGGCTGGGTGAATGAGGAGTTGGTTGTTTCTTAGCTTTTTTTTTTTTTTTCCCTCTCCACTGTCATTTCTCTAGAGCTTTTGCCTCTACTGAGATTTGTCTGATGTTTTTCTCATGAAGCTTTCCTCAGTGTTATAGGTTTTTGGGAGGAAAACCACAGAGACGAATTGCCATTCTTATCGCATCATATCGAGGGCGTGTAAGGCCATTGTTGCTTCTCACTGCTGATGTTGACCTTGATCACCTGGCTGAGGGGTCTCATTTTACCTCCCTTTTCATGCTGTGCTCTTTGGAAAGGAGTCATTATGTACAGTTGGTATATCTTTTTCATTTACTTTATCATTTCTTACTAAAGTTGCCTAATTTTTAACATAAAGTTTTTGTATATTTTTTATTAGCTTGATTCCAAGATGCTTGATGTATCCTGACATTGTAAATGATAATTTTATTTCATGATATTTTTAGTTGTTCGTTCCTACTGGAGATCTTTCTATTTATGTATACATATAAAAAAAAATACATAGAGAGAGTGAGAGAGAGACACTGTTGTTTTCGTGTGCTGTTGAGTCAATTCCATCTCCTAGTGACCCCAAGTGACAGAGTAGAATTATCCCAGTGGGTTTTCCTGGCTGTAATCTTTATGGAAGCAGATCACCAAGTCTTTCTCCCACGAAGCTGCTGGTAGGTTCACACCACCAACTTTTCAGTTAGCAGACAAGCACTTAACCATTGTACCAATATATATAGAGAGAGAGAGAGACTGACCTTCCTAAATTTTCCTATTATTTATAATAATCTTGTATTAAAAAACCCTTGTTGTAATTTTTTATAGGTTACATAGATTTCTGTGGAAACAACTACTCTGCAAATCATGATAGTTTTAGTTTCTTCTTTCCCGTCCTTATGTCTCTGCTTTTTGTTTAGTTTTGTGCTGATTAAGATTTTCAGTACAATGTTGAATAGAAGTGTCAGTAGCTGTCTTCTGTGTCTCATCCTTGATCTTAAAGAGCCCTAAAGTGACTCTCTTTAAGATAATGATTTTTTTTTCTACGTCTTTCTAGTTTGTCTAACTTGTATTTTTTTTTTTTCAGGTGAGTAAGTCTAGTTATTTTCTTAATCTAGTCTTTATCATAAATGAGGGTTAATATTTTTAAGTAAACATCTTATTGAAGTTTAACCTGAAAATAGAAAGGGGCGCATAACATAGATATACCTCCTGAAGACTTTTCCCAAGATGAACACACTCAGGTATCCAGCACCCAGATAAAGAAACAGAATGTTGCTGCTATCCCAGAAGCCCCATCCAGCCCCTTATCAGTCACTACCCCATCCCCAATGGGAACCACTATCCTGACTTGTAACCCCATAAATCAGTTTTGCATCTTTTTGTCCTTTAGATAAATGTAATCATGCTGCGTGTACTCCTTTTTGCCTGGCTGTTTTCGCTCAACCTGAGATCACCCATATTTTTGCATGTCGTTGTAGATTATCGAGTTGCTTGCTGTGAGTATTTCATTGTATGAATATACTAAGGTTGATTTATTCACTCTCGGGCTGATGGACATTTGGGGAATTTCTAGTTGTAGACTATAATGAATCGTACTGTCGTAAACTTTTTATATGTCTTTTGGAGAAACTAGATATGTGCATTTCTGTTAGGCATGAACCTAGGAAAGGAGCCTTGGTGGTGCAGTGGTGAAAGCACTTGGCTGCTAACCAAAAGGTTGGCAGTTCGAGTCCACCAGCAGTTCCTTGGGAGAAAGATGTGGCAATCTGCTTCTATAAAGATTTATACCCTTGGAAACTCTATGGGGCAGTTATACCCTGTCCTAAAGTGTTGCTATGAGTCAGAATCAACTGGATGGCAGAGGATTTTTGTTTGTTTGTTTGTCTTGTTTTGTTTAATGAACGTAGGCGTTTATAAGGTACGGATTTGTTAGTCTGTAGAGAATCGTTCCAAATGGTTTCCCAAAGTGATTGTACCAACTATACTCCCACCAACAGTGTTAAAGTGTTGCATTGACCGCACACATCTGCCAAGACTGGCTATGGTTTGTCTTTTGTATTTGCGACATTCTGAGGGGCACATATGAGTATTAAATTACAGCTTTAGTATATGTTTCCCTGATGGGCAGGACATTTTCTTATGCCTTAGAAGGACAGGAGATTTTCTTATGCCTTATTGACTACCCTAATATTTATTTCTTTGAAGTATCTCTTCAAATCTTTGGCCCATGTTGCTATTGTGTTATCTGGCTTTATATTACTTATTTACAAATATTTTAATAAGTTCAGAAACAAGTCCTTCATGTGTGCATGCATTATATGTATTACAAGAATTTCCTCCCACTCTGTTTTGTGATTTTTATGCCTATTAATTGTGTCTTTTGATGAACATATGGTCCTAATTGTGACATGGTCAAAACCATCCATTCTTTTTCCTTTCTACTTAGCAACTTTCACGTCAAGTTCAAGATCTTTACAAACGCTAAGGCCATACAGAACCTTTATGATTTTCTCAAAAAAAAACTTTTGTTTCCCATTTTATATTTAGAGCTAAAATCCATCTCAAATTGATTTCATATATGGTGTGAGGTAAGGTTATGATTCTCTCTTCTTTATAAATATCCAATTGACAGCACCTTTTGTTGAAAAGGCCACCCTTTTTTATATATTGCAGAATCACTTTTGCCATAAATCAGGTGATTATAAATGTGTGGATCTGTTTCTGGATTCTCTATTCTGTTGCGTTGGTCTGTTTGTTTTCATACCAAAGCCACACTGTCTTAATTACTATAGATCTATAATGAGACTTCATATGTAGTATTACAAGTGGTATAGCTTTGTTCCTTTCCTTCCAATTGCCACAGCTGTTCTTGGCATCATGTATTTCCATATAAATCTTAGATTCAACTTATCCAAGTCTATACACGCAAAAGTCTCCTGGAAGCTTGACTGGGGTTGCATTAAATCTGTTCGTTGACTTAGGAAAGCTGTCATCTTTAAAGTATCAAGTATCCCAGTTAACAAACATGGGTATTTATTTATATGTCTTTCATTTTTCTCAAAAAAAAGCCCATAAATTTTATTGCACAGCAGTCCTTCTCAAACTATCTATAGTGAAGGACAATTTTTTTTATTGGTTTTATTTTTTAAGTCCTAATCCAATATGCCTGTAAAATAAAAATATTGTGGTAATACAAAAATTGCCATGAAAATTTCTGTACATCTATACTTAAATTTTTATTTTATCATAGACTGGTAACAAATATCTCACAGCCCACAATTTATGTAACACTTAGATAAAAGTCTTGTATATTTTAGGTTATATTCAGTTATAGGTACTTGATTTTTTGATGCTATTATAAAATATATTTAAATTTTTTATTTTATGTTTTTTTGCTCCCAATATGAAGAAACAGACTGAATTTTATATAATTACCTTATATTCAGCATCTGTGTAAAATTAACTTAATTCTAATAGTATAGATACTTCGGAATTTCCAAGATGCATACTTATGTCCTATGGAAAAACAGAATTTTTTTTCTTCCTTTTCAAGAAATAAAATATGAATTTTGTTTCTTTGTTCTTCGTGTATTGCACTGGCTATTGCCACTTTTGCAATGTTGAATAGGTGTTGTCACTGTTGTCCTTCTCCAAAATTTAATCAATGGGAAAACTTAACTATGATGTTTACTCTAAGCTGTTTTTAATTTTTTTTTTTTTTCAGATATTCCTCCTCTGATTAGGGAACTTCCTTTCTATCCTTAGTTTGACTGAGAGGCTTTTTTTCATTTACTTATTTTTTTTCTTTTTTATCCTGAATGGGCATTGAATATTTCTTGTATCTATCAAGATAATAAAATGAGTTTTCTGGATAAATTGCATCTTCCCAAAATTATGTCGTAAATACATTACTAATAACACTTTTTTATTAAAGTTTAATTTACTGTGTACTAATGATACTACTTGATATTCCAGAACAAGTTTCAGAGTCTCTTCTCACAGCCATTTTAGTCTTTTCTTACTTTCCTGTCTTTTTAATGACCTTTTGCTTTCTTCATGTATGATGTCCTTGATGTGTTCCCACAATTTGTCTTGTGTTCCATCATTAACGTTCAATGAGTCAGATCTGTTCTTGAATGGTCTGTAAATTCAGGTGGGATATACTCAAAGTCATACTTAGGCTCTTGTGGACTTGTTCTGATTTTCGTCAGCTTTAACTTGACCTTGCACATAAGCAATTGATGGTCTGTTCCACAGGTGGCCCCAGCCTCATTTTCACTGATGATATTGAGCTTTTCCACTGTCTCTTTCCACAGATGTAGTCGATTTCATTCCTGTGTATTCCCATGTATCAATACATTCTGATTACATGTTTGATCAATTTTAGACTGCAGAAGTTGATAAAAATCTTCAGTTTCTTCATCTTTGGCCTTAGCATTTGGTGCATAAATTTGAATAATAGTCCTATAAACTGGTCTTCCTTGTAGAGCTATGGATATTATCTTATCACTGACAGCGTCGTACTTCACAATGGATCTTGACATGTGCTTTTATTTTTTTTAAATTGTGCTTTCAATGAAAGTTTCAGAGCAAATTAAAAAAAAAAAACAGCATTGTACTTCAGGATGGATCTTGAAATGTGCTTTTATTTTTTTTTAAATTGTGCTTTCGATGAAGGTTTCAGAGCAAACTAGCTTCTTATTAAACAATTAATACACATATTGTTTTGTAAGATTGGTTGCCAAGCCTGCCACAGGTCAACACTCTCTCCTTCTCAACCCTGGGTTCCCCATTTCCATTTGTCCAGCTTTCCTGGCCCCTCTTGCCTTCTCATCCTTGACCCCGGGCTGGTGTGCTCATTTAGTCTCATGTAAGTGGTTTAGCAACATGTATTATTGTTTGTTTTGTGGGCTTGTCTGATCTTTGGCTGAAGGTTCAATCACAGGAGTGACTTCAGTACTGAGTTAAAAGGGTGTCCAGGGCTCTTACTCTCAAGGTTTCTCTAGTCTCTGTCAGAACAGTAAGTCCGGTCTTTTGTTTGTGAGTTAGAGTTTTGTTCTACATTTTTCTCCAGCTTTTTTTTTTATGTCCAGGACCTCCTATTGTGATCCCTGTCAGAGCAGTTAGTGGTGGTAGCCAGACAACATCTAGTTGTGCTGGACTCAGTCTGGTAGAGAACTAATTGGATTTCTGTTTGATCATTCTGGGCCCAATCTAGACAAGTGTTTTTTTTTTTTTTTAATTGTGCTTCAGGTGAAAGTTTACAGCTCAAGTTAATTTCTTATACAAAAATTTGTACACATATTGTTATGTGACATTAGTTGCAATCCCTACAATGTGACAGCACACTCCCTCTTTTAATCCCGGGTTTCTTGTGTCCATTCAACCTGTTCCTGGTCCCTTCTTACCTTCTTATCCTGCCTCTGGAGAGGAGCCACCCATTTGGTCTCGTGTATCTGCTTGAGCTTAGAAGCACACACTTCACCAGTATTCTTTTATGTTTTATAGTCCAGTCTAATCTTTGTCTGAAGAGTGTGCTTCAAGAATGGTTTTAGTTCTGGGTTAACAGAGTGTCCAGAGGCCATAGTTTTGGGGGTTTCTCCAATCTCTGTCAAACCACTGGGTTTCGCTTTTTACATGAATTTGAGTTCTCTTCTGCACTTTTCCCCCTCTCCTCCCAGGACTCTGTTGTGTTCCCTGTCAGGGTGGTCATTGGTGGTAGCTGGGCACCTTCTAGCTCTTCTGGTCTCAGGCTGTTGGAGTCTCTGGTTTATGTGGTGCTTTTGTCTCTTGGGCTGACATTTTCCTTCTGTTTTTGGTGTTCTTCATTCTCCTTTGCTCCAAATGAGTTGGGAACAATTGATGCATCTTAGATGGTCACTCCCAAGCTTTTAAGACCCCAGACACCACTCACCAAAATGGGTTACAGAACAACTGAAATGTTCATTTTGACGATGAATGCAACACCATTCCTCTTCAAGCTGTTGTTCCCAGCATAGTAGACCATGTAATTGTCTGACTCAAAATGGCCAATATCAGTCCATTTTAGCTCACTAATGCCACGGATATTGATGTTTATGTGTTTCATTTCATTTTTGACGATTTCGAATTTTCCTAGGTTCCTGCTTCATACATTCTATGCTCCTATTATTCATAGATGTTTGTAGACATTTCTTCTCATTTTGAGTCATGCCACATCAACAAATGAAAGTCGGTAAAGCTTGACTACATCCACATCATGAAGGTCAACTCTACTTTGAGGAGACAGCTTTTCCCCAGTCATCTTTTGAGTGACTTTAAACTGAGAGGTGCATCTTCTGGCACTGTATCAGACAATGTTTTGCTGCTATTAGTAAGGTTTTCACTGGCTAATTCTTTTCAGAAGAAGACTGCTGGATCCTTCTTCCTAGTCTTTTTTAGTCTGGAAACTCATCTGAAACCTGTCTATCATGAATGACCCTACTGGTATTTGAATACCGGTGGCGTAGCTTCCAGAATCACAGCAGCACTCAAGCTCCCACAGTACGACAAACTGACAGATGTGTGAGGGAGATCATTAAAACACAGGAAAGAAAGAAAAGACCAGAATGGGTGTCAGAAGAGACTCTGAAACTGGCTTTTCAATGTCGAGTAGCTAAAGCAAATGGGAGAAATGATGAAATAAAAGAGATGAACAGCTTTCAAAGGATGGCTCAAGAAGACAAAGTAAAGTATTATGATGACATAAGCAAAGACCTGGAAGTAGAAAATCAAAAGGGAAGAAAAGGCTCAGCATTTCTCAAGCATATTCCCAAGAAAAATGATCCAACCGAATGTGGAAATTATTGAGCAATATCATTAATATCACAGACAAGTAAAATTTTGCTGAACATCATTCAAAAGTGGCTGCAGCAGTACATTGACAGATGACTGCCAGAAATTCAAGCTGGATTCAGAAGACAATGTGGAGCCAGGGACGTCATTGCTGATGTCAGATGGATCCTGACTAAAAACAGAGAATACTAGAAAGATGTTTACCTGTGTTTTATTGACTATGCAAAAGCGCCTGAAGGTATGCTTCATAAGAAATTACTTTGTGAAGAGTGGGAATTCCAGAACACTTAATTGTGCTCATGTGGAACCTATACAGAGATCAAGAGGCAGTCGTTTGGACAGAACAAGGGGATACTGCATGATTTAAAGAAAGGTGTGTGTCAGGGTTGTATCCTTTCACCATACTTATTCAACCTGTAGGCTGAGCAAATAACCCAAGAAGCTGGACTATATGAAGAAAAACATGGCATCAGGATTGGAGGAAGCCTCGTTAACAACCTGCGATATGCAGATGATACAACCTTGCTTGCTGAAAGTGAAGAGGACTTAAAGCACTTACTGATGAAGATCAAAGACTACAGCCTCCAGTATGGATTACACCTCAAAGTAAAGAAGACAAAAATCCTTACGACTAGACCAATAAGCAACATCATGATAAATGGAGAAAAGGTTGAAGTTGTCAAGAATTTTGTTTTACTTACTTGGATCCACGATCAACACCCATGGAACCAGTAGTCAAGACATCAAATGACACATTGCATTGGGCAAATCTGCTGCAACAGACCCCTTTAAAGTGTTAAAAAGCAAAGATGTCACTTTAAGGACTAAGGTGCGCCTGACCCAAGCCATGGAGTTTTCAATTGCCTCGTATGTATACTAAAGCTGGATGATGAATAAAGAAGACCAAAGAAGCATTGATGCCTTTGAACTGTGCTGGCAAAGAATACTGAATATACCATGGACTGCCAGGAGAACAAATAAATCTGTCTTGGAAGAAGTACACCCAGAATGCTCCGTAGAAGCAAGAATGGTGAGACTTCATCTCACATACTTTGGACATATTAGGAGGGTTCAGTCCCTGGAGAAGGACATCATACTTGGTGAAGTAGAAGGTCAGCAAAAATAGGAAAACCCTCAATGAGATGGATTGACACAGTGGCTGCAACAATGGGCTCAAGCATAACAACGATTTTAAGAATGGTGCAGGACTGGGCAGTACTTTGTTCTGTTGTACAGAGTCACTATGAGTTTTGGAACCCACTTAATGGCACCTAACAACAATAACACAGTGATACTACAGAATAAAGCCAGGGGCTGCCTAGGGAACAGGCCATCAATTGCTCATATGCAAGGTTAAGTTGAAGCTGATGTAAATTAAAACAAGTCCACAAGAATGAAAATGCAACCTTGAGTATGTTGCTGATGTTAGGTGTCAGAGTCAGGACATGGCTGGAGCCTAGGGACTGAAGTTGAGTGGCTGTGGCTTGGGCCCTTATACTCCGTTCTCTGCTGAACAGCTCTGCCTTGTGGGTAAGTTCTCAGTGTCTCGGAGCATCCATTTATTTACATATAAGTGAAGTTTTGGGATGAGAATGTTAAAAATGCCTATCTTATAATATTCATATTAATGCCTACCATGAACTGCCAGAAGAACAAACGAATCTCTCTTGGAGGAAGTACAACCAGAATGCTCCTTAGAGGCAAAGATGGCGAGACTACGTCTCACATACTTTGGACATGTTATCAAGAAGGATCAGTCCTTGGAGAAGGACATCATGCTTGGTAAAGCAGAGGGTCAGTGAAAAAGAGGATGACCCTCAGTGAGATTGATTGACACAGTAGCTGCAACAATGGGCTAAAGCACAACAACGATTGTGAGGATGGCACAGAACAGGGCAGAGTTTCATTCTCCTGTACACTGGGTGACTATGAGTTAGAACAGACTCAACGGTACCCAACAACAATAATAATACCCGCCATATACACAAACACCTATGCAGGGTGGGAAGAAGACTGGATTCAAGAGCATATCTTTCTGGGATGTGGTAGACTCCAACAGCTCCAACAGAAGCAAACCATGCAGAAGAGCTGAAGTGTACAGTACCAACGTGCTTAAGAGCACAGTCCCATGGTCAGGCCATCCACAGTGGAGGCTCTGCTTCCACACCATAGCAATGTGCCAGTGGGGCAATTTCTGAATCTCCTCAAGCTTCATTTTCCCCCTCTGTATAGTGGGAGTTTGGCTTTCTGGGTGGCACAACTGGTTAAGGGTTCAACTACCAGCCAAAAGGCTGGGAGTTAGAAGCCACCCAGAGGTGCCTCAGAAGACAAGCCTGGTGATCTGCTTCCAAAAGGCCACAGCCTTGGAAACACTATGGAGCAGTTCTACTCTGCACACGTGGGATCGCCATGAGTAGGAACTGGCTCAACAGAAACTAACAACAACCACAGAGTGGGAGTAATGACTTCACCCCTCTCAGGCTGTTGGGGATTACCTACGATGATGCATCTAACTGCTGCCATGTCCAAAGCACTCAGTAATGGCCGCCTATTGCCTTGGATTGTCATGTAACTCTTGCCGATGGGCTTTATAAACCTTCGGGGGCCAGTTAAGAAAATGTGTCACTTCACAACTATAAAATTTTACAATGTACCAACTGTACAAATATTGATTCTCTGCAATAAAGGGCCTGGCCTTCCCAAATAGCTTGTAAACAAGGGCATCAGTCAGGCCCACCCTGGCCACTGCTGGCTGTGGTACAGCTTTCTGGAGGGTCTATTCTCAGTTGGAAGCAGATAAACAGCCCATTGCAGGGGACTAACCTGAGAGTCCGCCATGGGGGAGGTCCTCGTCTGCAAATTTGGCAAATCAGAGGACAGCTAGATCAGAGCACTAAGGCCAGTACATCTGGTGCATAGAAAACCCCATAAATATCTACAATACATGACAGTTACAAAATAAATGGCAGAGGAGAGATAGGTTTCATATATATATATATACATATATAAATATATAAAATTCATTCTATGTATGTTTATATACCCACTGTCTTTCAGTGTGTCCTACTGTGGTGTCTGTGTGTTGCTGTGATGCTGGAACCTATGCCACCAGTCTTTCAAACACCAGCAGAGTCACCCATGGTGGGCAGGTTCCAACGGAGCTTTCAGGCTAAGAAAGACTGGGAAGAAGGACCAGGTAATCTACTCCTGAAAATCAGCCAGTGAAAATCCTATAGATCACAGAAGTCTGATCCCATTGTGCCTGGGGTAGCTGTGAGCCCGGGCCCACCTCGACACAGCTAACAACATCATCACACAGTCGACGCCGTAGAAACATGGTTGCTAATCACCAATTACCAAATTGAAATTCATTCCTTTTTGTGGCACTCTTAAAAGTCATCAATTTTTAGTAACTGGAGTATGCTCCTTAGAAGATCCCTTCCTTCCTCCCCTCCTCCTCCCCCTTCCTTCCTTCCTCTTTTTTTCCTTCCCCCTTTCCCTTACTTCCTCCTCCCTCCCTCCCTCCCTCCCTCCCTCCCTCCCTCCCTCCCTCCCTCCCTCCCTCCCTCCCTCCCTCCCTCCCTCCCTCCCTCCTTCCTTTCTTCCTTCCCTGCTTCTCCCTCCCTCCTTCTCTCCTTCCTGCCTTCCTTTCTTCTTTCGTTTTCTCCTTTCTTTCCTCCCTCCCTCTCTCCCTCCCACCCTTCCTCCTCCTAGCCCTCTTCTTCCCATAAACAAACATCCGTCAAGTGATGGAGCATGCCAGGCACTGTGCAAAGTACTGGAGATGCTGGAATAGATCCCAGAGACCCAGCTTTCAAGGGGCTCCTAGTCTACTGGGTGGTGGGGCAGTGCAGTGATTGAGTCTCAGTGTATTGTTGCTGATTTGTGAATTTGAGAATTATAGTGGCACAGAGTATAAGTGCCATAAATTATTAAACAAAATCAATGGGGCACGGAGTGTCCAGGGAGTGAGTCAGAGATGGTGGGATCCAAGTCAGGTCTTGAAGGCACATCAGGTGGCAAGGCTGTTTCCACGAAAGGAAGGGAAACAAGTGCTTGGGCAACAGTAACTTTTATATATTGAGTAAGATAGACAGTTATTACTTAAGAAAGAAAAACGGTTAACATACATTTCCACCAACTCCTTCATCATATGTTTGGAAACATATTTGAGTCATACACCTGATGTTCCCTTGAGAAGCTTCCAGAAAACATGTAAGTAGGGAGACATGTACTAATGATCATGTAGAAAATGACACCAGCATTTGGAAGCCCATCTGGGTTCCCGGTAGCACTAAAACAAGGGGATGTCTGACTTCTCAATCCAAAGACGAAAAAGCCACATTCAGTGATTAAAACTAAGCTTCTGTGAAGAAGGAAGACTCCCATCTGAAACAGGTGAATGGAGGAACACCGGGGAGAGACTGGAAGGAAAAAGACATAAATATCAAAGGATTCACGAGCTCCACCCTCACATTTCCAGGGCTTCTCCGTAGATGAAAGAGCCTGGTAGAAATGCATTTTTAATCTATATAATCAGGCTTCCCTGGCTGCCAATTGAAATTTCACAGTTCACCACCGTTGTGCTAAACAGGCAGACCTTTGATTTTATGTTCCCCTTGTTGAGAATCGGGTCAAGAGAGAAAATTCAACACGAACTCAGAACTATTTGCGTTATTAGTATGTAATTCTCATTGGCAATTATTCTCCAACTCTGCTCATAAATTATCTAGTTCTTTTATTCAATAGCATTTATTAAGCATCTGTGCAGTTCCCAGAAGTGTGCTGAGAGCTAGGTTATACGGACAGAGTCTGGCTGGAATCTCTGCAGAAGTTACTGACCTCAATGAGCAAATGGGAGGTGAGCCTTACAGGGATTCAGAGGCAGGCCCTATCAGGGGCCTCAAAAGGCTTCCTGAAAATACAGGTTGGAGTTGGTTTTTGTGGAAGTTACGATGTCTAGTTTTGCTGTGGGTACAAGTAAGGAGAGGGGCATGCACTGCAGCTGGCCAGCATGCCTGTGAACCGACCATTCAACGGGCAGCCTTGGGCCACCCGCCACTGAGCCAACCAATCAGTGCTGCCAGGCCCTGAGACAAACATGGGGAGGGGCACGAAGTGCTCTGTCAGGACCGCCAACATGACAGGCCCAGAAACAGCTTCTCCGGAGACAAGGAAGCGTCACTGCACTAGACTGTTGTTAGCTGCTGACGAGTTGGCTCCAACTCGTGGCAACCCCGTGTACAACAGAATGAAATGATGCCTGGTCCTGTGCCATCTTCACCATCACTTGTGTGCTTAAGTCCATTGCTGTGGCCACTGTGTATTTTGAGTGTCTTCCCACCTAGGGGTTCATCTTCTAGTACTATGTTGGACAATATTATATTGTGATCCATAGGGTTTTCCTTGACAAATTTTCACAAATATCTCTAGACCTTTCCTCCTATTCTGTCTTAGTCTGGCAGCTCCACTGAAACCTGTCCACCATGGATGACCCTGCTGGGATTTGAAATATTGGTGGCATAGTTTCCAGCATCACAGCAACATGCCAGCCACCACAGTATGACACACTGACAGACAGGTGGTGGGGGCATAGATCACAGAGTGCAAAAGAAGGAGTATTTAATTCTGAGTGGAGGATTGTAACACATTCATGGAAGGCTTGGCACTTGAGCCTGGTCTTAAAAATGGTTAATGTTCCAGAAGGTGGGAAACCATAGGAGGAGCCCTCTAGGCAGAAGTGCCAGCCTCAGCAGGGGGTTCAGGGCATGACAGTCTATGATGACTTTGGTGGACATTCTGTGGACTCAAGTCAAAGGATCCAGCATGGATGAGCTGAGCAGACAGCCCAGTCAAATCCGGAGGCCCTAGAACTGCACTGAGGCTTGGGTTTGTCTCATGGAAGATTTCGTGGGAGACATTCCAGTCTAAGAGACATCCTCTAGACTCTGAGTAAGAGCCATTGTGTCCTGTACCAAGGCACAGACTGTGGTGGCAGAAAGGAGGCCTTTTGACAGTTAAATTGTGTATCTTGGTGATGCATTTGATGTGTGGGGTGTTCTAAAAAGAAAAGCAGAAGATAGATGTGGGAGTCTGAAACCTGGCTGCTTGGGGACACGGTAACACCATGAAGGAGCCAGGCATCAAGAGGGAAACACCTTTTGGTAAGTGGCATCTGGGACCTTAAACACTAGCAAGTGGCCATCTAAGATGCATCAATTGGTCTCAACCTACCTGGAGCAAAGGAGAATGAACACCAAATACATAAAGTAATTATGAGCCTGAGAGATAGAAAAGGCCACATAAACCAGAGACTACATCAGCCTGCGACCAGAAGAACTAGATGGTGCCTGGCTACAACAGATGGCTGCCCTGACAGCACAACAGAGAATCCCTGATGGAGCAGAAGAGCAGTGGAATCCAGACCTCAAATTCTCATACAAAGACCAGACTTAATGGTCTAACTGAGACTAGAAGGACCCTGGAGGTCATGGTCCCCAGACCTTCTGTTAGCCTCAGACAGGAACTATTCCCAAAGCCAACTCTTCAGACAGGGATTGGACTGGACTATAAGATAGAAAATGATATTGGTGAAGAGTGAGCTTCTTGGGTGAAATAGACACATGAGACTATGTGGGCAGCTACTGCCTGGAGGGGAGATGAGAAGGCTGAGGGGGCAGAAGCTGGCTGAATGGACATGGGAATACAGGGTGGAGAGACGGGGTATGCTGTTTCATTAGGGAAGAACAACTAGGAGTATATACCAAGGTGTATATAAATTTTTGTATGAGAGACTGACTTGACTTGTAAACTTTCACTTGAAGCACAATTAAAAAAAAAAAAAAAAACCAGGGAAACACCTGGCAAGAAGAGAGTCTAAGAGAACAGTCAATACCGTAGGGGTCAAGGCCACAGGCTGTGCAGCCAACTGCCCCCATTGATTTTTTTTTTTCCCCAACCACGAACTAAACTTAAGCAAATTATTTTAGTAGCAGAGAGCACCTTTTGAATTTTTAAGACAGTAATTAAAAAAAAAAAAAAACAGTTTCTGTAAAGTCCCATCTGACTTATGGAGACTCCATGTGAGTCAGAGTAGAACTGTGCGCCACAGGGTTTTTAATGGCTGATTTTTCAAAAGTAGATCTCTAGGACTTTCTTCCCAGGCTCCTGTGGTGGACTCAAGCCTCAACCTTTCAGCTAGCAGCTGAATACTTTGATCCTTTGTGCCACCCAGGAACTCCAAATTAGTGCTTATTGTTCTCTAGATACAAAATAATATGCATCCATTGTCAATAAACTGAGAAATATCAAAATGGGCAAAAAAGTGTGATAGAAAAAATACTGATTATAATCCTAAACATCTACAGAAAGTGGTTCCTATTGAACAGAGGGCTGACTTGATCTCTCCTGAGGACCTTGCTAGGTTGAGTGGTGAAAGGGTGAAAGGGAGAGTGCGGGGTGGGGTGGAGCTGGGTTGCCCTGGGTAGCAGAAGGAGAATTTGAATGTTTTAGGCAGTATTTAGGAATGAGGAAGGAAGGGCTGGATAGGAGGAAGAGAGGAGTATGAACCAAAAGGAAGGTGAAACTTGGGTATTGCATTGTTTTCTTTCCCTCCACGGTCTCTAAGTCCTCCTTAGCACTAGTAAGTTCTTGACATGCTGGGTAAGGGTAAGTTTCTTTCTTTCTTTTTTTTTTTTTTAAATTTAATTACGGTGAAAATATACACAGCAGGACATACACCCATTCATCAATTTCTACATGTATAATTCAATAAAATTGGTTACATTCTTCACCATTCTTGCTATCTTTACCCATATTGTTTCACTACCATTGACTTAGACTCACTGCCCACCAAGCTTCTCAACTATCTATACTCTAGGGTTACTGTTGACAATATTTGATCTCATATACATAATTTTTTGAAAGAGCACAATGGTCATGGCTGACATTATTAATTTAGCTAAACAGTTTAAAGATGATTTCAGGGGATTATTTTGGTTCATGGTTTGAAGGTTTTCTCAGAGAGGTAGACTAAGTGATACCTCTAGTCTCAATAGGTCTAGTAAGTCTGGTTTTATAAGATTTGAAATTCTGTTCCACATTTTTTTCCCTTTAGATCAGAATTCATTTATTCCTTAATCAAAAACATTCAGTAATGGTATTTACTGAATGATGGCCACTATCCAGTACTTCTGGTCTCAAGGCTAAGGAGGCAGTAGTTCATGGAGGCAGTTAGACCTGCAGTTCAGTTCCTTCTCTGACTTCTCGGTCTCCTTCTTCATCTGCTTCTCCAGGCAAATAGAGACCAACTGTATCTCGAATGGCCACTCACAAGTTTTTTAAGACCCCAAGTACTATGATAGTGAGTTTCCTGAATTAGGGTGGAGGAGATCCTGAATCACAGTCTTGATTCGGGAACCAGGAAGCAAGAAAACCATGAGCAAACAAGCTCTGGAGTTTATAGACGTTATAAGAAAAACTTGGGTTTCTCAGAGTTTATGGAAATGGTCTCTGACCTAACTTGCTCTTTGGGGCACAGATGGTGAAAGGAAGGGATTGGGAATTGGCTTCCATATTCTCAGTTTTCAATCTCAAATGGGTGTGGACAACATCTCTTAGCTTCCAACAAAGGAGAGAAGTAGACAAGAGGGAAGAAATGGACAAGTCAGGTGGGAAAATTATAAACAATCCCCCCTCAGTGGGAAAATAAGATGGGTGTCAAAGATTGAATAGAGTCCCCCAAAAATATGTGTTGTAGGTTATAACCCCTATACATGTGGGAGAAGAGCCCTGGTGGCACAATGGTTAAACACTCGACTGCTAAGCAAAAGTTTGACTGTTCAAATTCATCAGCAACACCGAGGGAAAAAGATGTGGCAGTCTGCTTCCATAAAGATTTATAGCCTTAGAAACCCTGTAGGGCAGTTCTACTCTGTCCTGTAGGGTTGCCATGAGTCAGAATCGACTCCAGGGCAATGGGTTTTGTTGATTTTATGCAGGTAGATGTAATCTCATCTGGGAATAGGATTTCTTTGTTATGCTAATGTGGTCGTATCAGTGTAGGGTGTGTCTTAGATCTAATCACTTGTGGTATATAAAAAGAGAAGCTTAGGCACAGAGAAGGAAGCAAAAACAGAGGGGAAGATGTGTATCACATGAAGATTGCCAAGGAACCAAGAAACAGAAGCTAGAAAGAGACAAAGACTTCCTTCAGAGCCTAGACAGAGGCAAAGCCTTCCCTAGAGTCAGTGCCCTGAATTCAGACTTCTAACTTCCTAACTATGAGAAGATAAAATTCTGTTTGTTAAAGCCACTCCCTTGCAGTATTTCTGTTGCTCAGGGCTAGGAAAAGAAAAAAGAACCTTGGCAGTACAGTGATTAATCTCTTGGCTATTAACAGAAAGGTCAGCAGTTCAAACCCACCAGCTGCTTCTTGGGAGAAAGATGTGGCAGTCTGCTTCCATAAAGATTGTTGTTAGATTCTGACTCACAGCAACTCTATGTACAACAGAAGGAAACACTGCCCTGTCCTGCACCATTCTCACAATAATTGTTAAGCTTCAGCCCATTGTTACAGCCACTGCGTCAATCCATCTTATTGAGGGTTTTCTTCTTTTTCGCCGACCCTCTGCTTTACCAAGCATGATGTCCTTTTCCAGGGACTGGTCCCTCCTGATAACACGTCCAAAGTATGTGAGATAAAGTTTCATCATCTAATCTTTTAAGGAGCATTCTGGCTCTACTTCTTCCAAGACAGATCTGATCCTTCTTTTGGCAGTCCATGGTATTCTTCTTCAACACTATAATTCAAAGGCGTCAATTCTTCTTCAGTCTTCCTTATTCATTGTCCACTTTCACATGCATATGATGCGATTAAAAACACCATGGCTTGGGTCAGGAGCACCTTAGTCCTTAAAGTGATATCTTTGCTCTTTAACCATTTAAAGAGGTCTTTCAGAGCAGATTTTCCCAAAATGATACATCATTCGATTTCTTGACTGCTGCTTCCATGGATTCCTTAAAGATTACAACCTTGGAAACCTTATAAGGCAGTTTTACTCTGTCCTGTAGAGTCGCTATGAAACCAAAAAAAACAAACCCAGTGCCGCTGAGTCGATTTTGACTCATAGCAACCCTATAGGACAGAGTAGAACTGCCCCATAGAGTTTCCAAGGAGAGCCTGGTGGATTTGAACTGCCGACATCTTGGTTAGCAGCCAAGCCAAGCCAGATGGTAACAGGGGCTACGGAGAAAAATAAAGCAGGATGGTCCTGGACAGCCTTCCTAATAAAGTGACAATTCCTCTCAAGTTTCCCCCCATCCACACATGCAATGGTTTATTTACATAGTTTGTATCACGCTTCAGGTCTGATTTCATGTTTATAGCAGTTTTATTGAGGTATAATTCCCATATAATAAAATTCACTTTTCTTAAGAATACTATTCAGTGGTTTTTAAATGTATTCACACAGTTGTGTACCACTGCCACTACCTAATTGCAGAGCATTTTAGCCACACCCTTGCTCACACTGGCTAGATGATTCCACGGATACAAGCAAGGAAAGCTGAAAACCAAAACTGCTGCCATCCAGTCAATTCCGACTCATAGCAACCCTATAGGACAGAGTAGAACTGCCCCATAGGGTTTACAAGGTGTGCCTGGTGGATTCGAACTGTCGACATTTTGGTTAACAGCCAAGCTCTTAAGCACTATACCACCACGGCTCCACAAGCAGAGAGGTGCCCATGAATTTCTTACGTTCACTGTGGATGCCATACAGAATGCATGCTTGCGTGGGTACAAGCAATAACTTGAAGAATGCTACTGTAATCTATCCCTCCAGAAAGAAACCCTGTACCATTAGCAGTCAGTCCCTATTCCTCCCTCCCTCCATCCCTAGTTTTCTGGGAGTTTTTTTTTTTTAAATCATGAATGTGTGTAGCATTTTCTCAAAAGTGCTTTCTGCATTGATTGATATGACAATGCAATTTTTCTCAATATTCAAGTATTGAACCAGCCTTGCGTTCTTGGAATAAACATCCACTTGGTCCTGATGTATAATTATTTTTATATATCTTTATAGTTATATTTACTAGTATTTTTTAAAGAATTTTTGTGCCTATATATTCATCAGGGTTATTGGTCTGTAGTTTCCTTTTTCTGTACTGAATATTTTGGTTTTGGTATCAGGCTCATACTAGCTACACAAAACAAACTGGGAAATGTTCCCGCTTCTGTCACCTGGAAGGGCAGGTAGGATTGATGCTTGGTCTCTCTCAAATGTTTGTTAGAAATTTCCAGCTAAAACAACAAAAATGTTGATATGCGTTATGGTGGGAAAAGGAATGGATGAGAGAGTGTGGGAGTGCTTTCTTGAGGGTGTCCCTGAGAGAAATCACAGAGCAGAGGCCCTGGGGAGTCGCTGGAGGAGAAAGCAGCAAGGCCAAAGGATACCCAGAGGACGATGGGTGCTCTGAGCAGCAAGGAGTCCAGTGTGGACATGGAGATCAGTGAGACGGAGGGGAGTCAAAGTAGAGATCAGAACTGAGCTGAGGCCAGAGGCCACAGGTCTCCACAGACGTTGAGATGACTGGCTTTTACTGACAGAAGGCACTGCAGGTTGGGGCCAATAACAGACATTGTCCACATTCAGTTCTGAACGCTTACTCTGGCTGCTTTGTGGAGAGTGGATCGTGAGGAAGAGGGCAGGAAAAACATACATGAACTTTTTGAAAATGACAGGTTCTGGTGTTGCAGTACACCAGTTGTCAATCTCAGCTCAGTTAGCTCAGCCAAGTCATGAATGAATGATGAGCACCAATCAGAGCTAACACGCAGCAGGGCTCAGTGTGTACAAGGCGCTGTTCTAGTGCTTCCTGTGAATCTACTCCTGTGCCCTTATGGCAACTCTGATAGGTGGTACTGACGACCCTCACTTACAGGTGTGGAAACCAAGGCCCGACTGGTTAAATAGTCTTTCTTATATCAATTGGGTCTCTCCGGGGAGTGCCATGATAATAACCAGTTGCTCTGGAGTTGATTCAGACTCATGGGGACTCCATGTGTGTCCGAGTAGAACCGTGCTCCATAGCGTTTGCAATGGCTGATTTTTCAGAGGTAGATTGCCAGGCTTTTCTTCTGAGGTGCCTCAGAATGGACTAGAACCTCCAACCTTTCAGTTAGCAGCTAAGCACATTAACTATTTGTACCACCCCAGGACTCCTGGTGCCATGACAATCCCTGAAATAGTGCATGAGTGGCAGCAGCCCCTCCCTCCCCTGCCCTACAGGATGCTCCAGAGAGGGGAGCTTGAGCTTAATCCCTCTTCCCCACCCCAAGCCCCAACACATGTGGTGTGTTCCCCCTTTACAGGTCTTTAATATACCTCATGTTGGCTCCAACGGAAGAAGACAAAGGAGACAGCCCACCTGTCTTGGATAATAACTGGGATTCCAGCCAGGTCTGGGCACTGACACAGGGTGCCCGGGGCACCCTGACCCCTCAGGCCTCAGCCTTCCCACCTGTGATGGAGAGCTTGGCTGGGCAGCTTGAGGAGGTTCTGTCTGCTGAGAGGGGTTCCCTGTGTGGTACCCCAGCAGAAGTCACTGAGCCCCTGCCCAACACCACTGGTAGCAGTGCTCGCCTCCTGGGAGGCAGCCACTCTATTTTCGAGAGCTCTTGTCAGTATATCTGTCCTCAGTTAAGCCAACAATCTGCCTCCTGTCACTTCCACCCAGGGCCCTCGTTCACCTGAGGGGGTGGTAGAAGGAGGGCTTTTCTTCCTGAAGAGCGTTGTCAGGAAGTTTGAAGAGCATCTCTGCTCTCAGACAGCCTGGCCTCTTCCGTTGGTTCTACGTGTGGCATCATTTCCAAAGCATCATTTCCAGAGTGCACACCATCCAGGTCACTCTGCTCTGGATACCACCCTCTTTGTCAGTGTCCCCTGGAAACATGATACCAGGCTTGGCCGTGATTCTGCAGATAGTGGGTCCTCCTTCCCTTTCCTGGGCCCCTTCTCTTGGGGGGCTGGGGTCTCACTTGCATGTGGCCCCTGGCTCAGTCATCACAGGTGTACATTTGGAAGTACCTGAAGCCCGGGGTCTATACTGCATTGAAATCACTGTCTACACTGCATTGAAACCTGCAATCTATACTGCACTGAAGCCACGGTCAACACTGCACTCAAATCACAGTCTATACTGCATTCAAGCCCATGGTCCACACTGCATTCAAGCCTGCAGTCTACACTGCATTGAAACCATGGTCTACACTTCATTCAAGCCTGCAGTCTATACTGCATTGAAACCACAGTCTACACTTCATTCAAGCCCATGGTCTACACTGCATTGAAACCACAGTCTGCACTTCATTCAAGCCCATGGTCTACACTGCATTGAAACCACAGTCTACACTGCATGAACGGCACATCACTCAGATCCTTCACCGTCTCATACATTTGAGGTTGATATCTTTGCTTTTTTTAAAAAAAAAAAACCAGAGAGCAGGACTTCACATTTAACCTTGCTAAATTTCATCTTGTTCACTTCAGTCCATTGTTCCTTCTTGTCAGGAGCCTTTCTGTACCCAGAGTATTTCTTCCACCACATTAGCTGTCCTTCTGAGCTTTGATCTGCAAATTTGACAAGCAGCCTTGTTATGCCTTTATCCAAGTCATTGATGGAAACGTTGAGCAGGGCCAAGATGAGGACAGGGCAGGCCTCAGGGGACCTCCCTCAGACTTGACATTGAACCACTAATCAATAGACTTCGGGTACCACTGTCTGGCAGTTCTGCTGCCACCTGACACCAGCAGTGGCCCTTATCCAGATTTCTCCATCTGGCCACAGAGAAGCATAGGGACATCACAGTCTCCCCGCTTTGCGGGTCTGTGGCACCACAGGACTCTCAGGCTGCTAACCAATGCATCTTCCTAAGCTGTGCCTGGCCCTCGTGACAACCACTGTGGCCCACCATCTCTTCCCATCCTGTGCGCCTTTGTAAGTGGCATTCCCAGCCCAAGGGTGCTCTTTCCTCATCCTGTGTTAGAGATTGAATGGTGTCCCCCAAAATATGTGTTGGAAACCTAACCCCTAAAAAAAAAAAAAAAACCCCTATACCTATAGAATTTTCAATTGCCTCATATTCATGCAAAAGCTGGGCAATCAAAAATGAAGACTGAAAAAAGTTAATGCCTTTGAGTTATGGTATTGGCAAAGAATATTGAATATGCTATGGACCTCCAGAAGAACAAACAAATCTGTCTTGGAAGACGTACACTCAGAATGCTCCTTAGAATAGAAGCAAGGATGGTGAGACTCCGTCTTGATTACTTTGGATGCGTCATTAGGATGGACCAATTCCTGGGGAAGGATAAGGCCCCGCCCTTGAGGAACTCACATTCAAATGGGTAGAAGAGACACATCAACACGGGAAACAAAATGATTCTGTGTTATGAAAAAGTTGTATAAAAACCCCAGGAAGAGGGACACAGAGCAGAGGAGCTGGGGGGAGGCAGTAGGGTGATTGAAGAAGATATTTGGAAAGGGGAACTTGCATACAAGGAACAGGCCTGGAGGAGAGCAGAATCCGAGATGAAAGGTGGAAGCAAGGGGGACGTTGGGATGCCTGGGGCCCTTCCTGCGGCCAGTGCAGCCTGGGCAGGGGGAGCTGCAGGGGAGACACAGAGGCTGCTGGAGGGGAAGAGGGCACTGCTCCCCTGGCAAAGGCCAGGGCTTCACTCCAGTGTAACCAGGAGCCACTGGGATGATTAAACAGGGAAGCTGCTCGATACAGCCAGCATTCTGAGAATAAGGGTTGGTCAGACGTATAAGCAAGCCTCAAGCACAGTGCAAGTGACAAAGAAAAGAAAGCCCATATGAAGACTAGTAGTTTACAGACTGGACTGAAGTGCCGTGTCCTGTGGGAGGAAGCCATGCTTCTTTTCACATTCCAGTGAAACATTTTGCTCCCTCGAAGCATGAGTACCCTAGGACTGCCATAAAAAAGTGTCACAAACTGAGTGGCTTTAAAGAACAGGGATTTATTGTCTCATGGTTTTGGAGGCTAAAAGTCCAAATCAAGGCATTGGCAGGGCTGTGCTCTCTCTCTGGGCTCTGGGGGAAGATCTTTCCTTGTCTTTTCAGGTTCTGTGGCCCTGGGCATTTCTTGGTCTTCCTTGTCTGGTAGATGGATCCTCACCTGCTGTCTTCCTCTGGGTGTGTGACTCTGTTCTCTTAAATAGGACACGCTTCAGAGGGGATTAGGACTAGAGCCCACCCTACTTCCATATGACTTCACTGATAGTATCTTCAAAGCCGAGGTCTCTGGGAGGTGCAAGTGGCCTAAGCTTATTGGCTAACCTAAAGGTTGGCAGTTCAAATATACACAGTGGTACTATAGAAGAAAGGCCTGGCAATTTGCTCCTGTTAAGATTACAGCTAAGGAAACCTTGCGAAGCACTTCTACCCTGTAATACAGCCGGTTGCCATGAGATGGAATCGACTTGATGACAATGGGTTTGATTTTGGTACTTTCAGAGACAAAGCCTACTTCCCCAAACAAGGTTACATTCCCAGTTGCAGGGATTGTTGTTGTTGGTAGTTGCTGTCGAGTTGATTCTGACTTGTATCGTTTTGGGGGACACAATTCCATCCATAACACTTTCTTCCTCCAATTTGGCCTGAGCTTTTGACGATGGTCTTTGGATAGCAACAGGGATGTGGCTCTGGGTTGGACCAGGGGTTGGAGTCAGAATCTCGTACCTCTTGGAATGGCTGCTGCTGGAGGCTGGGGACGTGCTTTGCTCAGGTGTTCTACGCTGCGTGGTGTGGGCTGGTGTGGTGGGATGTGCCCTGAGCTTAGAGTAACTGGACCTCAGTCGTGCCTCAGGAGCCATGCCTGATCCAGAAAGAGGCAGCCCGGGGCGCAGCTGCTGACGGAGGAAGCCTGCGTAAGAGTGAGACCCTTCGGGCTGCCACAGTGAGAGGAAAGAAATTGAGGAAGGAAGACTTGTGGCTTTTAATTTCTTTGGACTTTAATTTACAAGGGAAAGGAAATTTCAATTTGGATTTTAATCTTCCTCTGGAAACGTAATAATTGGGCAGGCTTGCACTGCTCCTAGGAGGGCATTACTCACTGTGTTATTTTTTGAGCTTGCTGAAGGGTCTCTGAAGACTGATAGTGGACAGCGAGTCTGGGTAATGACACCGAGCGGAATGGGCAGTTCATGGGGGTTAGATGGAGCCATGCCCCTTATGACACATCTTAGAGTCTTCCGGATGCAAAGCTGAGCTGGCGAAGATGGATCCCAGCAGATCCACACAGGGCATCGTGGGTTTCTGTAGAACACCCTGTGAGGGCACCCAGCCTCATGCGTGCAGGTCTCCTCTGGAGCACAGCAGCACTGCCCAGCTGGGTCTCTGCTCTCTACACCCCAGCTTCCTGGGTTGCAGCCACATGCAAGGGTCAGCATGGCCCTGAAAGACCTCACTGTCTTCAGGTCATGGCCTAAGGCGTCATGACTAAAGCTTGTCCACCAACCCAACTGACTGGAAGCCCTGTGTATGGAGAGACTGAGGTTTTATTAACTAAGGTTTAGTCCAGCTTGGCTAGTTCTGTGTGCTGGCACCTTATTCTCAGAGAGGGAAAGGGAATTGTTGGGCCCTCAGCCATCCAAGAGCATCTATGGCAAGTGCTGAGAGAGAGAAACATGCACAGAGGAAGGACTTATCCCATGGAGGAGAGGGCTCCCGGGGGCTGAGGAGCAGGGGAAGACTTCCTGGAGGAGGAGGTTCCGCAGGCAGGAGAAACAGATGTTCTTAGAAATGCTTTCATGGAACAGTAGTTAGTTCAGAGCCCAGTCTCTAGAGCAACTTAAGATTCCAGTCGCTGTTGAGTTGACTCTGACTCATGATAACGCCATGTGTGTCAGAGTGAAACCGTGATCCATAGGGTTTTCAATGGCTGGTTTTTCAGAAATAGATCACCAGATCTTTCTCTCTAGTCCATCTTAGTCTGGAAGCGCTACTGAAAACTGTTCAGCATCCTGGCAACACACGCGCCTCCACTAGCAGCTCATGAGGTGCTTTGGTTAGGATTTGATCCTGGGTCTCCCGCATGGAAGGCAAAAATTCTACCCCTGAACACCTACTGTTCTTTCTAACTAGTTGCCGTCGAGTCAACTTAGACTCATGGTGACCCCATGTGTGTCAGGGTAGAACTCTGCTCCACAGGATTTCAGTGGTTGATTTTTTTGAAAGTAGATCATTAGGCATTTTTTCCCAAACATCTCTGGGTGGTCTTGAACCTTGAACCTTGGGTTAGCAGCTGAGCACGTTAACTGTTTGCACCACCCAGGGACTCCCCAGTGATGTCTCTCATGAGCTTTGTGGACTTGGGAAGTCCTGTGCCCTCTTCTTCCTCGGATTTCCCATCTCAAGTGAGGGGACTGACAGCACACCCGTCGCAAAGCCGCTCAGAGGATCACAGGAGGTAATACGTGAAAAGTGCTTTCAGCAGCCTCTGGCACACAGAATGTGTGATGAAAGTGTGAACTATATCTCAGGTTGCTCGCATCTTAAGCAAATGAGATAAAGACAAACTACTCATTTACTTGATTATCTGAACCAGCAGTCAGTGTTTACCTTGGCACGGAAGTTTTTTTTTTTTCCCCAGTGTTTCTTTCTTTCTTTTTTAATTATAAAAGTAGTAACGGTTGATTAGAAAACATGCAGCAAATACAGAAATTGACATGTCTCCCTAAACACCTTCCTGGAAGTAATTACTGTTAACAATTTGATACGTGTCTTTGGATGCTTTGCCTTCCATTCATACACTAAAACACATGTACTCACACACATTTTTATTCTTTTAATGAAGCAATATTAAAATAAAATGGTTACATTCTCTGATGTCCCCTTCACACAGAGAACAGGCATGTCCATGGGTCATTATAGGGAGATTCACTCTTCTCAGTCTGGCCACCTGACACTGTCACTTCATCCAGCCATTTCCATAATCCATTTTTCTTTTTCCATTTTTTCTGTCAAAAACCACGTTGCTGTAAACTTGGTCTTGCATTCATCTCTGAGCACTTTGGGTTTCTTCAGGAGAGACTCTTCAAAGAGACATGTCACGCATTGTTTATATTTTGATGTATGCCATCAAATTGTTTTCCAAACACATGCCCCCACCAAAATTCCGAAAGAGGGCCCAACACTCCACGACCCTTTTAAGATGATCTATGTTTTAGTTCTTTTCCCCTGTGGTAGATTAAAAATGATATTAAAAAAAAAAAGTAATTTGCTTGGATTTGTTAATTTTGAGGCTGAAGTAGGGGGGTTTTCTTTTTGAATTTACTTAAAAAGCAAGAAAAGGTCTTCTACCAAAAGCTGGTTCTTTGAAAACATCAACAAAATTGATACACCACTGGCCAAACTGACAAAAGAAAAATAGGAGAGGAAGCAAATAAACCAAATAAGAAATGAGATGGGTGATATTACAACAGACTCAACTGAAATTAAAAGAATCATACCAGATTACTATGAAATGCTGTACTCTAACTAATTTGAAAACCTAGAATTAGTGGATGAATTCCTAGAAACACACTACCTACCTAAACTAACACAAACAGAGGTAGAACAACGGAATAACCCATAACAAAAGAAGAGATTGAACAGGTAATCGAAAAACTCCCAGCAAAAAAAAAAAAAAAAAAAAAGCCCTGGCCCGGAAGGCTTCACTTCACAGTTCTACCAAACTTTCAGAGAAGAGTTAACACCACTACTACTAAAGGTATTTCAGAGCATAGGAAAGGACAGAATACTACCAAACTCATTCTATAAAGCCGCCATATCCCTGATACCAAAACCAGGTAAAGACGCCACAAAAAAAAAGAAAATTAAAGACCTATATCCCTCATGAACTTAGATGCAAAAATTCTTGACAAAATTCTAGCTAATAGAATTCAACAACATAGCCAAAAAATAATTCACCATGACCAAGTAAGATTCATATCAGGTATGCAGAAATGGTTCAACATTAGAAAAACAGTTAATGTAATCCATCATATAAATAAAACAAAAGACAAGAATCACTTGATTTTATCAATTGATGCAGAAAACGCATTTGACAAAGTTCAATACCACTTCATGATAAAAACTCTCAGCAAAATAGGAATAGAAGGAAAATTCCTCAACATAATAAAGGGCATTTATACAAAGCCAAGAGCCAACATCATCCTAAACAGAGAGAGCCAGAAAGCATTCCTCTTGAGGTCGGGAACCAAACAAGGATGCCCTTTATCACCGTTCTTATTCAACATTGTGCTGGAGGTCCTACCCAGAGCAATTAGGCTAGATAAAGAAATAAAGGGCATCCAGGTTGGCAAGGAAGAAGTAAAATTATCTCTATTTGCAGATCATCTTATACACAGAAAACCCTAAGGAATCCTCAAGGAAACTACTGAAACTAAGAACACGGAAGAGGAAATCATGAAATCAATACCATTTACAGTAGCCCCCAAGAAAATAAAATACTTAGGAATAAATCCTACCAGAGATGTAAAAGACTTATACAAAGAAAACTACAAAACGCTTCTGCAAGAAACAAAGAGACCTACGTAAGTGGAAAAACATAGCTTGCTCATGAATAGGAAGACTTAACATTATAAAAATGCCTGTTCTACCAAAAGCTATCTATAGATTTAATGCAATTTGGATCTAAATTCCATCGCCATTCTCTAATGAGATGGAGAAACAAATCACCAACTTTATATGGAAAGGAAAGAGGCCCTGGATAAGCAAAGCATTACTGAAAAAGAAGAACAAAGTGGGAGGCCTTACTTTACCTGATTTTAGAAACTATTATATGGCCACAGCAGTCAAAAGAGCCTGGTACTGGTATAACAACAGATACATGGACCAATGGAACAGAATTGAGAATCCAGACAGAAATCCATCCACATATGAGCAGTTAATATTAGACAAAGGCCCCAAAACAGTTAAATGGTGAAAAGACAGTCTGTTTAACAAACGGTGCTGGCATAACTGGATATCCATCTGCAAAAAAATGAAACAAGACCCATACCTTACTCCATGCACAAAAACGAGCTCAAAATGGATCAAAGACCTAAATATAAAATCTAAAGCTGTAAAGATCATGGAAGAAAAAATAGGGGCAACGTTAGGAGCCCTAATAGATGGCATAAATAGTATACAAAACATTACTAGCAATGCAGAAGAAAAACTAGATAACTGGGAGCTCCTAAAAATCAAACAGATATGCTCATCCAAAAACTTCACCAAAACAGTAAAAAGATTACCTAAAGACTGGGAAAAAGTTCTTAGCTAGGGCATTTCCAATCAGCACCTGATCTCTAAAATCTACATGATACTGCAAAAACTCAATGACAAAAAGACAAATAGCCCAATTAAAAAATGGGCAAAAGATATGAACAGACACTTCACTAAAGAAGACATTCAGGTAGCTAACAGATACATGAGGAAATGTTCATGATCATTAGCCATTAGAGAAATGCAAATCAAAACTACAATGAGATTTCATCTCACTCCAAGGCTGGCATTAATCCAAAAAACACAAAACAATAAATGTTGGAGAGTCTGTGGAGAGATTGGAACACTTATACACTGCTGGTGGGAATGTAAAATGGTAAAACCACTTTAGAAATTGATTTGGTGCTTCCTTAAAAAACTAGAAATAGAACTACCATACAATCCAGCAATCCCACTCCTTCGAATATAACCTAGAGAAATAAGAGCCTTTACGTGAACAGATATATGCACACGCATGTTCATTGCAGCACTGTCTACAACAGCAAAAAGATGGAAGCAACCAAGGTGCCCATCAATGGATGAATGGATAAATAAATTATGGTAGATTCACACAATGGAATACTACTCATCGATAAAGAACAGTGAGGAATCTGTGAAACATTTCATAACATGGAGGAGTCTGGAAGGCATTATGCTGAGTGAAATTAGTCAGTTGCAAAAGGACAAATAGTGTATAAGACCACTATTATAAGAACTCAAGGAATGGTTTAAACAGAGAAGAAAATATTCTTTGATGGTTATCAGAGGGGGGAGGGAGGGAGGGTGGGACAGAGGTATTCACTAATTAGATAGTAGATAAGAACTTCTTCAGGTGCCTGGAAAGATAACACACAATACAGGGGAGGACAGCACAACTGGACTAAACCAAAAGCAAAGAACTTTCCTGAATAAACTGAATGCTTCGACGGCCAGTGTAGCAGGAGTGGTGGTTTGGGGACCATGGTTTCAGGGGACATCTAAGTCAATTGGCATAAAAAATCTATTAAGAAAACATTCTGCATCCCACTTTGGAGACTGGCATCTGGGGTCTTAAATGCTAGCAAGCAGCCATCTGAGATGCATCATTTGGTCTCAACCCATCTGGATCAAAGGAGAATGAAGAACACAAAAGAGGCAAGGTAACTACGAGCCCAGGAGACAGAAAGGGCCACATGAACCAGAGACTACATCATCCTGATACCAGAAGAACTAGATGGTGCCCAGCTACAGCCGATGAGTGCCCTGACAGGGAACACAACAGAGAACCCTTGAGGGAGCAGGAGAGCAATGGGATGCTGGCCTCAAATTCTCATAAAAAGACCAGACTTAATGGTCTGACTGAGACTAGAAGGACCCCAATGGTCATGGCCCCAGACCTTCTCTTGGCACAGGACAGGATCCATTTCCGTAAACCAACCCTTCAGACATGGATTTAACTGGACAATGGGTTGGAGAGGGATGCTGGTGAGGAGTGAGCTTCTTGGATCAGGTGGACACTTGAGACTATGTTGGCATCTCCCACCTGGAGGGGTGATGAGAGGGTAGAGGGGGTTAGAAGCTCGTGAAAAGGACACAAAAAGAGAGAGTGGAGGGAGGGAGCCGGCTGTCTCATTAGGAGGAGAGCAATTGGGAGTATGTAGCAAGGTGTAGATAACTTTTTGTGTGAGAGACTGACTTGACTTGTAAACTTTCACTTAAAGCACAATAAAAATTAAAAAAAAAAAAAGCTCTTCTGGTTGTGATCATTGGAGTGGTAGTGTTGTGTGTGATCAAGGTGGGGAGACCGGCCATGCCCCATCATTCTGGGTGTGAGGGCCAAACCTCAGAGTGGTGACCCTAGCTCCACTCTGTAGTCAGCTGCACACACCAGCAGTTTTCACTGCTCAGGCTTCCGTGACAGTGCTGATTTTAAAGGATAAACCCTGCTCTCCGAACTCATATTATCACGGTATTCACTGAAAAGGAAGCAGGTCACATGGCAGCCTGTAGGAGTCTGTTATTTCAGAATGGAGACTGGTGGGATTTGAGCTCCAGGTTGCTGGGAGCCAAGTGTCTTCTTGTGCCTTAATCACCTGCTGTGCTCCTAACACTAGCTGCTGTGGAGTCAACTCTAAACCATGTGGTGGCCTGTGTGTCAGAGTAGGACTGTGTTCCACAGGGTTTTCAGTGGATGAGTTTTCAGAAGTCCATCGTCAGGCCTTTGTTTCAAGGACCCTCTGCATGGACTTGAACTGTGATGGTTAAAGTTGTGTGTCAACTTGGCTGGGCCATGATTCTCAGTGGTTTGGCAGTTATGGTGTAGTTTGGCAGTTGTATAATGATGTTATCACCTCCATGATGAGATTTGATATAATGTGGGCACTTTCAGGATGGGATCTGCTGTGAGTGACCAATAAGTTGAAGAGGAGTTTCCTTGGGGGTGTGGCTTGTATCCAACATAGGTGGACTTTCTGGCAAGGCTCTAGGGCTTCTGCTTTTACTGAATCCTGCAGCTGACTCCTCTTCATCTGGCTTCCGGTACTTGGGACTTGAGCTAGCAGCTTACCTGCTGCCTTGCCTGATGATCCTGGGTTTGCCGGCCTCTGCAGCTACATGAATCAGGAGAAGCCTCCAGCCTGACCCACGGACTTGGGAAGCGCCAGCCTCTACAACTGCGTGAGCCATTTCCTTGGTCTAAATCTCTCTCTTTATATATTTGTATGAGCTAGGTTTTGCTTCTCTAGAGAACCCAGCCTAAGACACGAACCTACACGCCTTCAGTTGGCAACCAAGTGCATTCCCCATCTGCACCACCCAGGGACGTGCTCCTAAGAGTGCTTTACAATTCCATTCAAATGTGGCCTTTTCCAGAAAGCCCCTCCTGAGGCTGTTGCACTTATTTTTGGACACCAGCCTTCTGTTCCTCCTGCAGGCTCTTGGCCCATCTTACCCCCCAGCACCTGGAAAGGTACTGGAGACGTGGAAGGGGCCCAGGGCACTGTCTGCAGAGTTGAAATGACAAATCTGCTTGGTCTTATTTTGAAATAATTCCAAGGCTGTGGTGGGCTAACAAGGACAAACAAGGATTCATCAGAAAGACCTCAGAAGCTCCAATTCCCCTGGGGCCTGAGATACACCTGGCCTGTCATCCTAACTCCAAGAGGTACCCCTGGGGCCAATAAGACTTTGCAGAAGAAGCAGTTTCTTGCTGCCAAAGCCCAGGGCATGGCAGGTGTGGAGGGCAGGACCCACCTGGCATGAGTTGGCAGCGTGGAGAGGCTTCCAGGTGGCATCTGCTCTGTCAGTCTCCATCTGGTTGGCAGGCAGGGGGTCTCAGCAGACGAGGGAGGCAGCTTCCAGCCTAAGTGAGGCTTCTCAGCTGGGTCATAGCCTTTTATGCATCCCAGACACCAGAGCGACAGGTTCCTCTCATTCTTCCACTCGTGGAAGGAGCAACACCCCAGAATAACCCTGGAGCAATGGGTGAGTCTGGGAGAGTTATATTCCAAAGGCAGGCCACTAAGTTACTCTCCACCCTGGGGGCTGCTTTGGGCCTGGGTTTGCCCTCTGTGAGCCCCTAGCCCCAATTACTCTCACTGCTGGTGAATTCCAGGTCTCTCTCTGCCAGGCCTAATCCTGCCCTGGTCAGGCTGGGCTTTCAGACCCACCACAGCTGCCCCTGAGCAGGGCAGAGAAGGCAGGGCTTGGCAAATTGGAAGGTCTGTCCCCTAGCCTTCCCTGTTCCTCTCTCCAGCTGCAGCCGGCCAGTCTGCCCCATGCCATCCCTGCATCTGAGCCTTGCAGATAACCTCAGAGGTCCCCGCCTTCATCCCAGGAAGCTGGGAAAAGGAACCTTCGCCCAGTCCTACATTCCCTCCTGGTAGAGCCTGGGCCTATGATCAAGTTCCTGTTGAATATAGTAGCATTTTACCTCCAAGAAAAATGTGTGCCCCTTTGACTGCTGGCTTTGCCCTGCTCCAGAAAAGCTGCATTCAGAGTTCTTAGCTGTTTCCTCACTTGAGGGACTTTTTCTAAATTCCACTAGTCATGCCACTTATGAAAGCACTCCAGCTCTGTGCTCCCACAGTCCTTCCTCACAGGTACCTACTCCACCTCCGCACTTCCCACTCGCTCCTCCTCCATGCCTTCCAGTTAAGAGTATTTGAACTGTGCATTGTTTTCTCTGCTCCTGGCCTTTCCTCTTCCTAAGCCCAGCCCCCAACCTGAGGAGCCCTCCACCTGCAGCATAATGGCAGAGGCTGCATTCTGGCTAAAACACTTCCTGGAAATGAGAAAATGCCCCTTGGTCCTGGAGCTTCAGCTCCTCTCCCTAATAAACCATGCAAATGAAGCCTGTGGTTTTAATTCTCATTACAGCAATCATTCTACATCCAGGAGAAAAGTCAGCTGTGCTTAGCTCCAGGCACCCAGAGGGATATCTGAATGTCAGGCTCTGTGTCTCAAATCCACCACCCGTCTGTCAGTGTGTTGTATTGTGGTGGCTTGCAGGGTCACCCAAGGTGGACAGGTTTCAAAGGAACTTCCAGACTAAAACAGACAAGGAAGAAAGGCCTGGCAATCTACTTCTGAAAATCAGCCAGTGAGAACCCTATGGATCACAACCCCAAACCCAGTGCCGTCAAGTCGATTCCGACTCATAGCAACCCTATAGGACAAGGCAGAACTGCCCCATAGGGTTTCCAAGGAGCACCTGGAGGATTCGAACTGCTGACCCTTTGGTTGGCAGCCGTAGCGCTTAACCACTATGCCACTGGGGTTTCCATGGATCACAATAGAACATTTAAATAATGCTGACGATGAGCCCCCTAGGTTGGAAGGCACTCAAAATACACAATGGCTGTAACAATAAACTCATGCATACCAATGATCATGAAGAAGTGCAGGACTGGACGTTTAGTGCTGTTGTACATGGATCACCATGAGTCAGAGACAACTTGATGGCAACTAACAACAGCAACATATCAACAGGAAGTCAGGAGGGGTAGCTAGTTTAGTGGAAGAAGAGAAAAGAAATGAGGAGAGGATCACAAGAAAGGGGTGCATGGGGGTTGTATCTTTTTACCATACATATTCAGTCTGTACACTGAGCAAATAATTCAAGAAGCTGGACTATATGAAGAAGGTGGCATTAGGATTGAAGGAAGGCTCATTAACAACCTGCGATATGCAGATGACCCAACTTTACTCTCTGAATGTGAAGAAGACGCAAAGCCCTTATTGATGAAGATTAAAGACTACAAACTTTAGTACGGATTACAGCTCAAGATAAGAAAACAAAAATCCTTACAGCTGGAACAGTAATCAACATCATGATAAATGGAGAAGAGATTGAAGTTGTCAAGGATTTCATTTTACTTGGATCCACAATCAGTTCCCATGGAAGCAGTAGTCAAGAAATCAAACAGCGTATTGCATTGGGCAAATCTGCTGCAAGAAGTCTCTTCAAAGTGTTAAAAAGCAAAGACGTTACTTTGAAGACTAAGGTGTGCTTGACCCAAGCCATGGTGTTTTCAGTCACTTCATATGCATGTCAAATCTGGACAGTGAATAAGGAAGACTGAAGAACTAATGCCTTTGAATTGTGGTGTTGGTGAAGAATATTGAATATGCTATGGCCAGCCAGAAGAATGAACAAATCTGTCTTGAAAGAAGTACAGCCAGAAGGTTCCTTAGAAGCAAGGACAGTGAGACATTCTCATATACTTTGGACATGTTATTAGGAGGGGCCAGTCCCTGGAGAAGGATATCATGCTTAATAAAGTAGAGGGTCAGCAAAAAATAGGAAGATCCTCAGTAAGATGGGTTGACACAGCGGCTGCAACAATGGGCTCAAACAAAACAACAACTGAGGAGATGGTACAGGACTAGGCAGTGTTTCCTTCTGTTGTACGTAGGGTCGCTATGAGTCGGAATCAACTCAAGGGCACCTGACAATAAACAACAACAATCTTTATGGAAGCAGATTGGGAGGTCTTTCTCCTGTGGAGCTGTTGGGTGAATTCCAACTGCCAACCTTTCTGTTAGCAACTGACTGCTTAACCTTTACACCACCAGGGCTCCTAACTTGTTCCTTTAACACCTGAATTTCCTGTAAATGGTGGTTAGATCCTGAGGCTTGAGCAGACTTTGGTTCAATGTTGTGAGTGTGTGTACTTTCTTTTATAGCACTCCAGGAGGCAGGTAAATTCTGTTGTGCCAGGTTTGCGATGTTTAATTGATCTGTTCATTATAACTGACAACTGATCCATCCATTATAAGTTTCTTCGTCAACTCCTGAGTGTATTCTAGGTCAACTAGTGCATTGGTGATTACAAAATGGCAATTTTATAATTGTGTCATTTTTTCTGAATTTATAAGATTTATAGATATGAATATAATTATGAATTTATAATATATGTTTATATATTATATATATTTATATTTATAAAGAATAGCTTCTTCTCATCCACTATTTCTGTTGTTTTTGTTGTTTCTGGGTGCTGTCGAGTAGATTCCAACTCACAGCGACCCTATGACAGAGTAGAGCTGCCCCATAAAGTTTACTAGGCTGTAATCTTTCTGGAAGCAGATCTCCAGGTCTTTCCTCCCATGGAACCGCTGGTGTGTTTGAACCCCCAACCTTTCAGTTAGCCACCCAGCATTTAACCATGTGCCACCAGGGCTTCTAAATGTTCTTGTTAGTTGCTGTCAAGCTGGCTCTAACTTATGTCTATCCCACGTACAAAAAAAGAAAACCTTGCCCAGTCCTGTGCCAACCTAGTGGGCTCATCCTCTAGCGTTGTATCGGATGTAGAAATATTAGTTCTTGTGATCTTCTCCTTCATTTCTCTTCTCTTCCTTCACTTAACTAGCTACCTCTCCTGACTTCCTATTTATATCATTTTGCTGTTAGTTGCCATGAAGTTGACACTGACTCGGGGCCATATTTATTATCATCAGCATGTTTGAATCTGTTGTTGTGACCATTTTGTCAGCCCACCTCATTGCAGGTCTCCCTTGCCCTCGCTGACCCTTCACTTTACCAAAAATGATGTCCTTCTCCAGCAATTGGTCCCTCTTGATGATGTGTCCAAAGTAAGTGAGTTGAAGTCTTGTACAATATTCTGTTTTCATCGGCCAATTTTTGGAAGTAGATCACCAGGCCTGTCTTCCTAGCCTGTCTTAGTCTGGAAGATCCACTGAAACTTGTCCAAAATAAGTGACCCCAGTGATATTTGAAATACTGGTGGCATAGCCTCCAGGATCACATCAATGCACAGGTGGATCAACTATCTAATTACTATATATCTTAGTTACCTAGTGCTGCTCTAAAGGAAATACCACAAGTGGATATCTTTAAAAAAGAGAAATTTACTTTCTCACAGTAGAGGAGGCTAGAAGTCTCTTGGCTTTCTCTCTCTGTTGGTTCTGGGGCAAGGTCCTTGCTCCTCGTTTCTTTGGTGATCTTTATGTGATGTGGCACATCTCTTCCCCCATCTCTCCTTGTTCACTTGCTTGTTTAATCTCTTTTATATCTCAAAAGAGATTGACTTAAGACAATCTTGTACTAATACTGTCTCATTAACATAACAAAGAAAAGCTATTCCCAAATGGGATTATAACCACTACAGGGGTTAGGATTTATAACACATATTTTGGGGGAACAAAATTCAATTCATAATACCCTGAAATACACTTTGCACCGGAAAGGCAATACAGCAAAACCTGTGAAAACCAGAACCTATGTAAGGTGTAAACCTGTCAAAGAAGGAAATGCAAATATTTTCTACTAAAATGAGCAATAGAAAAGTGGTTAAGACTGCACCCTGCCAAAGGCGGAAAACTTGAGAGACCCGGAAAAACAAGGCAGTCCTGTCGAGTTCCGGCACTCACAGGTTTCATTGTATGTATATCGATTCTCCATTTCTCTTTCTTCCGAGTAACAAGTTGTTACCTGAGCAACCTCCAGTGATGTTTGAATTTTATTTTGTTTTTGGGTATCATTATGAAATGATGAATGCATTTCAATCAATACCAGTTATGTTTTGTTTGATGCTCAAATTGTCTCATCTGCCCCCATGTCCTTGTGATACAACCACAGTGCTCCTTGGGAGAACATATTTTCTAGCCTTGTCTTGTACAGTTCTTATCTGAGAACTCAACTTAGCCACTGTAGTGATGAATATATGTGCCCACTTGGCTGGGCTGTGGTGCCCAGATGTTTGGTCAAACATTGGTCTAGATGTTGCTGTGAAGGTATTTACATGTGATTAACGTTCAAATCAGCTGACCTTAATTAAAGCAGATTGTTGCTGTTGTCAGATGCTGTCGACTCATAGTGACACTATGTACAACAGAACCAAACACTGCCTACTCCTGCACCATCCTCACAGTCTTTGTATGCTTCAGTACCTTGTCACAGCCACTGTATCAATCCATCTCGTTGAGGGTCCTCCTCTTTTTCACTGACTCTCTACCCTACCAAGCATGATGTCCTTCTCCAGGGACTGATGCCTCCAGATAACGTGTCCAAAGTATGTGAGATGAAGTCTTGCCATCTTTGCTTCTAATGAACATTCTCTCTGCATTTCTTCCAAGACAGATTGGTTCGTTGTTCTGACAGTCCACAGCATATTCAATATTCTTGGTCAACACCATAATTCAAAGGTATCAATTATTCTTCAGTCTTCCTTATTCATTGTCCAGCAGATTACCCTCCATAATGTGGATGGGCCCCATTCAATCAGTTTAAGGCCTTAAGAGCAAAAATTGAGTTTCTTCAAGAGAGAAGACTTCTGTCTCAAGACTATAAATAGACATCCTGCCAGAATTTCCAGCCCACCAGCACCTGACCTTCCAATTTGGGAACTCTAGACATGAGACTGCAGGAATTTCCAGCTTGTTACTTGACCTACAGATTTTGGACTTGCCAGCACTCGCAATCGTATGAGTCAATTCCTTTTATAAATCTCTATCTATCTTAAATATCTATGTATCTATCTATACTCCCCTCTTTCCTTCCTTCCATCTATCATCCATCTATTTTATTGGTTCTATTCCTCTGGAGAACTTTAAGACAGCCATTTTTCTAAAAAGTCCAAATTTCTTTTAGGGGAAATTGCACTTAGATAACATAATCCAGGCACAAGAGCGCCCGTTGTTCTGTATTGTAATTGCTTCTGATTACTTTTAGTTGACTGAGCTAGGAAATACAAGTAATACTTTTTTTTTTAAAAGAAACAAGTCATTAATTTGTACTGATATTTCCAGTTCAGTTATAAGATTTAAGGGGTTTCCCTTCAATTTTCCAGCATAACACTTGTATCATTTCTTTTCCATCTTGGTTCCAAAGGCATTAAAGTAAATGGTTTTTTCATCAGACAAATCTGCATGTGACAGATTCAGAATAACAATATTATTTCTAACAATAAGACTTCTGAATGTACTTCTTCTGTACTGAGGGTATTTTTTCACCAGGAATGTGCAGTCTAAACACTGATTTTAGAGTCAATTATAATTTTTTTCTTTATATTTGTGCCACCCATTTGAAACACAATTTATTTCAGGTTTTCAAGTTTTATTTTCTTTTAGATTTAGTCATTAAGAATTATCTAAAACCTTTGCATTGTTTCAAAATAAAATCTATCAAATAATGTGTTTTCAGAGTTGTTTCTCTTTTTTTCCCCCGTACCCTCCCTCCATCAGAGGCAACCATTTTAATGCATTTTTGATTTATTGTTCCCTTCATATCCTTCCATTTTTCCATTTTTATTGGAAAAAATAACAATTTTTAGGGTATTGTTCTGCTTTTGTGCTTTTATTTTAATTTAATAATGCTTCCTGGCAGTAACTCCCTACTAGTATAGAGGACTCTTTCCCATTCCCTTGCGCATCTACATAGCTCTGTACTGTGTATGTACCAAAGTGTCTTCAACACCTCCCCATTGGTGGACATTTGGGCTATTTCCAGCCTTCTACTATTAATAACATCTCACCAAAAGATCACTCGAAGACATTTGTAAGAGACTGGCTTGATCTAATTTATATTTTAGAATATCGCTCTGCTAACTGTGTAGTGTCTATGTTGGAGGGCAAATTAGAAACCGGGGGAGCAGTTGGGAGGCTACTGCTTAAGTCCAGGCAACAGTTGGTGGTGGGTTGAACCAGGTGGTGTTGGTGGAGAAAGAGCATTATTTTCAGATTTCTGTGACATTTAAGAGGAATATCAACCAGCTTGATAATAAGGTTAAGGGAATTTCCTGTAGGAGAGGAAGACCTTAAATGTGTTTCTTGGACCAATGCTACTCCACAAGAGTCCAGTCCTGGCCTTCCCACCTCTTCACCATGACCTCCAGCCCCATGTAAGGGGATGGTGCCCAGTAGCAGGTAGAATTCTCTTTGAGCATTCCCTCTCATTTCTGAGCCTGGGCCTATCTGCTCACTCCAACCACAGAAGGCCCAAACATGTAAAAGGCAGTGATGTTCTTTGCCTATAAGAAATACTTCTTTATATTGTTAAATAAAATGCTTACCACCTCAGTCTGAAAGAGCTGCATTCAGATTCATCTCCTGATACAGGGGTTCCCAAGGATAGGACCCAGGCACGTACTTTAAATCTCTTGGTAGACAAAGTTCACCACAGAACAAAGCAGCCCCAGACAAGGACCACTCTGGTGTCTGCCCATGATGGGGAGGGCTACCTGTCCACTATGGATTGTACCCATTCCACAAGCTTGAGTTGTCACTGAGAAGTGGCTGCCCAGCCAGGGACTTCATTCCCTATGCCCCTTGCAATAGTGAAAGCCATGTGACTAGTTCTTATCAATGTGTTTTGAGCAGAAGTGAGGTGTGACACTTCTGGGGTGACAGGGTTAAGAAGCATTTCTTCTCTCCCTCTGTAGGTGGTGCAAATAGTTTGCCTTCAACTACTAATCCAAAAGTTGGTAGTTTGAGCCCACCCAGTGGCACTGGGGAAGAAAAGCCTCGCAATCTGCTTTTATAAAGCTTACAGCCAAGAAAATCATATGGGAGAGTTCTACTCTGTAACACCTGGGTTCACCATGGGTAGGGCTTGAGTTCACATCAATGGGTTTGACTTTTTTTTGTATTTTCTTATTTGCTGTGTAAAAACCAAGGTCACCAAAGCCTAGGAACTGGTGCTACCAAAAGGTGGGAAGAGCCTGGGCCCCAGGGCCCCTGATTCACTGGTGTCAGATTTGTTTATATTTGAAAAAATAAAGGAGTTTTTCATAAATCATTTATTTATTTAAATAAGAAGATATGAGTAAAAATTAATCTAAGGAAAGTAGACCCCTTCCAGAAAAAACAAACAAGAACAACAAAAAATCCAAGTAGAATGGAGATAAGAAGTCTCCCAAGCTTCAAGCAGGGCCAGTCAATGCTCCAAGAAGGACATTTCCAGCTCATTTTGATGAAAAAAAAAATGGCAGAACAGGCCCAGTGGGGTCTCATGGCAGGGCCAGAGGTGCCCTGAGTCAGACACACCAGCATACAGGCAGACACCCAGAGGAGGGGCTTTGGTTTTCCTGAATGTATTTTGCACCCCGATGTAGTAGGTGGCAATGATTTCCAGCTCGTAGGTCCCTGGGCTACAGGTACCGCAGCTCTGCTCCTTTTCCTCCTGGCTACAATGGAGTCCAGGTGAGGCATAAATTGCAAAGCTGCCACCCCACCCACCACGTCTTCTCCCAGCTGCTCCTGGGAAGAAACCGTGGACTGGAGGTACAGGTTCTTCTCCCAGTGACAGGTGTGAGTGGGTTGGTTGGATATGCAATGCTGAAGGCCATCCTGGCTTACAGCATTCTCCCTGTTCTGATGACCTGGGGCTGCCTGGAGCCCTGGGGCAGGAAGGACCCATATTTTGCCAATGAGAAGACCAAGATTCAGAGATTCAACTTGCTTCTGTAGCAGTGGTCAAGACAGGCCCAATTCCAGGTCTCTATAAACACACGTTTCTATCAGTTTGTTGTACTGTGAGGGCTTGAGTGTTGCTGTGATGCTGGAAGCTATGTCACCAGTATTCAGATACCAGCAGGGTCACCCATGGAGGACAGGTTTCAGCTGAACTTCCAGACTAAGACAGACTAGGAAGAAGGACCGGGCATTCTACTTCTGAAAAGCATTAGCCAGTGAAAGTCTTATGACTAGCAAGGGAACACTGTCAGATATAGTGCAGGAAGGTGAGCTCCCAGGTTGGAAGACACTCAAAAGACGACTGTAGAAAAGCTGCCTACTCAAAGTAGAGTCGATCTTAATGATGTGGACGGAGTAAAGCTTTCCAGACCTTCATTTGCTAATGTGGCATGACTCAAAATGAGAAGAAACAGCTGCAAACATCCATTAATAATAGGAACCTAGAATGTAGGAAGTATGAATCCAGGAAAATTGGAAATTGTCAAAAGTGAAATGAAACGCATAAACATCGATATCCTAGGCATCAGTGAGCTGAAATGGACTGGTATTGGACATTTTGAATTGGACAATCATATAGTCTACTATGCTGGGAATGACAACTTGAAGAGGAATAGTGTTGCATTCATTGTCAAAAAGAACATTTGAAGATCTGTCCTGAAGTATAATGCTGTCAGTGATAGGATAACATCCATACGCCTACAAGGAAGGCCAGTTACTACGAATTTTATTCAAATTTACACACCAACCACTAAGGCCAAAGATGAAGAAATAGAAGATTTTTATCAGTTGATGCAGTCTGAAATTGATGGAAAATGCAATCAGGATGTATTGATAATTACTGGTGATAGGAATGCAAAAGTTGGAAACAAAGAAGAAGGATCTGTAGTTGGAAAATATGGCCTTGGTGATAGAAACACTGCTGGAGATCGAATGGCAGAATTTTACAAGACCAACAAATTCTTCATTGAAAATACCTTCTTTCACCATCATAAACAACTATGCACATGGACCTCACCAGGTGGAATACACTGGAATCAAACTGGCTACTTCTGTGGAATGAGACAATGGAAAAGCTCAATATTATCAGTCAAAACAAGGCCAGGGGCCGACTGTGGAACAGACCATCAATTGCTCTTATGCAAGTTGAAGATGAAACTGAAGAAATTAGAACAAGTCCGCGAGAGCCAAAATATGACCTTGAGTATATCCCACTTGAATTTAGAGACCATCTGAAGAATAGATTTGATGCATTGAACACTAGTGACCGAAGACCAGATGAGTTATGGAATGACATCAAGGACATTATACATGAAGAAAGCAAGAGGCCATTGAAAAGACAAGAAAGAAAGAAAAGACCAAGATGGATGTCAGAGGAGACTCTGAAACTTGCGCACGAATGGCGAGCAGCTAAAGCAAAAGGAAGAAATGAAGAAGTAAAAGAACTGAAGAGAAGATTTCAAAAGGCTACTCGAGAAGACAAAGTATTATAATGACATGTGCAAAGAGCTGGAGATAGAAAACCAAAAGGGAAGAACATGCTCGGTGTTTCTCAAGCTGAAAGAACTGAGGAAAAAATTCAAGCCTCAAGTTGCAATAGTGAAGGATTCTATGGGGAAAATATTAAACAACACAGGAAGCATGAAAGGAAGATGGAAGGAATACACAGAGTCATTATACCAAAAAGAATTAGTCGACGTTCAACCATTTCAAGAGGTAGTATATGATTAGGAACCCATGGTATTGAAGGAAGAAGTTCAAGCTGCACTGAAGGCATTGGCAAAAAACAAGGCTCCAGGAATTGATGGAATATCAGTTGAGATGTTTCAACAAACAGATGCAGCGCTGGAGGTGCTCACTTGTCTATGCCAAGAAATATGGAAGACAGCTTCCTGGCCAGCTGATTGGAAGGGATCCATATTTATGTCTATTCTCAAGAAAGGTGACCCAACCAAATGTGGAAATTATAGAACAATATCATTAATATCACACACAAGCAAAATTCTGCTGAAGATCATTCAAAAATGGCTGCAGCAGTGTATCAACAGGGAACTGCCAGAAATTCAGGCCAATTATAGAAGAAGGCATGGAACCAGGGTCATTGCTGATTTCAGATGGATCCTGGCTGAAAGCAGAGAATACCAGAAAGATGTTTACCTGTGTTTTATTGACTATGCAAAGACATTCGACTGTGTGGATCTTAACAAATTATGGATAACATTGCGAAGAATGTGAATTCCAAAACAATTGGGCTCGTGAATAACCTTTCCATAGATCAAGAGGCAGTTGTTCGGACAGAACAAGGGGATACTGACTGGTTTAAAGTCAGGAAAGATGTGGGTCAGGGTTGTATTCTTTCACCATACCTATTCTATCTGTATGCTGAGCAAATAATCTCAGAAGCTGGACTATACGAAGAAGAATGGGGCATCAGGATTGGCGGAAGACTCATTAACATCCTGCGTTATGCAGATGACACAACCTTGCTTGCTGAAAGTGAAGAGGACTTGAAGCATTTACTAATGAAGATCTGAGACCACAGCCTTCAACATGGTTTGCACTTCAACATAAAGGAAACAAAAATCCTCACAACTGGACCAATAAGCAACATCATGATAAACAGAGAAAAAATTGAAGTTGTCAAGGATTTCATTTTACTTGGATCCACAATCCACAGCCATGGAAGCAGCAGTCAAGAAATCAATCGACACATTACATAGGGTAAGTCTGCTGCAAAGGACCTGTTTTAAGTGTTGAAAAGCGAAGATGTCACCTTGAAGACTAAGGTGCGCCTGACCCATGCCATGGTATTTTCAATTGCATCACATGCATGTGAAAGCTGGACAATGAATAAGGAAGACCGAAGAAGAATCGACCGCTTTGAATTGTGGTGTTGGTGAAGAATATTGAATATACCATGGACTGCCAAAAAAGCAAACAAATCTGTCTTGGAAGAAGTGCAACCAGAATGCTCCTTAGAGGCAGGGATGGCGAGACTGTGTCTTACATACTTTGGACATGTTGTCGGGAGGGGTCAGTCTCTGGAGAAGGACATCATGCTTGGCAAAGTACAGGGTCAGCGGAAAAGAGGAAGACCCTCAGTGAGGTGGATTGAGTGGTTGCAACAACGAGCTCAAGCACAACAACGATTGTAAGGATGGCGCAGGTCCCGGCAATGTCTCGTTTGTTGTGCATAGGGTGACTATGAGTCAGAACTGACTCAACAACACCTAACAACAACAACAACAACATAAACACACCAACAAAAGCACTTGCTTTGGGGGCAAAGAAGGGCAGTTGTGGTTCACACTTATTGCTGACTCATTTCCATGCTCCATCTTAATAGCATTTCCTGTAGTCACTGATGACACCCTTATAAACCCTGAGAGGTAGGTGGGACACTTACACCCCTTCCCCAGAAGGACAGATGGAATGGAGCCACATCTGCCAGGCCCTGGATCTAGTCTGAATCCCTGCCCCAGCTGGCACTCTGCTGCTGGCACCCCCCAGACCGGGGAGGACTACGAGTCATCCCAGTGACATTTGAGGGGGAGGACTCAGCTGCTTACTCTCCTAGGCCTGTGACATGAGATACAACAAAACAAACAAAGCTAGAGCCCCTGGATTATCTGATTTACAGTTTAATTAGGCGCTTTTGAAATGATGTAAGGGCTCAGGATTGAATAGGCAGTATGGTTCCTTGAGGTTACTCCTGGCCTCGGCGATTCTGCACAGAACCTGGTCTGTCCACAGAGAGCCACCGGCCCTCTGCACTCAGCCTCCCTCCTGGAAAGGTGAGTGTTGGGGGACTCCTGGATACAGCCAGGTTGCAGCCACAGGTGAGCCCAGGGCAAAGCAGCATCTAAGACCACCCTGGCCATCATATGGCCTCAGCTGTACTGGCCACTCTGGGGGGTAGTGATGGGGCAGTTAGGGACAGGGAACAGCTCCTGAGACAATGAGGAGGATAGGAGGCCTCGTGGTGTTTAGGGGAAACCCAATCAAGAAGTGGACACTTGGTAACAGATCAGGCACCTGGAGCAGGGATGGGCCTGGGCTTGTGGGGCCTGAGGCTTTGTAGGGAGCCCCTGAGTGATGCAAAAGTTTAATGTGCTCAAAAATTTGGAGGGATGAGTCCACCTAGAGGAGCCTTGGAAGAAAAAAACCCACTGCTGTCAAGTCGATCCCAACTCATGGTGGCCCCATAGGGTTTCCAAGGCTGTAAATCCTGGCTATATACTTCTGAAAAATCAGCCACTGGAGACTCCAGGGAGCATGATTCTACCCTGACACATACGGGGACACCATGAGTCAGAACTGACTTCACAGCAACTGGATGTTTTGTAGATTTGCATGCAATTCGCATATTCTACATTAGCTCCTTAGTGTGATAGGACTGCTAGCATTGCCCCTTTCATCTGCTTCTCCTGTCTCCTCAACCTGACTGACTCCTTCCCATTCCCTTCCCTCCCAGTGCCACCTGGTATCTTCCTTTATGTCAATACCTGCTCCTCTCTCAGACTAAGGCACCCGGAGCCTCTTTTACCTGTTGGCACACTTTGAAGCCCAGCTCTGACTCACCTGCTCCAGGAAACTTATTTCAGCCATCCTTGGGCCTGCATTGGGCCCTGCTGTTTCTGGACCCCATGTTCCCTGTATCTGTGAGAGCTAAGAAGTGGCTTGACCTCCTCAATCATGGTTTACACGTCTAGCAGACCCTGGAGCAGGAAGGGCAGGGCCATTACTCAGACACGTTCTCTTGAGCAGACTGAGGCTCTGGGGTGTGTCATGCACTCTGCTCCAAGCTCCCATCACATACCCAGTAAGGATCCTGAGGACTCTTTTGTAGGGAGCTGCAGCAGAGAGATAGGAGCATGTGCCTGGGTCCCCAGACACATCAATCCCAAGGAGCTGGTTAAACAGGGCATAAAAAATGGAACAAATAAACACCAGAACAATCCTTCAAACACCCCAGATCCAAGGAGTGATTGTCCAGGATTTTGTTGACCCTAGGACCGTGGTTCCCAAATTTTTCATACTACAGAACCCTTAACAGTCTTAAAAAGTAATGAGGACCCAAGGAGATTTTCTCAATGTGGGTTATTAAAACACCAGGTGCAGTGGAGTAGATTCTGACTCATGGTGCCCCCAGGTGTGTCGGAGTAGAACTGTGGCCCGTGGGGTTTTCAAGTGTTCATTTTTTAGAAGTAGATCTCCAGGCCTTTCTTCCGAGGTGGCTCTGGGTGGACTTGAACCTCTAACCTTTCACTTAGCAGCCATGCACATTAAACTTTTTCGTTACCTAGGGAATCTATGTGCTCTAAACCTGTCTATATTTACCATGTGAGAAATTAAAACTGAGAAATGTTGAAAACATTTACTTATTCATTTATTTAAAAAAATCACAATAAACTTATTACTTGTAAACATAAATAACCTATTTTAACTGAAAATTAAATATGTTTTAAAAAAAAAAAGTCCTCCAAACTATGTTTTACATTTTGGCAAATTTCTTTAGTGCCTGGTTTAGCAGAAGACAGATGGATTCTCATTTCTGCTTCTGCATTCAAACTGTTGCAATATGTTATTTTGGTTGAAGCTTATAAAGAAAAGTTGGCCTCACAGAGACATGTAGTTGAAAAATGAAAGAGGATTTTAATAGGCTTTCCAGATAATTTTGGATATTCTTGTTTGGTGCTACACCAAAACTTACCAAGTGGTAGTGTTTCAAAGGTTAATTGCAATGTGGAATCTGAAACTATATCAATGATCTTTTCACACTCCATTACATTAAAAAAAATACACATTGTGCAGATCCTTTGTCCATGCATGATTTTATAACATCACTCACTGGTCTTTTAGAAAACACTGGTTTGCTGAGGTATGCAGAATTTCCAAATGTTGACATATTACATTGTTAATGACAAAAAGTTGTACACTTTAATCACCATTGATCTTATCAGAAAAGAAATAATTCTAACCCACCCAGTGGCATCTCAGAAGACAGTCCTAGAAATCTCCTTTCATAACAGATCACATCCATGAGGTCTCCATGAGTCAAGATCAACTCAGCAACAATGAGTTTGGTTACAGTGCTGGAAAATGATCCCCTGGGTTGGAAGGCACTCAAAGTATACAGTGGTCCGACAATAACTTGAACATACCAACAATCGTGGGAATGGTGTAGGAAATAGATGGGTTTCTTTACATTGTGCATGGGGTCACCACGAGTTGGGGACTGACTCAATGGCAGCTAACAGTAACGCTTGTCTTAGAGGGCTGCTATGGAACCAGGGATAATTTGCATAAAGCACTAAAGAGGAGAATGCCTAGTTTTGTTAGATTGTCTCTATCATGAAGCATCGTTATTTTAAGATGCACTTTAATAAGGGCTCTCTGTTATGTTGGAAAGATGTTTGTGTCTAATTCTAATGCTTATTTCCACCATCTCACTCAGCATGGAGAGAGTCAGCATGACAAAGATGGCTCATTTTGTATTTTCTCTCACATGTGTTTATTTGATGCATTCTCCTTTAGCTACTGTGATCCATTTGGTCAAGGGCCAAATATGGAACAACTTAGCTGAAACAGAATGTGCTTATAACATCACTTGATGTCCAGCGACACAACTTGAACTCCATTAAGCTGGCTCCAGGACACCTCTCGATTTGTGTTTCATAATGGAAAGTAGAGTAAATGAAAAAGCAATCAGTATAAATAGGTAAAATGGAGGTACTCGTAATCATCAGGCGATTGCTGGAAATTAAAAAGCAACCGCACAGGTCCACCGTTGCCTTGGGAGACTCTACCGGGCCACTCAGGCTGGAATTGGGTGCTAATTAAAGTCATGCAATAATGAAATCGATGGGGTTTGATGACCTTGCTGAATCTCTAAGTGAGAGGGCACTGTCTGCATGACAATGGTTAATTTTAATTTCAGAGTTCAAAGGTATAGAGACCAGGGCTGTTATTGATAAATTGTCAGATGTCTATGTGCTCATTAATTTCCGCTGGCCATCTTAACAAAGTGAAATGAATGCATAACCATGGTTGGAATTAAATGCATATTTCATCATCTCTGAACCTTGGAGAAGAAAAAAGGCTTTAGTGACCTTAATGCAGGGAAGAGAACTTCCTGGGAGCCCTGGGCTTCTCAGGCAGACCCAGCTGTCCATCCTGCCCCTGGAAAATGAGAGGGCCAAGGAGTTTCCTCATGCATTGGGCACGGGGGTACCAGGGTGTTGTTCGAGCAGCTCTGCAAAGTGGCCTACCTCTTAACTCACTGTTATGGATTGAATTGTGTCCCCCCAAAACATGTATTGTAATCTTAGACCTGTGGTTTTAATTCCATTTGGTAATGGGTTTTCTCTGTTATGTTCTTGAGGAAGTATTAATGTAGGGTATGTCTTAAGTCAATCTCTTTTGAGATATAAAAGCAGATTAAGCAAGCAAGCAGAAATGGGGGAAAGATACATGCCAGGAACCAAGAAACAGAAGCTGAAAAGAGACAAGGACCTTCCCCCAGAACCCACAGAGACAAAAAGCCTTCCTGTAGAGCCAGCACCCTGAATTCAGACTTGTAGCCTCCTAAAGTGTGAAAAATACATTTCTGTTTGTTAAAGCCTCCCCTTTGCGATGTTTCTTTCATAGCAGCACTAAGACACTTACCAAATGGGGTTTTGTGAGTTCTGCTCTATGTTGCTTCACCTCAGCCTCCTCATCCATAAAAGGCAGGGAGTAAAATCCACCTCGTGAGGCTTCTCTGGGAGCCGATGAGACAAGGTGTATAAAGCATTTATTACCAGGCTGGTATGGCCCCTGGCCCTGTTCAAGAAATGAAAGTAACAGTCATTTTTACTGTTGTTGTTGTTATTGCTGTAGTTGATATTTGCAGAATTATCTAAGTGTCAAGAGGTCCAAAAAGCCCTCCTCCTGGGCTTCATTGGCTCCAGGAGGCAGAGTACTTCTTATCTCTGAGATGGGCAATGTGATCATCAAATATTTGTCCAATAAGCGTGTTCAATATAAGAGCCCGGATTCACTAACCAGTTGCCACTGAGTTAAGTCTGACTCCTGGAGACGCCATATGTGCAGAGTAGAACAGTGTTTCATAGGGTTCTCAACGGCTGAGTTTTTGGAAGGAGATTCCCAGGCATTTCTTCCTAGGTGCCTCTGGGTGGACTTGAACCTCCAACCTTTTGGTTAGCAGCCGAGTGCATTAACTGTTTGCACCACCCAAGGACCCTAGGTCAAGAAGATGACTTTTGTCAACTCTTTTCACATCCCCTGACTGACTTAATTTGAGGGAATATCGTGGAAGGAGCTCATCGTGTGGGGAATTACATACCCACACACGCACACACACGCATGCGCACACAGGCACACACATGCACATGCACACACATGCTCACAAGCACACACACTGTGATGCTTGATCTTCTGTGTCCACTTGGCTAGGTGATGGTGCCGGGTGTGTTCGCTCAACCGTTAGTCCAGGTGCTGCTGTGAAGGTATTTACATGTGACGAACACTTACAGTCAGTGGATCTTAACTAAAGCAGATTACCCTCCATATGTGAGTGGGCCTCATCCAATCAGTTGAAGACCTTAACAGCAAAAACCGAGCTTTCCTAAGGGAGAAGGATTCTGCCTGAAGATTGTGACATTGACATCTCACTGGAGTTTCCATCCTGCTGACCTGCCCTACAAATTTTGGACATGCCAACCCCCTCAATTCCATTGTGTGAGCCAATTTCTGAGAGAGAGAAAATTCTGACTAATACACACACACACACAGCTTTTCTGCATCTAAAGTTCTGGCAGCTACCCTCCCCAGGCATCTGTGTGCACACATGAGCAGCTGAGCTCTCTAAGGGTCTGACCTTAATGCTCCCTGACACCTTCATGCAACTGCATGAAATCAGTGCCCCAAACAGAGCCCCTTTAGAACAAGGAAGATGAGAGAAATGCTATCTTCTACCCAGAGGACCAGCACTAGGTGGGAGACAGCATAACTCATCTAGCTCCAGGACACCACAGAAGGAAACAATCTGAATGTCCTATGCAAAGGCCCCCATCCATGCTCAAGGCCACGTGCAGTGTGATGATGAATTCTGGCATCTTTGCTGATGGGCAGTGTGACCTTGGAGTGGTCACTTAGCCTCTCTGAGCCATGGCTCCCCAACCACTCCCATGGAAAGACCACCACTGCCCTTTTCCGTCCCAAGGGGATGTTATGAGAACCAGAAAGTCATCTCTTTGAAAGCACTTTGAAGGCTGGAAAGAAAGGCCCTGCCAAAGATCCAAGTTAGTCTACTTACTACTGGGCTGGCAATTTCTTTTTATGTTTAGCTAGCTACTATAACTTGTTTCTACTGTATATTAGAATGACAAATGTTTACCTCCTACTTCCAAAGTAGCAAGTCCTCTGCCTGCCCTGGGTCCCTGCTGGATTACAAGTCACTCCAAGGTATCCACCACTCATAATGGGACGGTGGAGGCATCAACGCTGAGAGCTGTCAGGGCGATTTCCCAACCTGCCCATCTTGAAGGCAAGTTCTAATGGCCCTTGTGCAGGAGACCATGCAGACACCTGGCAGGAAGTCAGTGATTTGCCTTCTGACTCCTTCGTGAGTAAAGGGTAGGGGGGCACGTCTTCCTGCTGCTCTCTGTGAGCCCATGCATTCTTCCTTGGTGTCTGGTGTGGAGAACTCAGGTTTTGCCATAGGAATCAAGGAGTTGGTGAGCTGAGCTGGGAGGGATATTCCACATTCGTGAATCAGGAATGTTTTTTTGTGCAGGGTCCAGCAGCCACAGAAACACGTACCATGCCTCCGGCCCCCAGCTCCCATCCCACCCTGTGCTGGGCTCAGTGACTGGGAGTCCAGAGGCAAACAGAACACAGCCTTTGGCTTCAAAGGACTCAGAGTATGGCCAGGGACTTAAAGAGTCAGTTCTCAGCCAGTGTGATAAGCAAGTGGAGGTGGACAGAAATAAATATAAGAATGTAAGGAAAATTTGCTGCTGATGGAAATTAAAATAACTAGACCAGCTTATAGCTAGAGAAGGACTACGTCTCTAGGCCCACAGAACACGACTTGTTGACATTTAAATCCCTGGGTTCGCAGCACTAAGAGGATTGTGTCAGCCTAGAAACACAGGCTCCAGGGTCCGTCTGTGGTCCAGTGTGTCCGGCATGGTCCAAACATGGAGGCATGAGAGCCACAGGCAGGCACCTACTGCTGTCTCCAGGCTCACATTGCAGGTGACGTGCACCTGGGCCTGCATCCCCAGGAGCCCCATCAGAGGTCCTGAGACCAGCTCTGCACAGGTCACCAGGCCAGGTCTCTGGAATGGCCAGCACCACCCTCACCTGTGGAGTCCAGCAAGCCTTCTTGTGCAGGGTCTCCCATGCCTGCGTGATCCAGGGTAGGCTCCTAAGCATGGTATTCAAGAACCCCAGAGCCTGGCTCCAGCCCCTTTCCAGTGTGTCAGCTTCAGGTCTGCTCTACCTGCTGGTGCTTTATGGCTGAGTCACTCTGGGGAACAGAGCAGCCTGCTGTTGCCAATCCGACAGTGGGAACTCCTGGACATCTCTGACGACTCCCGGCTGCCAGGGCGAGCTGGCTGGGCAATGTGGACAGTCTGGGTAATGTGGATGGTCCCAGTGGGGCCCCCCGGGCTGAGACTGCAGTCTGCTTGGGCTGTGCTTGGCTCCCTGCTGACCGTCTCTGCCCGGCTGTACCGGGGCATTATGCCAGCCTCAGCAGGATTGCGAGTCAGCAGCTGACATTGGTGGGGATGGTGAGTTCTCGACTGTGTTGCATCAACCCCGGTCCATGGCTTTTCTGCCTCTCCCCCCTTCCTCCTTTTACAGAGAAATTAGTGCTGGGGTGAGGTCTCCAGGAAGAGAGCTCCAGGAGGGAAGCCAGCTTGGTCCAGGGAAGGGGGTGGCTCACTGCAGGGGACAGGGTAGGGCTTTGGGGGGCTGCAGGCTTGGACATAGTGCCTGCCTAGGCCAACTTGGCCTACCATTTTGGAAACATCATTGCTTGAGTCTCAGTTTTTTCCACAGTAAAACAAGGATGATAATATGTCTCCTAAAGACTGTTGCATTCATTGGAGTCAATGACCCAAATAGAACACCTGTCAGATAGAAGAACAGCAAGCACATTGATGTAGTAGGTGGGGTTATGACGGGCCCTATGTCTGCAGTACGAGTTCCCTTTCTGGGTCATGTTTTGTATTTCGGAAGAATTATTACCATTAACCTCTTTGACCCTCCCAGCCCAAAACGTGAGAGATTCCAAGACTTGCCCAAGGTCATCTAATAAACGTCTGTTGCAACAAAGGCAGGCAAGGTGGTGGGAGATTGCCAGACCTTTCTTCCAAGACACCTCTGGGTTGGCTTGAACCTCCAACCTTTTAATTAGCAGCTGCGCCTGTTAACCATTTGCATTACCCAGGGACTCTGCGTTGTCTGTAAAGAATTTAAAAGCAAGAACAAAACCCAGGAAAAGTCACTATGTTTTTTTATTGTCATGCTTTGTCAGCAATTTTGAACATATCCGTAATAAAATACTTCTTCCCCACCAAAAAATATTTTTGTTATTGAGTCTAAGTTCTAAACAATCGCTCTATTTACTGCTGAGTTTTAATTGTGTGTGTGTATAAACTTCAAAGCAGCTTATTTTTATTATTCAGCCTTTAATAAGCATTATAGTTTACATGGAGCTCTGGTGGCACAGTGGTTAAGCTTTCAGCTGCTAACCAAAAGGTTGGCAGTTCGAACCCACAGTTGCTCCTTGGGAACCCTATACGGCAGTTCTACTCTGTCTTATAGGGTTGCCACCAATTGGAATAAACTAGACAGCAGGGTTTGTTTGTTTTTGTTTTGGTATAGTTTACATGGAATTTAATTTTTTTAAATCCTGGTTTTACAGTTGGCTCCTGGTGCCAGTAGATTCAGCTATATGTGTCTGTTTTGAGAATAAGTTCATACCAGCTTGAAATTACTTACTTGGACCACATTTTGTGCCTTGTTCCGTGTGTTACTATGCAGGCTTATATTTGGATAGTAAATTTGAGAAAAAAGCAATGCTAGATCAGAGATTTCAAAGAGTAAGACACAGACCATGAGGCACTTCAGTTCTGTCATTCTGTGTGACCTCTTGGAGTTTTTATTTGCATTTAAAATGGAAAACAATGAAAGAGACTGTAAACTGCACTGTGCAATATTTTGTTTGGTATTTGCAAATTTTATTTCACACATGGAATACTTCATTGAGTTTGAATGTCTTCAGAATGAAGATTTATTCTTTTTTAATGGTTAATTGTTTTGGAACTAGGGAATGAATCACGATTATTACATGGTTACTGCTAAAAATAATTCTGGAATTTCGAGGGAGAGTGTTAAAATGATCACTCTAGTGTCCAGAATGCTCACTGCTCCTATGCCCTTAGCCCTCTCCTGGGGTCAGGTTCAGCATGGGATAAGGACCTTTCCATCATCTGGAATAGAACACCAGCGTTTTTTTTTTTTTTTTTAATTTTTCTGAAGAGTTAGTCCACAACGCTCATAGGAGCCTTAGAAATGTGTTCTCTCAAAAAAAAAACTGAAGAGCCGTTAAATTAGTGATGGGGCTGGGACCGAGGGCACTGACCTTTCCCTCAGAGATGAGAAACCCCAATGTACTCAGGGCTTTGGCTCCAGGGAGCTGTCCAGTTCCTGGGGCAGGAGGTCTTCTTGTTGAGTTGGGGGCTTACTTAGGACTGCGGGACACCCAGTGTTATATGGCTGTGGCCATCAACACCTGTCTGACCTCTGAGAAAGGTTGGGTTTAGGCTAGAGCTTCAGATAAAGCATAGGACACCCAGTTAAACTGGAAGTTCAGATAAACAATGATGTTTTTTTAATTTAATTATGTTCCATGCAATATTTTTAACACAGATAGACTCTGACTCTTGGTGACTTGATGTACAACATAACAAAACATTGCCTGGTCCTGTGTCATCCTCATGATTGCTGGCATGTCAAGTGCATCTTTGCAGCTTTTGTGCCAATCCATCTCATCAAGGTCTTACTTGCCCTTGCTGCCCCTCTACTTCATCAAACACGATTTCTTCCTCCAGCGATTGATCCCTCCAGATGATGTGCCCAAAGTAAGTGAGGCAGACAGTGTTCCCTTGCGATCCATAAAGTTTTCAGTGGGTAATTTTCAGAAGTAGATTATCAGGCCTTTCTTCCTAGTCTGTCTTAGTCCCGAAGCTCCACTGAAACCTGTCCACCATGGGTGACCCTGCTGGTACTTGAAATACTGATGGCATAGCTTCCAGCATCACAGCAACACGCAGCCACTACCGTATGACAAACTAATAGACGGGTGATACATATGGGACATATTTATACTAAAAAAATTTTTTGTTTGTTTATCAGAGCTTCAAATTTATCTGGACATTCTGTTAAAAAAAAAATTAGGTTCTGTTAAATCTGCCACTCCTAGTTTAAGCTCTATGCTGAGTTAAGGCTGTAGGGAGTGAGAAGGCAGCTGAAGTTAAGGGACTTCCTTACTCCTGTCTGGGGCAGCCCTTCTCAGAGCTTGGCTTCTGTTATACCCCTGCTGATGCTATTGTTGTTTGAAGTCCCCAGTGGTGGTCCTTGATTGAGGCAGCCCAGGAGACAGATATAGATGCAAGTAGAGAAGTGTAGGCAGCTGCATGTTTTCTTTCCAAGGATGGAGAGGTTGAACTCTGCCATGGCATTAGAGGAGTTAACCCTAACCCTAACTCTAAGGTTACCTTACCCAAGCTATAGTGTTTCCAGTCACCTCATATGCACGTGAAAGCCGGACAACGAATAAGGAAGACTGAAAAAGAATTAATGCCTTTGAATTATTGTGTTGGTGAAGAATATTGAAAATACAGCCAGACAACGAATAAGGAAGACTGAAAAAGAATTAATGCCTTTGAATTATTGTGTTGGTGAAGAATATTGAAAATACCATAGACTGCTAAAAGAACAAACAAATCTGTCTTGGAAGAAGTACAGTTAGAATGCTCCGCAGAAGTGAGGATGATGGCTAGGCTTCATCTCTCTGGACATGTTATCAGGAGGGACAAGTTCCTGGAGAAGGACACTATGCTTGGTAAAGTAGAGAGTCAGGGAAAGAGAAGAAGACCCTCAACAAAATGGATTGACACAGTGGCTACAACAATGGGCTTAAACAAACCAATGATTGTGAGGATGGCATAGGACCAGACAGTGTTTCATTCTGTTGTACAAGGGGCAGCTATGAGTGAGACTGGACTCGACGCACCTGACAACAACAACGACAAGGAATAAAGGGAGGAATGATGAGTACATGGTGACACAATGGGCAGACCTAGAGAGGGACCAGCCAAGGGCTTCACGCCCCCTACTTGCTCAGCCAGAAGTAGCCCTCCCCTGAGTGAATATTTTCTCAGTTCCCAAAATATTCAAACACTTGCAGAAGTAATCAAATTTTCAGGGAGCTGGAGGTTGGGAAGCCTGCTCCAGGTGATTAATCAAGCTGCATTTGCCTCCTAGAATGGGAGTGTATGGTGTATGCAGTTTTGGAAGGACATTCTATTTTATGTACCATCTGCTGTGATGTCAGTAGTGGAGAGATCAAGTTGGCAGCTAGAAAGGAGAGGTGAGGAACGTGGAAGAGGGAACCGGACACACGTGGGAGTGTCCGGTTCTAGGGAACAATCCTGTGTGAACCTCACAGCTGTACTCAGCACGCGGGGGTTAGGGCCTCACTTCCAACAGCCTCCCAACCACCCAGCAAGCATTCTGGTTATGCAGTCAGCTCAAACATGCCGACTAATAGCCAAAGTTCACGTAAACCCTCAAGTTACTTGAAACCTATTTTAGCATGACTGTAGATTTTCAAATTCTTTCCTTCTGTGAGTTGAAAACATACATCTATCAACCTAAATAAATGGAAGTATTGCCCTTCGTCACCCATCTTCTCCTAAAACACGTCCTAAGGGACGAAACCTGGAATATTCCGGCAAGTTTCTAACTACATGAATCTGTGTTCAGGGTGATGTAGGTTGATAATAATGTAATGAGTAGAAATTTCAATTCTACCAAGGAGGATAAGAAGTCTCTGGGTGGCCCATATCATTACGTGCTTAGCTGCTAACCGAAAGGTTAGAGGTTCAAGTCCACCCAGAAGTGACTTGGAAGAAAGGCCTGGTAATTTCCAAAAGAACAGCTAATGAAAGCCCTAAGGAGCACCGTTCTACTCTGACACATGTGGAGTCACACGGAGTTGGAATTGACTGGACAGCAACTGGTTAAAGAGAAGAAAGTACTAAGGCTAATCGCGAAGGCAAGCTGAGCTCTCAATTTCTTTGTTCTTGGATAACACAGACACACAGCTTTCGGTGGTATTGGTGATGGTGAGGAGTGGTCAAAGTAAGAAGAGCGTAGGATTAGAAGCTGGATGAGGCCCAAGTGGAATGCACTCACTTGGATGTTTGGGGAGCCACTCAGCTGTTTGGTGTTTCTCAGTCATGTTCCTACCATGTTATAGGACTCTCTGGCTAGCACACCGCTCCGCCCCTCCATCATTTTCCCACTTCCAAAGATAGAAACAGGAGACCCTGGGTGGCGCAAAGGGCTAAATGCTTGACTACTAGCTGAAAGTTTGGAGTATTGAGCCCACCCCAGAAACACCTCAGAAGAAAGGCCAGGCAATCTGTTTCCAAAAGGTCATAGCCTTGAAAACTCTGTGGAGCTGTTCTCCTCTGACACAGGGGTTGCTGTGAGTGGGAGTCAACTCAACAGCAACTGGCTTATAGATGGAAAGAGCGTGTCACACTACATAGGGCAGGTCTATCATTAAGAGAAGAGGCATTCCCTGAGAGCCCCACAGGGCGGTACCAATGCGTCCCCCGGGGAAAAGTAGTATCAACAGTGAAACAAGAGTCCCACAAAAGCAGTGTCCTGTAGAAGCCCCTTACACAGCTTTTCTCATCGAGCCCACTCTCCTGTCATTGTTCACCAGTATCTGGAGAAGCCTCCTAAATGCATGGATCAGATCACAACACCCTTGTGGAGCACTGCTCCACAGCATCCCACTGAATTCAGAGTAAAGCCAACCAACATCCTTAGCAAGGCTGGTTTGATTATAAGTTGTTTTTGTTGTTAGATGCCTTCAAGTCGGTTCCGACTCATAGCAACCGCAGGTACAACAGAATGAAACACTGCCCAGTTACTCCACCCTCATGATCATTGTTATGCTTGAACCCGCTGTTGCAGCCACTGTGTCAGTCCATCTCGTGGAGAGTCTTCCACCTTTCGACTAACCCTTTACTTTACCAAACTTGATGCAGTTCGCCAGGGACTGATCTTCCTGATAACATGTCCAAAGTATGTGAGTAGTCTCGCCATCCTTGCATCTAAGAAGCATTCTGGTTGTACTTCTTCCAGGACAGATTTGTCCTTTCTTTTGGCAATTCATGGTATATTCAATATTCTTTGCCAACACCACAATTCAAAGATACCAATTCTTTTTCAGTCTTCCTTATTCATTGTCCAGCTTTCACATGCATATGAGGCGATCGAAAACACCATAGCTTGGGTCAGGTGCACCTTAGTCCTTAAAGTGACATTTTTGCAGCTCCTCGCCATCTTCTGCTCACTAACTGTTGTTCTTGTTGTTGTTGGCTGCCGTCCAGTCAGAGCCCGTGCACAATACACAGCTACCACCCATCTGTCAGTGGAGGCTTGTGTGTTGCTATGATGCTGAAGTTTCAGTGGAGCTTCCAGACTAAGATGGACAAGAAAGAAAGGCCTGTTCTTCCAAAAATCACCCACTGAAAACCCTATGGATGACACATCCACAGCCAATCTAATCATTGCTTGGTGTGTATGTGCTCATGGCCTCCTGTGGACCAAACTGGGTCCTGTGGATTGCATCTCTGAGGCTGGTACAGGGAGGAGGTGGGCAGAGCCTTGGGGACTTCTCATCTTCATGGACTTGGGCAGGGCCTGAGAACAGACAGATGTGGGTTTGCTCTGGCTTTATACTTTTGCTGGCTGTGTGACCTTGGGATTCCAGCTCCACCCACTGGGACCCCTTGGAGATAATAACAGCAGCTGGCTGAGGACCGCAGTGGAGATTTGGTGAGGGTATGGGTGCACTGGGGGGTGGTTTCCTTCCTGTGCATAGAAAGAGCTCAATTCACATCACCATTGACCTGTCGGCCATTTGCAAAATGCAGGAAATAAAATCCATTCCAAGGGTCAGATGGAGCTGCGTGTGTGAGAGCTTTTGGTCAATCTTAAGGTTGTACCAAGATCTTTGAGCATGGTAACTGGTAGAAGAACAGGAGACATGGCCAGTCTGTAAATGTGGTTGTCCTGCTGTGGTGACTTGGAGGACAGAAAGGTGGACATGGAGAACGTCTTTCGTAGAATCACTAGAGTTGAATTTTTCTATCCAGTTATGCTTTTGACTCTCCACGAGACCTTGGAAGAAATTAATTAACCTCTTTGTTCTGTACTCTTCTCTCTGTGATGGGGTAAGGCCCTCATTTGCAAATGTCCTCCTTTTCTTCAGAAATTCTGTGAGGCTCTGTGAACCCATAGCTCTCTAAATCACCTGATGCTACTGGAAACTCTCAGAGACAATGTCACACATTCAGAGATTTCCAAATGTCAAGAAGACTCTAGCAGAACCCAGCAGATTCCCTGGCAGTCGGGAGGCAGGAACAGGGCTCAGAAGTGGCTCATGTGGGGTCTTCAATCTCCCCCGGCATGCTTGGCCCCAGCCCTGTCCCTGGCCATCAGGTCACCCGGCCATGACTCAAGCCTAGGCAAATCAGACTCTTTTTTCTGGACTACCAGCTGGCATTGCTAGCATTACGTTCTCTCTTCCTTCCATACCCAAAACAGATCTCTTCTTGTTCTCATTCTTTCTCAAGGCCCACCTTCCATATGCACACTACACCATTGCATAGCATGAGGGGCAGGAACGTGGAACCTGGAGCAGATAGCTCTGGTTTGATCTCGCTTGACTGTTTACTGGCTCAGGGACCTCAGTGCTTCATTCTTCTCATCTGCAAAATGGGGATCATACCAGTGTCCCCCTCATAGAATTGTTTTAATGATTTAGTGTTCATTACGTAAAGTAGCTGCCCTCAAGTTCTCCCCCACACCTGACTCATGGAGACCCCATGCAGAATGGGATGAAATGTTGCCCTGTCCTGCACCATGCCCATGACCAGTTGTGGATCAGATTGTTTTGATCCATAGGGTTTTCGCTGGTTGACTTTCAGAAGTAGATCAGCAGGCTTTTCTTCCTAGTCTGTCTTAGTCTAGAAGTTCCACTGAAACCTGTTCAATATCATAGCAACATGGACACCCTCACTGACAGATGAGTGGGGAATACAGATGAGGTGCCCAAGTAACTTACATGGAAGGGAGAATTCTAAGACTGAAACACCAATGTCCCTACGGCCCAGACTGAGAAACCATTTATTATTACCCATGAATAAATGGTACAGCTGGGAGGGAGAGTCTCCTGCTCTGGGCCAGGCTCAGCAAATTCCAGCTAGGCTTACTCCTGCACCCGAGCTGAGCTGTCGGGCTTATGGGTGGCTCTGAAAATCTTACACACAATTTTTTCCCATTTAGGGCTTAAACTGGGGCAATGAAGCTCTCTTCCAAGTCTTCCCTCCTCCTCCAGCCAGCCTTCCCTGGCCTGTCCATGTGGTAGAGTCAGGTTTTCATGAGATGGAAGTGAAGTGTGCAGGGTATCTTGAGGACTGGCACAGAACTGGCACCTATCACTTCTGCCCGGTTGATTGTTCCAAGAAAGTCCCATGGCCAGCCTAGCTAGACTCAGAGGGTGGGGTTAAGAACCTCTCCCTCTGGGTAGAAGGAGCTACAAAGTCACATTGAAACCAAGTGGGGATCAGTGGAGGGATTTTTGCACTGTTGTCACCAGTGAGATTATTTTAATTCTCTTTTATTTAGGTTTTTTTTTTTTTTTTGCCCTGGCCTTTTCCAATTTTGGTATCAAACTTATACTAGCCTCATGTAAGGAATCTGGGCAGCTTCCCCTCATTTTGTATTTGGAAGGAGTCAGGGTAATTGACTAACAGGAGCAGCTGGATCAAAAGACTCTTACATCTTGGTGACGGAACTGAACATAAGATCACCCCAGGCTCCTGCCACAGTCCAGCGGGAGTCCGGCAGCTCTGCTTGGTAATTATCCTCCAATCGTCGATGCAGAGCTTTTAGAGAAGGCAAGAAAGGCAACTTACTAGCAATCTAAGCTAATTACTAAGGAAGAGGGAAGAAACAGGTACCTCCCCTAATAAACTGGTGTGTGTGTGTGTGTGTGTGTGTGTATGAATGTGTGTGCATGTTTTTGTAAATAATCCCATCTCCCTAATAATCAACACTTGCAAATGTAAGGTTCAGTGAGGTGCACTTTCACCCATCAAAATGAAAAATCAAAACTCTATCAACTATTGCAGAGGGCATATGTAAATGAACTCAAATAACTTGATGAGAATAAAATTAAGGCAGTCGTTGTTGGGGAGGCATTCACACTAGCCAGCAGAGTTGAAGGCATGCTGTATTTTTACATAAATAACGCACAGCTTCTACTTTTGCTTGCCATTCACGCCCTCCCGCCACAAGGTATTTTTGTAAGCAAGCTATGCTAATTTTTTTTCACAGAGACATGTAAAAAAAATTGGCATAGTGGCACTCATGGAGGGAGGGCACAGTTGGCAAATAAATGGAGAAGTTGTACGTTATTCGTGTAAAAATGTGGTATGGACCCCTGAATGAAACAACTTCCCTTCTACAATTACACCATGTCTCTGCCCCCTACACCACCCTCTGCCAAGCTGAAGCCAGCTGACAGGAGGCAGGAACCTAGGAATCCTGGTGGTGGACAACCTACCTGATGGCTGTAGCTTGTTTCATTAGCAAATGAAACAGGTTCATCCCCATCCACCTCCCAGGACCTGTGGCTATTGAGTTGATTCCAACTCACAGCATCCCTGTAGGACAAAGTAGAACTGCTCCATAGGGTTCCCAAGGAGTGGCTGGTGGATTCCAACTACCAACCTTTTTGTGAGCAGTCTGAACTCTTAATGACTGCGACACCAGTGGTCCTAAACATAGAAGGGACTCAATAAAAAAGAGCTAGAGTGATGTAAACTGGGGGAAAGCTTGGGAATGGGAGAAAGGGGTTCTGTTTTCTGAATCTGCCGTTGAACAAATCTGTCTTGGAGGAAGTACAACCAGAATGCTCATTTTGGGCATGTTATCAGGGGGGAACAGTCCCTGGAGAAGGACATCATGCTTAGTAGAGTAGAGGGTCATTGAAGAGGAGGAAGACCCTCAATGAGATGGACTGACATAGTGGCTGTAACAATAGGCTCCAGCATAGCAATGGTTGTGAGGATGGCGGAGAGTCAGGCAGTGTTTCATTCTGTTGTATATGGAGTAGCTGTGAGTCAGAACCAACTCAACAGCACCAAACAACAACAAGGTAGGCATATGTGTATGCATGTTTGTGTGTGCTGCATATATATTCATATACATAGTAAAGCATGTAGGGTTCACAGTTACAGATACTTCCTAGATATAACCAAATACCTCGAGGGATTCGTTTACTGGGGTTGAAGCCTTGATACCATAGTCTCATGGGACAACTTGGTCAATCGGCATAACATAGTTCATAAAGATATTGTTCTACATCCTAGTATAGTGAGTAGTCTCTGGAGTCTTAAAAGCTTATGAGAGGCCAACTAAGATACAATTATTTGTCTGTACTCACCTGGAGCAAAAAAGAAAGAAGGAAACCAAAGACTCAAAGAAGAAACTAGTCTACTTAACTAATAGTCCACAAGAACCATGGGCCTCATCTATCCTGAGACCAGAAAAACTAGATGCTGCCCAGTTACCACTACTGACTCTTTTTTCTGACCAGGGACACAAAAGATGGTCCTCAATAGAATGGAAGAAAAATGTAGAACAACAGTCAAATTCTTAAAAGAAAAAAAAAAGTCTAGAATTATTGGACCAGTAGAGACTAAAGGAACCCCTCAGACTATTGTCCTGAGATACCCTTTACATTTAGAACTCAAGCCACTCCCAGAGGTCACCTTTCAGCCAAATAATAGATTGGCTCATGAAATAAACAATATCACCTGTGAGTACTGTGTTCCTTTAAATAACCATCTATATGAGACCAAATAGTCAAGGTTTAAAAAAAAAAAAAGTCAAGGTTTACTCTAAAGAAAATATGAGAAGGAGGAGCAGGGAAGCTAGATTAATGAAAACAGAACAACCGCAATGGAGGTAATGAGAACGCTGACACACGTTAAAAAATATACCCAACGTCACTGAAAAAAGAAGAAAACCCTCAGTGAAACGAATTGACACAATGGCTGCAACAATGGGCTTAAGCATAGCAATGATTGTAAGGATGGCACAGGACCAGGAAATGTTTCATTCTGTTGTACATGAGATAGTTATGAGTCAGAACTGACTCGACAGCACCTAACGGCAACAACAATGTGGGCATATGTGTATACATAGAAATGTATAGAAATTATTAAATGGGAACCTAATTTGCTATGTAAACTTTCATCAAACACACACACACACACACACACACGAAGATTACAACCTGGAAAACCCTATGGGGCAGTTTTAAAAAAAAAGAAAAACTCCCCTTGTCTTTGTCTTAAAACAATTTGAACATAATGTGTCTCAGTGAATCTCCTTGTGCTTATCCTTCCTGGAGTTTGTTGAGTCTCTTGGATGTATAGATTTTGTGTCTTTTATCAAATCTGGGAAGTTTTCATTCATTACTCAAATATTTTTTCTGTCCCTTTCTCACTTTTGCTGGCTCCCTCTCTTCCCCTTCTGGGATTCCCGTGATGCATATATGTTAGTCCACTTGACGGTGTCCCACAATTTCATTAGGTTTACTCAGCTTTCTTGATTCCTTTTTCATTTTACTCTTCATATGCCTGTCATTCTTGGAATCTAATTATACATATGCTAGTATGTTTGATTATGTCACACAGGTCTCTCAGTATCTGTTCATTTGTCTTAATTTGTTTTCCTGCTTCTCGGAGTGGGTGATTATCACTGACCTATATCAATGTTTCTGATTCTTCCTTATGCCTGCTCATATCTGCTATTGAAACATTCTGGTGAGATTTTCATTTTGTTTATTGCATTTTTCAGCCCCAGAATTTTTGTTTGGTTCCTGTTTATAATTTCTATCTCTGTGTTGATATTCTCTGTTTGTTCATAATCATTCTCTGGTTCTTTTAGCTCATTGCTCATCATTTACTTTATTTTTGCATATATTTAAGACAGTTAATTTAGAGTCTTTGTCTAGTAAGTCCAATGTCTGGTCTTCTTCAGGGGCAGTTCCTACCAATTTATTCTATGAATGGGATATACTTTCTTGTTTCTTTTTATGATTCTTTTTTGTTGAAAACTGGATATTTTGAATATTATAATATGGTAACTTGTGAATAAGATTTTTCCCTCTCTTTAGGGTTTATTTTGGTTGCTTGCTATGGGCTGTAGCTCTTTGTTTAGGAAATTTTCTAAATTATTTTTGCAAAGTCCATATTCTTTGTCCTGTGTCATGTCATGAAGTCTCTGTTCCTTTAGCTTGTTTTTAGTTAGGGTTTTGACAGAGACTTCCTTGAATACTGAGAGAGTGACAGGGAAAGAGAGAAGGAAAATAAGAAATAATGAGAGAGAGAAAAGATTAAAAAAAAAAAAAAAAGGAACTCTCCAAGTCTTTTCAGACTGGCTCTGAGCTAGGGCACAACGTCAATGTTTACCATTGCTGCTGAGTCCATTCCCGCTAATGGCAACCCTACAGGACAAAGTGGGACTGCCACATAGGGCTCCTAAGGCTATAAATTTTTACAGAAGCAGATTGCCACATCTTTCACCTGCAGAGCAGCTGGTGGGCTCAAACCACTGACCTTTTGGTTAGCAGTCAAGAACTTAACCATTGCACCACCAGGGATCCTTTTAATGCTTAGCCAGGTCATTTACAACTCTGCTTTAGACTTTACTCCCTGCTTGCACTGAACCAATAGATTAGCCAGATGTTAAAGCTTAGAGTCTTCTCAGATTTTTTCTGAGCATGTGTCCTGTCCTGGGCATGTGTGTGGTTTTCTAAATGACCTCATATTCATGGTAATTTTTGAAAGCTCTAATTTCCCAAAGAAATTCTCTCTCCAGCTTTTTCTGTCAGGCTTTAGGCACTCTATTTTTTGCTTCAATTATTTTGCCCAGAAAGCTGCCATTTCTTTGTCTGACAATGTTTTTGGTGGATGCCCACTGTTTTTCCACCCTGAATGAATTCAAATTAGGCAAAAAAAGAAGACAAGTGTCTTGGTCAGTTTCACTCACCATTTTCTCTGGTGTCCCACTCACAGCCTCTTAATCTGCAAAATGAGGGCTTTGGGACCAGGTAACAAATGTTTAATCCAGCTTCTGAGGAACATTCTTGCTCCTTCAACCTGGCAGAGGCTTCTACTTCTAAAAATAGGGAATAGAATTTTCTCTAAAGCAGAAGGAAAAAAGAAAGTTAATGAACAGAATTTTCAATCCACTGTTTTCTTCCACACGTTTTCCCTAACTTTCTGGTGGCCAGTACTGCCTGTCTATATTAGAATATGGAATAAAAAGATATATTTTTTCATGCAAGCTAATAATTTTAGTTTCTTAAGCTTAATGTATCACAATTTCATAACATCCCCTGAGAATGTTAAGAACTTCCAGACTTGATAACCATTTGCGTTGTTCCTGGACCTGGTTTTCTGAGATTCTAGAAACCAGTAGATAGTTTTATTTACTTATTTTTTTCTGTCCTCCCTTGCAGTTCATAAAACCTAATATGGAATGAGAACAAATTGATTGATCCATTTGTCTTAGAGAAATAGAAAACTTCTCAATGAAAATTTGCTGTATTTCAAAACACAATGGAGTAACTGATAGGTTTGTATTTCACATTTTTTCTTTTTAAAGAAAGACTTTATTCTCATTGTATTTTTAGATATATTGGACAGTGAGGAAAATTTAAATTATGAGGATAACTAAAGTTGGGCAGAAAGCTAAGTGTCCACAGTTCTTACAGGTTTACTGATGTGAGTTAACCAGGCCACTTTACGATGATTCATTTTATTTATACTAACACTGTTGTTGACAAAACATGTAAATGCTTTCAGGAAAAGGGTGCAAACTGTGTGTTCTAAGAACCTAAACAAATAACACGTACTGTGGGAGGAATGAGACATCCTCCTATCAAGGAATAGTTGTGTGTATGTTTGTAAATAACAGGTTTTTTTAAATCCTTTAATATATTATTTTGTTCAGCAAGCATTTGATGAACATTTTCTATGTGAAAATCGTTTATTAGAACTTTGGCATAAGGAGGAATAAGTTATAGATGCTGCCTTCAAGAAGGTCACAGGCTAGGGGCAAAAGACAAAGAAGAGAAATCATGGGGACATTGAGGGAAATATACAGAGTGCTCCAAGTGCTAAACACACAGAGATTTGGCATAAGCGTCAATCTGGGAGAAATTATCCCAAATCCAGCACTTGTTGTTGTTGTTGTTAGGCGCCATGGAGCCAGTTCTGACACATAGAGACCCTATGTACAACAGAACGAAATGCTGCCCGGTACTGTGCCATCCTCACAATCATTGTTGTAGTTGAGCCCATTGTTGCAGCCACTGTGCTAATACATCTAGTTGAGGGTCTTCCTCTTTTTTGTTGATGCTCGACTTTACCAAGCATGATGTCCTTCTCTAGCGACTGATCCCTCCTGATAGCATGTCCAAAGTATGTGAGAGGTAGTCTTGCCATCCTTGCTTCTAAAGAGCACTCTAGTTGTACTTGTTTCAAGATAGATTTGTTCATTTGTTTGGCAGTTCATGGTATATTCAATATTCTTCTCCAACACTACAACTCAAAGACGTCAATTCTTCTTCAGTCTTCCTCATTTGTTGTCAATATGAGGCAATTAAAAACCCCATGGCTTGGATCAGATGCACCTTAGTCTTCAAGGGGACATCTTTGCTTTTCAACACTTTAAAGAGGTATTTTGCAGCAGATTTGCCCAACGCAATGCATCTTTTGATTTCTTGACTGCTGTTTCCATCGGTGTTGATTGTGGATCCAAGTAAAATGAAATTCTTGACAACTTCAGTTTTTTCTCCATTTATCACGATGTTGCTTATCGGTCCAGTTGTGAAAATTTTTGTTTTTTTATGTTGAGGAGTAATCCATACTGAAAGCTGTAGTCTTTGATCTTCATCAGTAAGTGCTTCAAGTCCTCTTCACTTTCAGCAAGCAAGGTTGTGTCAATTTCATAATGCAGGTTGTTAATGCATCTTTCTTCAGCCTTGATGCCCCATTCACAGTTTGTCGTACTGTGGGGGCTTGCACATTGCTGTGATGCTGGAAGCTGTGCCACCAGTATTCATATATCAGCAGTGTCACCCATGGTGATCCGGCTTCAGCTGAGCTTTCAGACTAAGACTAGAAAGAAGGACCTGGCAGTCTACTTCTGAAATCCAGTGCTTAGAGCCAGGGTATCTGTGTTTTCCAGATAGGAATGGGGAGTGAGACAAGGTGGTAGGTGAGTGTGTCAATAATGCTAATCATTGCTAACATTAATTGAACACTAGCTATAGACCAGTCAGTAGGTTGATCTCCTTTACAGAGAGTTATCTCACCTAATTCTCCAGTCAACAGATAAGGGATGTCATTGTAGTTATCTGGTCCTCACCTGAGCAGAGAGTAGGCTTTTTGAGAGATTATGAGACTTTCTCAAGGTCGCATGATGTGATGGTTAAGATTGTATGTCAACTTGGCTGGGCCATGATTCTCAGCGTTTTTGTAGTTGTATAATATTGTGATCACTTCCCCGTTGAAATTTGATGTGATCACCCCCATGATGGAATCTGCTGAATGGTACCAGTGGGGTAGCTCACCAACCCCTCAGTCCTCATCTCTCTGCACTTGGCTGCCTACTTCCTTCCTGCTTGCCTTGCCAAGGTTTTTGGATTTTTCTGGATCCTGCAGCTGCCTCTTGTCATCTGACCTCCAGTTCTTGGGACTTGAGCTAGCAGCTTACCTGCAGAGTTTGGGATTTGTCAATCTTCGCAGCCTGTGAGCAAGAGTCCTGCCCTCTGGCTGGCTAGTCTTGGCTTCACAAGCCCCTGCTGCTACATGAATCAGGAGAAGCCTTGCAGTCTTGACTGCTGATCTTGGGATTCATCGACCTTCACAGCCTGTGAGTGGGAGCCTTGCCCTCCAACCTGTCTATCTTGGGTTTGCCAGCCCCTGTGGCTGTGAGAATCAAGAGAAGCCTCTATCCTGATCCATGAACTTGGGACATTTCAGCTTCTACAATCTTGTGAGCTGTTTCCTTTATATAAATCTCTCTCTCTCTCTCTCTATATATATGCTTTACTGGTTTTGCTTTTCTAGAGAACTCCACCTAAGACATATGGTACCAAGAGAGGTTCTAGAGAAAAAAAAAATGTAAGGAAGAGTTTTCTGAATTGGTTCTCAAGTCTGGTTAATCTTAAAGATGTTAATGACTCTGCTTCCAGTAGTAAAGAGCGCACTGCTAATCCATGACTTAAAGTGGTAATTTAAATATGCAAAATATCACCTCCAATAGATCAGGTATTGGTGAAAGGTGAGGCTCTGGGTGAATGCATATACGATACATTTCTACAATTTTGGCATAATGAGAAGTATAAGGAAGCTGGTTGGTTGGTCCTACTTTTGCTAGACAAACTGTTGAAAGACAGAGATGTGCTCAGAGTTTCAGAGTCAAAGCTCAAGCACTTCATAAACAACCTCAAAGTTTCCCCTTGTGGTTTGAAAGAAAGCCTTATTTCTTGTGGTAATGGCTGAGATTACTGAAAACCAAGCTCACAGTCTTACTGTAAGAGTGGCTGAATTACAATGCCAGCTCAATTGCCAACTTCAAGAGGTATCTGAAGTTAAAGTGAGGGCATTGATTGAGAAGAAATGTGATCCTGAAACTTGGGATGGGGCATATAGGCAGATAATCAGGAAGCTGGAGACACTGAGCCCCTAAATTCCATTGGATCACTCCTGCCAAAACAACCACTCCCATCTGAAGAGATTACTTCATGTTTGTCTGCTATACCACCCTGCCCAGAAAAACCATTAGTCCCTCCATTCTCATCTAATAAGATTAGCCCTAGTCCAGCTGCCTCTAAAGAGCCCTTGTCTGAATCATTGCCTGGGGCATTGCCTGAGGCAGACACTTTACAAGACAATGCTGAATGTTCTCAAAACCATTCCACACTACGGATTCTGACTTCTGGACCTATAACTAGACTTAAGTCCCAGGGAACACCAAAAGGTGAAGTACAAATTGTGACCCAGAAGGAGCCAGTCTACACTCCAAAAAAACTGCTTGAATTTCCTAATATGTACAGACAGAAACCTGGGGAATATTTGTGGGAATGGTTATTAAGGGTGTGGTATAATGGTGCAAGGAACATAAAGACGGATCAGTATGAGTTTATTGATATGGGTCCACTAGGCACAGATTCTTCATTTAGTGTTTCAGCTCAAGAAGTTAGGAAAGGACCTAATAGTTTATTTGGCTGGGTTGCTAAAGAGTGGACTATGCAGTGGCCTACACTAAATCAAGTTGAAGTACCAGACCTGCCTTTGTATACTTTGGAGAAGGTATCCAAGGGCTTAGGGAAATTGGCATTCTAGAGTGGATTTCTCAGGTTAGACCCACAGACCCACACATGGAATACCCAGAGGAAACACCTTTTACCATAAATCTGAGGAACAAATTTGTGAAGGGAGCTCCAGCATCCTTGAGGATGGCTGTGATTTCTATTTTATGTAAATCAGATTTGACAGTGGGAACCCCCCTAACTGAATTGACACTTAACTGCAATGGGACTGATTGGACCCCGTGGTAGTAGGGGCCAAGAGGTGGCACTCAATCAACAAAGACAAGGTGGGCGTGGTTGCTGTAATGCTCAGCAGAGTCAAAGCAGTAATTAGAATACTCTGACTAGTATGGACTTATGGTCACTTAGTGATGGTGTCTCTGGGAGTGAAATAGATGGGAAATCTAGTAAATATTTACTTGATTTATACAAATGGATAATTTCTAGGTCAGGTGAACAGCAGTGTAACTCAAAGCTCCAGAATAGAGTCATGGTCCCTCAGTCAATTTCCAGGCTTGAACAAATTTAAAGACCCACAACCCCTTGAACAAAGCAGAGGCCAGGTCCCCTTGAGGAAAGATTCCAATACACTGCAAAAAATTTATACTATTAATCTCTCTCCCAACCTTCCCCAAAGGGATCTACAGCATTTTACTAGAGTGATTGTTCATCGGGGAAAACAAACTAATCAGACTTTTTGGAGATTACTGGATACTGGCTCTGAATTTACACTAAATCCAGAAGACCCAAAACATCACTGTGGCCCACCAGTCAGAGTGGGAGCATATGGAAGTCAGGTTATTAATGGAGTCTTGGCTCACGTCCATCTCATAGTAGGTCCAGTGGGCCCCTGAACACATCCTGTAGTGATTTCCCCATTTCCAGAATGCATAAATGGAATAGATATACTCAGCAACTGGCAGGACCCCCACATTGGATCTGGCAAATGCAGTAAGGATGATTATGGTAGGAAAAGCCAAGAGGAAGCTATTAGAACTGCCCATACCTGGGAAAATAGTAAAGCAAAAGCAACACCACACTTCTGGAAGGATTGCAAAGATTACTGCCACCATCAAGGACTTGAAGGACGCAGGGGTGGGTATTACCATCACATCCCCATTCAACTCACCTATTTGGCTTGTGCAAAAAAACAGATGGATCTTGGAGACTGAGAGTAGATTATTGAAAACATAGCCAGGTTGTGACTCCAATTGCAGCTGCTGTTCCAGATGTAGTTTCATTGCTTGAGCAAATTAATCCATCTCCTGGTACCCGGAATGAAGCTATTGATCTGGCTAATGCCTTTTTCTCCATACCTGTTTCAAAGGACCACCAGAAGCAGTTTGCTTCAGCTGGCAAGGCCAGCAATACACCTTCACTTGCCTACCTCAGAGCTACATCAACTCTCCAGCCCTATGTCATAATTTTATCCAGAGGGAACTTGATCACCTTTCCTTTTCACAAGATGCCACACTCGTCCATTACTTTGATGACATTATGCTGGTTGGACCAAATAAGAAAGAAGTGTCAATGACTCTGGACTTATTGGTAAAACATTTGCATGCTAGAGGGTGGAAAATTAATCCCACAAGAATTCAGGCACATTTCACCTCAGTGAAATTTCTAGGGTCTTGTAGTGTAGTGTAGTGTGGGGCATGTTGAGATATTCCTTGGAAAGTGAAGGATAAGTTATTGCATTTGGCTTCTCCCACAACAAAAAAGGAGGCACAATGCCTAGTGGGCCTCTTTGGATTTTTGGAGGCAACATATTCCACATTTGGGTGTGCTACTCCAGCCTATTTATCAAGTGACTCAAAAACCCGTTAGTTTTAAGTGGGGCCCAGAACAAGAGAAAGCTCTGGAACAGGTTCAGGCTGCTGTGCAAGCTCTACCACTTAGGCAATACGATCCAGCTGATCTAATGGTGCTTGAAGTGTCCACGGCAGATAGAGATGCCGTTTGGAGTCTTTGGCAGGCCTCTGCTGGTGAATCGCAGCACATATCCTTAGGGTTTTTGAGCAAAGTCTTGCCATCCTTTCCAGGTAACTATTCTCTTTTTGAGAAACAGCTTTTGGCTTATTACTGAGCCTTAGTAGAAACTGAAAGCTTAATCATGGGACACCAAGTCACCATGTGGCCTGAACTGTCCATCATGAACTGGGTGTTTTCTTACCCACAGTAATTAAGTTGTATCTGCATGGCAGCACTACATCATTAAATGAAAGTGGTTTATATATGAGATCGGGCCTGAGCAGGACCTGAAGGCATAAGTAAGTTGCATGAGGAAGTGGCCCAAATGCCCATGGTCTCCATTCCTGTCACATTACCTTCCACCTTCCAGTCTGCACCTATGGCTTCATGTGGAGTTCCTTATGATCAGTTGACTGAAGGAAAGAAATCTCGTGCCTGGTTTACAGATGATTCTGCGTGGTATGTAGGCACCACTCCAAAGTGGACAACACGAGCACTACAACCCCTTTCTGGGACCTCCCTGAAGGAGAGTGGTGAAGGGAAATCCTCCCAAGGGACAGAATTTTGAGAGGTGCACCTGGTTTTTCACTTTGCTTGGAAGGAAAAATAGCCAGATGTGTGATTGTATACTGATTCATGGGATGTGGCCAATGATTTGGCTGGGTGGTCAGGGACTTGGAAGGAACATGATTGGAACATTGGAGACAAAGATTTATGGGGAAGAGGTATGTGGATAGACCTCTCTGAATGGGCCAAAGAAGTGAAGATATTTGTGCCTCAGGTGAATGCTCACCAGAGGGTGACCTCAGCAGAGGATGACTTTAACAATCAAGTGAATAGGATGACACATTCTGTGGAAATGACTCATCCTCTTTCCCCAGATACTCCTGTTGTTGCTCAACAGGCTCATGAACAAAGTGGCCATAGTGGCAGGGATGGGGGATATGCATGGGCCCAGCAACATGGACCTCCACTCACCAAGGCTGACTTGGCTACAGCCACCTCTGAGTGCCCAATCTACCAGCATCAGGGACCAACATTGAGTCCTCAATATGGCACCATTCCTCAAGGTGGTCAGCCAGCAACCTGATGGCAAGTTGATTACATTGGACCACTTCCGTCATGGAAAGGGCAGCATTTTGTCCTTCCTGGAATAGATTCTTCCTCTGGATATGGATTTGCCTTCCTGGCGTGCAATGCTTCTGCCATAACTACCATCTATGGACTTATAGAATGCCTTATCTGTCATCATGGTATCCCACAGAGCATTGCCTCTGATCAAAGGTCTCACTTCACAGCAAATGAAGTGCAGCAGTGGGCCCATACCCATGGAATTCATGGGTCTTATCATATTTCCCATCATCATGAAGCAGCTGACTTGACAGAATGATGGAATGGCCTCCTAGAGACACAATTTTGGTGCCAGCTAGGTGGCAATACCTTGCAGGTTGGGGCAATGATCTCCAGGAGGCTGTATATGCTGTAAACCAGCATTCGATATATGGTGCTGTTTCTCCAATAGCCAGGATTCATGGGTTCAGGAATCAAGGAGTGGAATTAGGAGTAGCACCACTCACTATTACCCCTAGTGACCCACTCACAATATTTTTGCTTCTTGTCCCCATGACTTTATGCTCTGCAGGTCTAGAGGTCTTAGTTCCAAAGGGAGGAATGCTCACACTTAGAGACACACCACTGATTCCAATGAACTGGAAGCTAAAACTGCCACCTGGCCACTTTGGGGTCCTTATGCCTCTGGATCAACAGGGAAAGAAGGGAGTTAGTACACTGGCTGGTGTGATTGATCCTGATTACCAAGAAGACATCAGATTGATATTATATAATGGAGGTAAAGAAGAGTATGTCTAGGATGCAGAAGATTCCTAAGGGTGTTTCTTAGTACTACCATGCACTGTGGTTAAGGTCAATGGAACACTACAGCAACCCAATTCCAACAGGACTACTAATGGCCAAGACCCTTCAAGAACGAAGGTTTGGATCAGCCCACCAGGCAAAGAAACACGATCAGCTGAGGTGTTTGCTGAGGGCAAAGAGAATACAGAATGGGTGGTGGAAGAAGGTAGTTCCAAATACCAGTTACAGCCACGTGACCAGTTGCACAAATGAGGACTGTAATTGCTATGTATATTTCTGCTTTGTATGTGTACATCAAATATTTTCATTTTCTTCACTTACGAAATACAAAATATAAACAGGGCTAGTGTTAGTAGTATCATGTTAGGTGCAAGTGTGGCTTTGTAATTGTTTTTATTCAGACATTATGTACGCTTTGGGGAGATGTGTACAGGTGCCAAGCTGACAAGGGGTGCACTGTGATGGTTAAGAACGTGTGTCAACTTGGCTGGGCCATGATTCTCAGGGTTGTGGCAGTTGTATGATGTTGTGATCACTTCCCTGATGAAATTTGACATATGATCACCCCCATGATGGGATCTCCTGAGTTGTACCAGTGGAGACTGGGCCTGTGATGGCTCACCACTCCCTCAGCCTTCATCTTTCTGCCCTCTGTGGCCTACTTCCTTCTTGCTCTCCTTGCCAGGGTTTTTGGCTTGTTCTAGATCCTGCAGCTGCCTTTTGTCATCTGATCTTTGGCTTTTGGGACTTGAGCTAGCAGCTTACCTACAGATCATAGGATTCGTCATTCTTCACAGCCTGTGAGCAAGAGTCCTGCTCTTTGACCTGCCAATCTTGACTTCACCAGCTCCTGCAGCTACGTGAATCAGGAGAAGCCTTGCTGTCTTGTCTGCTGATCTTAGGATTCATCAACCTTCACAGCCTGTGAGAGGAAGCCCTGCTCCCTGACCTGCTGATCTTAGGTTTGCCAGCCCCTGGAGCTGCGTGAATCAGGAGAGGCCTCTATCCTGATCCATTGACTTGGGACATTTCAGCCTTTAAAATTGTGTGAGCTGTTTCCTTGATATAAATCTCTCTCTCTATATATATTTATACATTTTACTGGTTTTGTTTCTCTAGAGATCCCAGCCTAAGTCATATGACCTGTAAGAGGCAGATCTGGGGTTCAGGCCTTGAACAAGTGACCCATAGACCTTCTACAAGCTTACCTTCCTACCTTGTAAAATTACTTTACCTGGCCAGGATGGAGGCAGGGACATGATCTTTTCTTCAGATCTTTTGCATGTCTGCAGAGCAGCAGGCTAGGCAGGACTGGTACAAATGGATTTCAGTGTTTGGGCCAAGTTCTTTTCTTGTTTGAAACACAGGTCTTTCCTCTCTGGGATTCATAATTGAGATAAGAAGAAAAACTAAATGTCAGTTGACATAGTCCTGATTATTATAGTAGGGTTTCTAAGAAGACTTTCTGGAGGAAGACAATGGGTAGATATGAGCGAGTGGGAGAAGACAAGGAAGGAAAGTTATAGGCCTGCTTCCTGTGGAAAGAGAAGAGGGGTGGGGTGCAAATTTGGGAGGTGTACCAGCCCCATTGTCCTGTGGCCATGTGTCCAGATCCTTAAGGGAGGTCCTAGCCAGGCTGATGCTTCCAGTTCATCCACATTGTCCTGTCTATTCTCCTTCTGGGGAAAACTCCCGGGGACAAAATCTGAGTTATGAGCTGATTATTGCAGAGCAGGGAGGGAGACGAGGAGGAGCAAATCTGGAGCAGGGGAGTGTGCACCTCCTCCAAGCATCCCCCTCGTCCAGTAAAAAGCATCCTGAGGCAGATATCTTAGGTATTTGGACTTCATGGACTAACAGAATTTTTAGAATGTGGTGTTTAGGATTGATATAGGACCATCAATATCAAATTTTGCCAAGTGAGATCATAGAAACACTGAAGTAGTCCGGAAGGACGATCACCATCCGTTTTTTGAAAAAGTAAGTGAATGGTGAGATTTCAGAGAAATCTGGAGAAGGTCCAAGGGGAGGGGTTGGCTGGGGATTGTGACTCTTAGAGTCAGGAGAAGAGATCAGGAAGATGAGCAGAACTTTTTATAGTGATGTTCTCAGAGAAGGCAGCAGGAGCCACAGAGAAGCGATGAGAGGTGGGGTCCTAGGGAGATTCTGGGACCTTTGTTACCAGACTGTGGTTCTTTCAGGATTTAGCAATAAAACGTTCATCACAGATCCTGTGGGTTTATCATTCAATGAATGAAAATAAGTGAAGGGAGAGGAGTGCAACCTTAGACTTGAGGAAGTGTATACAGACAAAATCCTGAGGGCCACATGGGGACAGGAGAGTTAATGAGCACAGGGATATGGGTTGAGTCTCAGAGACCTTCAGCAAAAAAGCTACTCAGTGAAATTTGCCTGAGGCAAGGTCCTCCTGGATTCAGACTTCAGAGGAAGGGCCTTCAGGTGCCCTAAAATGAATAACCAAACCTGTTCCTGTCGAGATGATCGCAACTCACAGCAACCCCATGTGTTACAAAGCAGAATATTTTCATAGGGTTTTCTTGGCTGTAATCTTTACAGAAGCAGATCATCAGGCCTTTTCTCTTCATGTCCCTGGGTGGGCTCAAATGCCCAACACTTACTTCCCTCAAACTTGCCTCTTCTCACAGGGTTTTTAGTATGGAGTGGAAACATGGATGAATTGTATCCTCCTACAGGCTTTTCCATACACCTACCTACTCTTCCTTAAACGAGAAGAGATCATGTTCCTGGTTTCACAAGGTCATAGGTATATGCCTGTGTGTATTCTTACAGTGTGGAGGGTGGGGTGGAGAAATGGTACAAAAAAAAAAAAAAAAACCCAGTGTCATCGAGTCGATTCCAACTCATGGCAACCCTACAGGACAGAGTAGAACTGCCCCATAGAGTTTCCAAGGAGCGCCTGGTGGATTTGAACTGCCAACCCTTTGATTAGTAGCCGTAGCACTTAACCACTATGCCACCAGGGTTTCTGGAGAAATGGTAGCGGATAAAAATCATTGTTGGGCTTTCAGCTCATGAAGCTTCCCACTGACTAAATGCCCCAAGAAGCATCCAACCAAACAAGGCTCATCCTGTCCTCTCTTCCCTCTATTTTAGTTGTTTCTTCAGAAGCAGTCATTGACACAGGTGCCTCTAGATTCTATCCATAATGTGTGATTACACATGGTACTAAAAACCTAGGCTGAACAGTATTAGTAATTGGAAGAGTTTTGCTGATCTGCCCATGTCTCCAGGCCCTGACCACAGAGGTTTGCCTCTGGGTACTGGGGAAGGGGCCAGGAGGCAGGTTGTGGGCAACCAGTATTACAACCTGCTTCCCAAACTGGAATGTATGCAGGACTCACCCAGGAATCTTGTTAAATGCAGATGCAGATACAGTAGCCCGGAGGTGGAGCCAGGTCCTGCAGGCCTAACAAGCTGGAGGTGGCAGGTGGTAATGCCAGGCTGCAGTACCGTGCCCACACTTTGAGTAGTTGAGTGTGGAGGAAATAAATCTTGCAAGGACAGAAGCTCCCAGTCTTTGAGGATATTGCCCTGCTCCTCCAGTTGTAGAGTTCGCCATGGAATCTCCTCTACCTGAAACACAGAACCATCCTCTTGGATTTAGGCTGTGCCAAGTTCAAGGCCAACTGCTGCTGCTGCCACCTTGGTTTGTTCCCCAGTGGTGGTGTTGTAGATCAGAACTACCCCAGGGATTCTCCCTCCAACCATACGTTTTCCTTACCCTGAGGATCCTTTCCTGATCCATGGTGCTCTATGTTTAGAAGTGACTTCGTGGTACTTCCTTCTGGGGCAAACGTCTCAGCAACTCTGCAGAAACAATGGGGGCTGGGGCAGGGAGGGAGGGATCACTTGGTTCAGCTGCTCAGAGCAGTTTTTGAAATCCTTGATGTTTTCACAGCACCCTCCACCTCCAATTGCCCCCTCCATTGTCTCTCTTGCTCTCAGTTATTTTGTTAGGCATTCTATTTTGTGAAAGAACTTGTACTTTCTCTGGAACTTTTTCTGAAGAGAGGGAAATAGCCTTCCCCTTTACATTTATGGGGGTTCTATTTTCCTCTGTTTCTGTTTCTCCAATGTCTGATTTTTATCTGCTTTATTTTTTTTCCAGAAATCCTGTGTCTGTTCATGGAGTTTTTGTTGGTTATCTAATTATGCCCTGGATTTATTGGATACACATTCTTAGCCAAAGAATGAACAAATCAGTCTTAGAAAAAAATACAACCAGAATGCTCCTTGGAAGTAAGGACTTTGACTTACTTCCTTTGGAAATGTCATCGGGAAAAACCAATCTCTACAAAAGTACATTATGTTTGATAAAGTAGAGGGCCAACAAAAATAATGGAAATCTTCAGTGAGGTGGATTGACACAAGAGCTACAACAATGAACTCAAATATACCAACAATCATGAAAATGGAACAGGACTGAGCAGTGTTGCCTTCTGTTATGCGTAAGGTCCCCATGAGTTGGAGCTGACTCGCTAGCAACTAACAACAACAACAATATTCTTAGCTATATCTTGTTTCAGTTAGAGTAGGGTTTAAGGAGAGAGCAATGGGTGTGCTCCCTCTGGCCTCTTGTTCAGGATGCCATTAGGCTTATCTTGTTCTGCTCTGTCCACTCCACAGATAATACTGGTCACTGGCTTTTGTCCTCTGCTTTTCATTCTGACTCTACATGATCTTTTTGAGTGAGTTTAAGTTCTCAACCAGGTGGTGATGACACCAAAATGTTTGTCTCCAAGTCCTGAAATTCCCAAACTCATATGACTATGTGTCTATGGCCCCATGGTAGTGTCACATGGCCCACCACAGACATTTGAATTCATCAGGCCCCAAACTCAAGTCACCATCCTCCCCCTCCATCCTGACCCTTCTCCTAGCCCCGTCCTCAGGAATGGTACTTCTGTCACCCAGGGGCCCAGGAGAGTCATGAGTCGTTCCTTGCTCCTCTCTTTCTCAACATGTTGGCCTTGAGGGTGTTGACTCGTGCCCTCAGTAGAGTCTGTTGATTTGACTTCCCCCGAAAAGGAAGACCCTCAATGAGATGGATTGACACAGTGGCTGCAACAAGGGGCTCAAGCATAACAATTGTGAAGATGGCACAGGACAGGGCAGTGTTCCCTTCTGTTGCACATAGAATCACTATGAGTTGAAACTGACTTGATGGCACCTAACAACAATACCAGCATTCCTCTTAAGTATGCCCTCTCCTCTCCATTCCCGTGGTGTAGCCTCTTCTGTGGCCTTCACCAGCACAGCAGCTCAGTGGCTGGGCTCCCTATCTCCGGTCCTGCCCTTTTTTTGGCCTCTCATTTTCCTGACAAACATCTGGTCATGCAACTCACCTCTTCACAGCTTTTCTTGGGGTCAGGAACACCCTCCAGCTGCTCAGCATGAGTCTGATCATGCCTGACCAGGCTTAGCTGTGGGAACTGTACCCACATTCTACCCCACATCCTCTACCTCCTGTTGGAAGACTGTGATCTTCCTTTACTCAGCTGCTGATAGTACCCAGATGTGGGGTCTTTTCTCTCTTATACCTCTGTACCTTTGTACACATGACTTCTGTTTTCTAGAAATACTTCCTTCTTTGTCTTTGCCTATTTTCTTTCCCACTAGGGCACAGTGCTTAGATGCCTTCCTAGGTTCTCAGGTCCCCTCCTGTGCACAGCTGAGGGCCCTGTGCTTTGTTTTCTGCTTTACTTGGCTGTTACTGGTTCATCTCCTGCACTAGAAAATGAGCTTCTTGGAATCATGGTCTGAATGTTATTCCAGGCTCAATGCTAGGCTTACTGCATTCACCCACTTAGTGCTGGTCCACTGAATGAATGGCCCTGATTATGCCTTTCTGGATACATTCATGAGCCTCCTGAAATGAATTACTTGTGTCCCTACTTAATTTCTCTGGAAGTTTTATGTCTGAGGGAAGAATTCCTTACTATGTCATGAAGAAATTCTTTTCAAAACTGGCTGCCATCCAGTTGACTCTGATTCCATGTGTGCTCCACAGGGTTTTCAATGGCTGATTTTTCAGAAGCAGATTGTCAAGCTTTTCTTCTGAGATTCCTCTGGGTGGACTCAAGTCTCCAGCCTTTCGGTTAGCAGTCAAGCATATTAACCATTTGCACCACCAGGGACTCTAAGGCTCTTTACACAAAGCTCATATCTCTCCACTGCTCTGGCTTCTCTCTATGCCTCTCACACTGCCTACTTCTCTCGCTACTTTAGGACACTTTCTCCCCCTTGGTCTACCAAATTCCAATTTTTCTTCCTGACTCAGCCTGCCACAGTGTCTTATCTATAATAACCTCTGTACAGCTGCCAGATAGGAATTGCTCCATCCTTGGTGTTTCCATTTCACATAATTCTATTAATCTTTTTATGATCCTTATAACACTGCGATAGGATATATTGGTATTCACCCTTTTTCCCATTAGACAGTGCTACCTGAGGGCAGAAGCTGAATCTTGTTCATCTGTGTATTCCCAAAAAAAAACTAAACCAAAGCCACTGCCGTCGAGTTGATCCTTACTCATAGCAACCCTATAGGACAGAGTAGAACTGTCCCATAGAGTTTCCAAGGAGCACCTGGTGGATTCGAACTGCCAGCCTTTTGGTTAAGCAGCCATAGCACTTAACCACTATGCCACCAGGGTTTTCTGTGCATTCCCAGCACCATGCAAATAGCCTCACACAGTAAATCTCCATGAATAGTTTTGGATAACGAAGAATTTAACCTTGTACATCCTCCTTTTTTTTTTTTTTTTCCTAGCAAATGCCATGCTATGTAAGAAGAAGCTGCATTATTTTGGGAAGAACCCCAGACTTGGAATTTAATGACCTCAGCTCAAATTCTGGCTCTGATACAAAGTATGTGAGCTTGGATGGGTCCTTCTCAGCTTCAATTTCTTTAAGCAGTAAAATTAGGATATTAACATCCATTCCTAATACCATTTTGAGAAATAAATGAGCTGAAGTGTAGGAGGTATCTGATCTAAGGCTTAGCATCATTAAGTTCTCAATGCATGCTTACTTCACCTAAAAGAATTTTGCCTAATATTGGAGCACCCTGCTTGGCACCTGACTTAATGACTGCTCTTACCTGACCAGGCATCACTGTCCTGTTGGAATGAGAGACATCTTTGATTTCATTTTTGTCTTCTGTATTCATGAAACCTTCACATTTTTATGACAAAATTCTAAGGTCTGGGTTAGATAAATGGACTATTACCTTCTAGGGCAAAACTTGAAAATAATTCCACATTTTAACCAGGTCATATTTTATTCATTCATTAATCTCTAGGCAATAATTAAATGGCCAAGACCTGCCTCTCCTTTGATATGAAGTCATTTTCTGTATTTATTTTAAGAAACAATATTGGATTTGAAGGAACCAGTGATTCAGGTTGGGCTGGTAATTTGATGGTCTCATTCCAGGGTCTAAACAATCACTCTTATTACATCATGGTTAGATCTCACGCTCCATTTTAGCAAGAAGAGAAATAAGCACATCTTGGATCTGGCCACATTCCCAAAGTGCGAGCCTATGCCTTGTGCCAAGAAGTCTCCTTACTCATTCATCAAAGGATACACAGCAGCCATGGGCGGCTGGTACTTCTGATACGGAGAACGTGTTCATTCCACTAAAAAATGATGGCTGTTGTCTGGGCAAAATGCCTTCCACATGTTGTATCATTTAATTCTTCTTCCAGGAGATTATAGTCATCCTGTAACATTCACACTCACACACACACACACACCCCTCTAATATAAGGTAGAAACAATGTCGGCAGTCAGGACTAGACAAAATGTGAAGAATCAAGAAACAAACTTCTATTTTATTTTTTAACAAACATAAATTTATTTTCTCAAAGTTTAAGAGGCTAGGAGTTCAAATTCAGGGTGGTGGCTCCAGGGGGAGGTTTTCTCTCTCTGTTAGCTCTGGAGGAATGTCCTTGTCTCTTTGAACTTCTGCTCTTGGGTAGCTTCATGTGGCTTGGCATCTCTCTTCTCCCATCTCTGCTTTCTAGCTTGTCTGTAATCTCTTTTATATCTCAGGAAAGATTGATTCAAGATACACTCTACACTAAGCCTCCCTCTTTAACATTACAAAGACAACCCCTTCCCCAATTAGAATAAAACCATAGGCATAGAGATTAGAATTTACAACACATATTTTTTTAAATAATTTTATTGTGCTTTAAGTGAAAGTCCACAAATCAAGTCAGTCTGTCACATATAAGCTTATATATACCTTACTACCCACTCCCACTCACTCTCTCCCAAAAGAGTCAGCCCGCTCCCTTCTTCCAGTCTCTCCTTTCGTGACTGTTTTGCTAGTTTCTAACCCTTTCCACCCTCCCATCTCCCCTCCAGACAGGAGATGCCAATACAGTCTCAAGTGTCCACCTGATACAAGTAGCTCACTCTTCATCAGCATCTCTCTCCAACCCATTGTCCAGTCCCTTCCATGTCTGATGAGTACTCTACGGGAATGGTTCCTGTCCTGGTCCAACAGAAGGTTTGGGGACCATGACCACCGGGATTCTTCTAGTCTCACTCAGATCATTAAGTCTGGTCTTTTTACGAGAATTTGGGGTCTGCATCCCACTGTTCTCCTGCTCCCTCAGGAGCTCTCTGTTGTGCTCCCTGTCAGGGCAGTCATCAGTTGTGGCCAGGCACCATCTAGTTCTTCTGGTCTCAGGATGATGTAAGTCTCTAGTTCATGTGGCCCTTTCTGTCTCGGGCTCATACTTGTCATGTGTCCTTGGTGTTCTTCATTCTCCTTTGATCCAGGTGGGTTGAGACCAATTGATGCATCTTAGATGGCCGCTTGTTAGCATTTAAGACCCCAGACGCCACACTTCAAAGTGGGATGCAGAATGTTTTCGTAATAGAGTTGATTATGCCAATTGACTTAGAAGTCCCCTTAAGCCATAGTCCCCAAACCCCCGTCCTTGCTCCGCTGACCTTCGAAGCATTCAGTTTATCCCAGAAACTTCTTTGATTTTGGTCCAGTCCAGTTGAGCTGACCTTCCCTGTATTGAGTATTGTTCTTCCCTTCACCTAAAGTAGTTCTTATCTACTAACTAATCAGTAAATAACCCTCTCCCATGCTCCCTCCCTCCCCCACTCGTAACTGCAAAAGAATGTGCTCTTCTCAGTTTATACTATTTCTCAAGAACTTATAATAGTGGTCTTATACAGTATTTGTCCTTTTGCATCTGACTAATTTCACTCAGCATAATGTCTTCCAGGTTCCTCCATGTTATGAAATGTTTCACAGATTCCTCACTGTTCTTTATTGATGATCAATATTCCATTGTGTGAATATCCCATAATTTATTTAACCATTCATCCATTGATGGACACCTTGGTTGCTTCCAGCTTTTTACTATTTTAAACAGTGCTGCAATAAACATGGGTGAGCATATATCTGTTCGTGTAAAGGCTCTTATTTCTCTAGGGTATATTCTGAGGAGTGGGATTTAACTTTTTAAGAAAACGCCAGATAGATTTCCAAAGTGGTTGTACCATTTTACATTCTCACCAGCAGTGTATAAGAGTTCCAATCTCTCCGCAGCCCCTCCAACACTTATTGTTTTGTGTTTTTTGGATTAATGCCAGCCTTGTTGGAGTGAGATGGAATCTCATCATAGTTTTAATTTGCATTTCTCTAATGGCTAATGATCGAGAGCATTTTCTCATGTGTCTGTTAGCTGCCTGAATATCTTCTTTAGTGAAGTGCGTGTTCATATCCGTTGCCCACTTCTTGATTGGGTTGTTTGTCTTTTTGTGGTTGAGTTTTGACAGAATCATATAGATTTTAGAGATCAGACGCTGGTCAGAGATGTCATAGCTGAAAATTTTTTCCCAATCTGTAGGTGGTCTTTTTACTCTTTTGGTGAAGTCTTTTTTTTTTTTTTCAGATGAGCATAAGTGTTTGATTTTTGGGAGCTCCCAGTTATCTGGTTTCTCTTCGTCATTTTAGGTAATGTTTTGTATTCTGTTTATGCCTTGTATTAGGGCTCCTAACTTTGTCCCTATTTTTTCTTCCATGATCTTTATCGTTTTAGTCTTTATGTTTAGGTCTTTGATCCACTTGGAGTTAGTTTTTGTGCATGGTGTGAGGTATGGGTCCTGTTTCATTTTTTTGCAAATGGATATCCAGTTATGCCAGCACCATTTGTTAAAAAGGGATTATCTTTTCCCCAATTGACTGACACTGGGCCTTTGTCAAATATCAGCTGCTCATATGTGGATGGATTTATATCTGGGTTCTCAATTCTGTTCCATTGGTCTATGTGCCTGTTGTTGTACCAATACCATGCTGTTTTGACTACTGTGGCTGTATAATAGGTTCTGAAATCAGGTAGAGTGAGGCCTCCCACTTTCTTCTTCTTTTTCAGTAATGCTTTACTTCTCTGGGGCTTCTTTTCCTTCCATATGAAGTTGGTGATTTGTTTCTCCATCACTTTAAAAAATGTCTTTGGAATTTGGATTGGAAGTGCATTGTATGTATAGATGGCTTTTGGCAGAATAGACATTTTTACTATGTTGTCTTCCTCTCCATGAACAAGGTATGTTTTTCCACTTATGTAGGTCCCTTTTAGTTTCTTGCAGTAGTACTTTGTAGTTTTCTTTGTATAGGTCTTTTACATCTTTGGTAAGATTTGTTCCCAAGTATTTTCTCTCCTTGGGGGCTACTGTGAATGGTATTGATTTGGTTATTTCCTCTTCGATGTTCTTTTTGTTGATGTAGAGGAATCCAAGTGATTTTTGTATGTTTATCTTGTAACCCGAGACTCTGCCGAACTCTTCTATTAGTTTCAGTAGTTTTCTGGAGGATTCCTTAGGGTTTTCTGTGTATAAGATCATGTCATCTGTAAATAGAGATAATTTTACTTCTTCCTTGCCAATCCGGATGCCCTTTACTTCTTTGTCTAGCCTAATTGCTCTGGCTAGGACCTCCAGCACGATGTTGAATAAGAGCAGTGATAAAGGGCATCCTTGTCTGATTCCCGTTCTCAAGGGAAATGCTTTCAGGCTCTCTCCATTTAGAATGATGTTGGCTGTTGGCTTTGTATAGATGCCCTTTATTATGCTGAGGAATTTTCCTTCTACTCCTCTATTGGTGAGAGTTTTTATCGTGAATGGGTGTTGGACTTTGTCAAATGCCTTTTCTGCATCAATTGATAAGATCCTGTGGTTTTTTCTTTTGTTTTATTTATATGGTGGATTACATTAATGGTTTTTCTAATGTAAACCAACCTTGCATACCTGGTATAAATCAAACTTGGTCATGATGGATTATTTTTTTGATATGTTGTTGAGTTCTATTGGCTAGAATTTTGTTGAGGGTTTTTGCATCTATGTTCATGAGGGATATAGGTCTGTAATTTTCTTTTTTTGTGGTATCTTTACCTGGTTTTGGTATCAGGGATATGGTGGCTTCAAAGAATGAGTTAGGTAGTATTCCGTCATTTTCTATGCTTTGAAATACCTTCAGTAGTAGTGGTGTTAACTCTTCTCTCAAAGTTTGGTAGAACTCTGCAGTGAAACTGTCTGGGCCAGGGCTTTTTTTTTCTGTTGGGAGTTTTTTGATCACCCCTTCAATCTATTTTTTTGTTATGGGTCTATTTAGTTGTTCTACTTCTGATTGTGTTAGTTTAGGTAGGTAGTGTTTTTCTAGGAATTCATCCATTTCTTCTAGGTTTGCAAATTTGTTGAAGTACAATTTTTTGTAATAATCTGATATGATTCTTTTAATTTCAGTTGGGTCTGTTGTGATATGGCCCATCTCATCTCTTATTTGGGTTATTTGTTTCCTTTCCTGTATTTCCTTAGTCAGCCTGGCCAATGGTTTATCAATTTTGTTAATGTTTTCAAAAAAACAGCTTTTGGTCATGTTAATTCTTTCAATTGTTTTTCTGTTCTCTATTTCATTTCGTTCAGCTCTAATTTTTATTATTTGTTTTCTTCTGGTGCCTGATGGATTCCTTTGTTGCTTGCTTTCTATTTGTTCAAGTTGTAGGGACAGTTCTCTGATTTTGGCTCTTTCTTCTTTATGTGTGCATTTGTTGATATAAATTGACCTCTGAGCACTGCTTTTGCCGTGTCCCAGAGGTTTTGATAGGAAGTGTTTTCATTCTCGTTGCTTTCTGTGAATTTCTTTATTGTCTCCTTAATGTCTTCTGTAACCCAGTCTTTTCTGAGCAGGGTATTGTTCAGTTTCCAAGTATATGATTTCTTTTCCCTGATTCTTCTGTTATTGATTTCCACTTTTATGGCCTTGTGGTCTGAGAAGATGCTTTGTAATATTTCGATGTTTTGAATTCTGCAAAGGTTTCTTTTATGACCTAATATGTGATCTATTCTAAAGAATGTTCCATGTGCACTAGAAAAAAAATGTATACGTTGCAGCCGTTGGGTGGAGTATTCTGTATAGGTCTATGAGGTCAAGTTGGTTGATTGTAGCAATTAGGCCTTCCATTTTTCTACTGAGCTTCTTACTGGAAGTCCTATCCTTCTCTGAAAGTGGTGTGTTGAAGTCTCCTACTATAATTGTGGAGGCATCTATCTCACTTTTCAGTTCTGTTAAAGTTTGTTTTATGTATCTTGCACCCCTGTCTTTGGGTGCATAATTATTTAATATGGTTATGTCTTCCTGATCAATTGTCCCTTCAATCATTATGTAGTGTCCTTCTTTATCCTTTGTGGTGGATTTAACTTTGAAGTCTATTTTGTCAGAAATTAATATTGCTATTCCTGCTCTTTTTTGCTTGTTGTTTGCTTGATATATTTTTTCCATCCTTTGAGTTTTAGTTTGTTTGTGTCTCTAAGTCTAAGTTGTATCTCTTGTAGGCAGCATATAGACGGACTGTGTTTCTTTATCCAGTCTGAGACTCTCTGTCTCTTTATTGGTGCATTTAGTTCATTTACATTCAGAGTAATTACAGATAAGTATATGTTTTTTGTTTTTTTATATGTTCAGTGCTGTCATTTTGATGTCTTTTTGTGTGTGTTGTTGACAATTTCATTTTTCCACTTACTTTTTTGGGCTGAGAGGTTTTTCTTTGTAAATTGTGTGTTCCTCATTTTTATAGTAGTCGAATTTATGTTTGCTAAGTCATTATGTTTTTCTCGGTTTTTATTTTGAGTTATGGAATTGTTAAACCTCTTTGTGGTTACCTTTATATTTACCCCTATTTTTCTAAGTAAAAACCTAACTTGTATCATCCTATATCGCCTTGTTTTCCTCTCCATATGGCAGTTCTATGCCTCCTGTATTTAGTCCCTCTTTTTGATTATTGTGACCTTTTACATAATGACTTCAATGATTCCCTGTTTTGAGCATTTTTTCTTTTTAAAATTAATGTTAATTTGTTTTTGTGATTTCCTTATTTGAGTTGACATCAGGATGTTCTGTTCTGTGACCTTGTGTTGTGTTGTTATCTGATGTTATTGATTTTCTGAACAATTTCCTTTAGTATTTCTTGTAGCTTTGGTTTGGTTTTTGCAAATTCTCTAAGCTTGTGTTTATCTGTAAGTGTTTTAATTTCACCTTCATATTTGAGAGAGAGTTTTGCTGGATAAATGAACCTTGGCTGGCAGTTTTTCTCCTTCAGTGCTCTGTATATGTCATCCCATTGCCTTCTTGACTGCATGGTTTGTGCTGAGTAGTCTGAACTTATTCTTATTGATTCTCCTTTGTAGGAGACCTTTCTTTTATCCCTGGCTGCTTTTAAAATTTTCTCTTTATCTTTGGTTTTGACAAGTTTGATGATAATATGTCTTGGCGATTTTCTTTTTGGATCAATCTTATATGGGGTTCAATAAGCATCTTGGATAGCTACCCTTTCATCTTTCATGATGTCAGGGAAGTTTTCTGCCAACAGATCTTCACCTATTCTCTCTGTATTTTCTGTTATCCCTCCTTGTTCTGGAACTCCAATCACACACAAGTTATTCTTCTTGATAGAGTCCCACATGATTCTTAGGGTTTCTTCATTTTTTTAATTCTTTTATCTGATTTTTCTTCAACTATATTGGTATCAATTGCTTTATCCTCCAGCTCCCCCACTCTGCATTCCAATTCCTCAATTCTGCTCTTCTGACTTCCTACTGAGTTGTCTAATTCTGTAATTTTACTATTAATCTTTTGGATTTCTGAATGCTGTCTCTCTATGGATTCTTGTAGCTTATTAATTTTTCCACTATGTTCTTGAATACTCTTTTTGATTTCTTCAACTACTTTATCAGTGTTTTCCTTGTCTTTTTCTGTAGATTGCCTTATTTCATTTTTGAGGTCTTGAAGCATTCTGTAAATTAGTTTTTTATGTTCTGCATCTGGCAGTTCCGGGATTGTATGTTCATTTGGGAAAGATTTTGATTCTTTAATTTGGGGAATTTGTAGACACAATCATGGTCTGCTTCTTTATGTGGTTTGATATTGACTGCTGTCTCTGAGCCATCTATAAGATATTGTAATGATTTATTTTACATTTGCTCACTGAGTCTTATCTTGTTTTGTTTTCTTTCAATATACGTAGATGGGCTACTAGTTTGTGCTGTCTTGATTGTTGCAGCCTTTGAATCACTTATGTCCTCTTACCAGCTGGTTTGGGCTGTTACCAGAAATATAAGCCTAAGAGGCCATACACCATTCTTGAGTAGAATGTGATTTTGGGTCACCAAGTGCATGGGGTAGACTGTCACCTATTCACTTAGAGGAGTAGTGGTGATAGTTGTGTGCACCAGATTTTAGTGGCAGCAGGGGGTCACATTCCAGGGGGGGCAGGATGCTGACAGGCTTCCCCCAAGTGCCAGTGAGGTAGGTGTGTCTCTATTCCTAAAGCACTTTGGTGGGTGGGCTCTGCAGCTGTACCTTAGGCACCCAATGCTTGTACCTCTACAGATGGGTAGATGTCCCTATCCTCAGACCCCTTTGGCAGGAGGTTAGGTGGTTTGGGTGGAGCTTCAGCCCTTACTTCCCCGTTGTGGGTCAGTGAGGGCTCTGTTTAATAGGTAGAGATATCAGACCTGGAAAACCTGTATTTCCAGTAATCCGCTAAAACAATTATAGTCAGATCACTATCAGAATTGCCTTTGCATTATAATAGCCACCTTGTTCCCTGGAGGGATGAAAGCCCAAGACTGTGGATCTCATACTCTTGGCTGGAGCTGGCTCTGTATTTTTAGTCCAATTTCGGGAAGTCAGGGAAGGATTCTTGGTCCCTGGGTTTTTTGTAGCTGTTTCTCTCAGGCCAGGAGAATGGGTTAGGAAAAGACAAAACAAAACAAAAAACCGCTGAGCGCTTCTCTCTCTGGCCCAGGAAATTCCAATGTTAATGAAGCTGCCTGGGAAGGGGAGGGGAGGGATCAGATACATACGAGAGAGTAGCACCCAGGAATATAGACAAAGTTACTTATCTTGCTTGGTGAGGACTGTTTTATCTGAGATTCCCAATGGGCGGGTAGCCTGTGTGCGTTGGCTTGGTTGAGATTGCCCCCAGGGGTCAGGCCTGCGTCCTGTGCATGTGCTGTCTCAGAAGCCGTGGTCAATTCCTCTGATCCCGGTCCAAAGCCCAGCGCCATGGTTCCCCGGCTGGGATGCTGCACTCCAGGCTCCAAAACCAGTCACTGCCTCCCGGTGACTTCTCCTCCTGTCAGCCACGTCACTGCACTGCCTGCGTGCACTGGCTAGGCTTCCCCCGAGGTCACTTCAGCGGGCTAGGGGTGCATCCTGTGTTTGCGCCGTCTCAGGAAGCCATGCTCAGCTCCCCTGCACCCAGTCCAAAACCCGGTGCCAAGGTTTTCTGACTGGGACGCTGGCTCCAGGCTCCAAAAACAGTTGTTGCTTCCCCGTGGTTGCTTGTTTGTTCTCTCGTTAGCCTTGTTAGTGTGCAGCCTGCTTGCGCTGGCTGAGTCTCTACAGAGGTTACCCCAGGGGGCTAGGGGTTAGGGCTGTGTCCCGTGCCTGCCCCACCTCAGCAAGCCGCTATCAGCCCTGTCTCTCAGCACCAGGGAACCGCAAGGGCTCAAGGCTATGGAGTGGGTCACGGGTTCCAGAAGTGGTCGCTTGTTCAGGGCGCAGCTTTTCACTCACCTGTCACTCAGGTCAACCCTTTAGATCTGTGTTTGATGGTCAGCGTTTGTAGATTGTCATGCATGTGATCGATTCACTTGTTTTTCCCAGTCTTTGTTGCAAGAGGGATCCAAGGTAGCGTCTACCTAGTCAGCCATCTTGGCTCCGCCTCTGCAACACACATTTTTAAGGGACACAATCAATCCATAAAATTCCAACCTTTGGCCCCCCAAAATTCATGTCCTTGCCACATGTAAAATACATTCACCACATCACATCATCCCAAAAGTCTTAAATCAACTCAAAGTCCAAAATCTCATCTTCTGAATCATCTAAATCAAACATGGGTGAGACATTAGGAGTATTTCATCCTGGGGCAAAATTCCTCTTACATCTGTGAACCTGTGAAATCTAGACCACAAGTTATCTGTTTCCAAAGTACACTGGTGGAACAAGCACAAGGTAGGTATTTCCATTACAAACAGGAGAAATAGGAGGGAAGGAAGGATTATGGGCACCAAGCCAATCTAAAACCCAGCAGAACAACTTACATTAGCTTTCAAAGCTTTAAAATAATCCTCTCTTCTCTAAGACCATTCAGGCAAAAGCGTTATCTTCCAGACTCTGGGTGTTGGCCATGCCCTCTGAATTTTGGGTGAAGGCCCCTTAGCCCTGGGCTTCAGCTCCACCTTCCAGGCACACTGGAACGGCAACTCTGTTCCCTTGACTTCGAGTGGCTCCATTTTCCTAGTTCATCTGAGTGGCAACCACAGACCCTTGCCCCTGGCAGGCCGAATTTTTCTGCCCCTAGGGCAAGGCAGCCCCACCCTTTTATCTTTGGACAGTGGCCTTAGCTTCCTGGTACTTGTGAATGGCAGCCCCACACTACGGAACCAAGTTGATGAAAACCTGACTCTTTTAAACCTTGTCGGCTATGATGTCTTTACCCTTTGAAACCAATGCAGCCGTGCTTTCCATGCTCTCTCCAACGGTTCTGCTGATCTTTGAGCTGCTCCAGGGATGGTCCTTTCCTTTTCTTGGAGGACAACAGGTGTAGCTCCTTTGGCCTGTTTTCTGCCCACAGAATTTCAAGAGGCAGACAGTTTCCTTTTGTTCTTTCTCTGTCCCCTTCAGTCTAAGCTGATGGGTTTTGGGCTAAGGCTGTTGGTTAGGTCCATCAGTCATAGGCTTAATCTCTTTAACAAAAGATTTTGTAGGCACATCCTTGGTGAAAATTCTAGGATATGTGCCCTTAGTTTGTACAACAGGTTTTCCAAATTTTTAAATTTTGTTTTCATTTTGCACACTTCATTTTTCTAAATTGCTCTTTAAGTGAAACTTTACAATTCAAGTCAGTTTCACATACAAAGATTTATACACACATTGTTATGTCACCCTAGTTGCTCTCCCTCCAATATGACAGCACACTCCTCCTCTCCACCCTGTATATCCTGTGTCCATTCAACCAGCTCCTGTCCCCCTCTGCCTTCTCATCTTGCCTCCGGACAGGAGCTGCCCACTAAGCCTCATGTGTCTACTTGAGCTAAGAAGCACACGCCTCACCAGTATAATTTATGTCTTACAGTTCAGTCTAATCTGTGTCTGAACGGTTGGCTTAGGTAATGGCTTTAGATTTGGGCTAACAGAGAGTCCAGGGGCCATGTCCTCTGGGGCCCCTCCAGTCTCAGTCAGACCTTTAAGTCTGGACATTTGACTAGAATTTGAGTACTGCACCCCACTTTTCTCTTGCTCCATCGGGACTTTCTGTTGTGTTCCCTGTCAGGGCTGTCTTTGGAGGTAGCTGGGCATCATCTATTTTTTCCAGTCTCAGGCTGATGGAGTCTCTGGTTTATGTGGTCCTTTCTTTCTCTCAGGCTCATATTTTTCTTGTGTCTTTGGTGTTCTTCATTCTCCTTTACTCCAGGTGGATTGGGACCAATTGATGCATCTTAAATGGCCGCTTGCTAGCTTTTAAGAGCCCAGACGCCACTCACCAAAGTGGGATGCAGAACACTTTCTTAATAAACTTTGTTATGCCAATTGACCTAGATGTCCCCTGAAACCATGGTCCCCAGACCCCCACCCCAGCTACTCTGTCCCTCGAAGTGTTTGGTTGTATTTAGGAAACTTCTTAGCTTTTGGTTTAGTCCAGTTATGCTTACTTTCCCTGTGTTGTGTGTTGTCCTTCCCTTCACCTAAAATGATTCTTGTCTAATGTCTAGTTACCCACCCTCGCAACCATCAAAGAATGTTTTCTTCTGTGTTTAAACCTTTTTTTGAGTTCTTATGTTAGTGGTCTCATACAATATTTGCCCTTTTGCAACTGACCAATTTCACTTAGCCTATTGCCTCCCAGATTCATCCATGTTATGAGATGCTTCACAGATTCATCCTTGTTCTTATCATTGCATGATATTCCATATGTGAATACACCATAATTTATTTATCCATTCATCCATCGATGGGCACTTTGGCTGCTTCCATCTTTTTGCTATTGTAAACAGTGCTTCAATGAACATGGCTGTGCATACATCTATTCTTGTGAGGGCTCTTATTTCTCTAGGATATATTCCAAGAAGTGAGATTGCTGGATCACGTGGTAGTTCTATTTCTAACGTTTTAAGGAAGCGCCAAATAAACTTGCAAAGTGGTTGCACCATTTTATATTTCCACTAGCAGTGTATATGTGTTCCAGCCTCTCTATAACCTACCCAACATTTATTATTTTGTGTTTTTTGGATTAATGCTAGCCTTGTTGGGGTGAGATGGCATCTCATTGTAGTTTTGATTTGCATTTCTCTAATGGCTAATAATCATGAACATTTTCTCATGTGTCTGTTAGCTACCTGAATGTCTCCTTTAGTGAAGTGCCTGTCCATACCCTTTGCCCATTTTTTTATTGGGTCACTTGTCTTTTTGTTGTTGAGGTTATGCCGTATCTTGTAGATTTTAGAGATTAGACGCTGATCGGATTTGTCTTACTCAAATTTTTTTTTCCCACAGTTTGTAAGTTGTCTTTTTACTCTTTTGGTGAAGTCTATTGATGAGCTTAAGTGTTTGATATTTAGAAGCTCCCAGTTATCTAGTTTCTTTTCTGGTGTTTGTGCATCATTAGAAATGTTTTGTATACTCTTTATGCCATGTATTAGGGCTCCTATTGTTGTCCCTATTTTTTATTCCATGATCTTCATCATTTTAGATTTTTTATTTAGGTCTTTGATCCATTTTGAATTAGTTTTTGTGCATGGTGTGAGGTATGGGTCTTTTTTTTTTTTTTTTTGCAGATGAATATCTAGTTATGTCCGCACCATTTGTTAAAGAGACTGTCTTTTCCCCATTAACAGACTTCTGGCCTTTGTCAAATATCAGCTGCTCATAAGTGGATGAATTTACATCTGGATTTTCAGTTCTGTTCCATTGGTCTATGTTTCTGTTGTTGTACCAGTACAGGCTGTTTTGACTACTGTGGTGGTATAACGAGTTCTAAAATCAGGTAGTGTGAGGCCTCCCACTTTGTTCTTCTTCTTCAGTAATGCCTTACTTATCCAGAGCCTCTTCCCTTTCCATATGAGGTTGATTTGTTTCTCTATCTCATTAAAAAATGCCATTGGAATTTGGATTGCATTGTATCTATAGTTGCTTTGGGTAGAATAGCCATTTTCACAATGTTGGGTCTTCTCACCCATGATCAAGTTATGTTTTCCCACTCATGTAGGTCTCTTTTGGTTTCTTGCAGTAGTGTCTTGTAGTTTTCTTTGCATAGGCCTTTTACATCTCTGGTAAGATTTATTGCTAAGTATTTTATCTTCTTGGGGCTATTGTAATTGGTATTAATTTGGTGATTTCCTTTTTGACGTTCTATTTTTGTATGTTTATCTTGTATCCTGATATTCTGCTGAACTCTTGTACATTCTTTAGGGTTTTCTGTGTATAAGATTATACCATCTGCAGATGGACATATTTTTACTTCTTCTTTACCAATTTGGACACCTTTTATTTCTGTTTCTAGCCTAATTGCTTTAGCTAGGATCTCCAGCACAATGATGAATAAGAGTGGCGATAAAGGGCATCCTTCTCTGGTTCCCATTCTTGAGGGAAGTGCTTTCAGACTGTCTCTATTTAGGATGATGTTGGCTGTTGGCTTTGTATAAATGCCCTTTATTATGTTGAGGAATTTCTCTTCTATTCCTATTTTGCTGGGAGTTTTTATCACTGAATGTGTGTTGGAATTTGTCAAATGCCTTTTCTACATCAATTGATAAGATCATATGGTCCTTGCCTTTTGTTTTATTCATGAGATGGATTACATTGATTTTTTTTTTTTTAGTGTCCAACCATCCCTGCATACCTGGTAGGAATCCCACTTGGTCACAGTGAATTATTTTTTTGATATGTTGTTGAATTCTATTGGCTAGAATTTTGTTGAGGATTTTTGCATCTAAGTTCATGAGGGGTGTTGGTCAGGAATTTTCTTTTTTTGTGGTGTCTTTACTGGTTTTGGTATCAGGGTTTTGCTGGCTTCATAGAATGAGTTTGGGAGTATTCCATCTTTTTCTATACTCTGAAATACCTTTAGTAGTAGTGGTGTTAACTCTCCTCTGAATGTTTGGTAGAATTCTCCATTGAAGTCTTCAGGGCTGGGTTTTTTTTTTTTTTGCAGTTTTTTAATTTCCTTTTCAATGTCTTCTGTTATGAGTTTTATTTAGTTGTTCTGCCTGTTTTAGTTTAGGTAGGTAGTGTTTTTCTAGAAATTTGTCCATTTCTTCTAGGCTTTCAAATTTGTAACAGTACAATTTTTCATAGTATTCTGTTATGATTCTTTCAATAGTTTATTGATTTTGTTAATCTTTTCAAAGAACGAGCTTTTGGTCTTATTAACTCTTTCAATTATTTTTCTTTTCCCAATTTCATTTAATTCTGCTCAAATTTTTTTTTTTTTTTTTTTTTTATAATAACTTTTATTAAGCTTCAAGTGAACGTTTACAAATCCAATCAGTCTGTCACATATAAGTTTACATACATCTCACTCCCTACTCCCACTTACTCTCCCCGTCTTGAGTCAGCCCTTTCAGTCTCTCCTTTCTTGACAATTTTGCCGGCTTCCCTCTCTCTCTATCCTCCCATCCCCCCTCCAGACAAGAGTTGCCAACACAATCTCAAGTGTACACCTGATATAATTAGCTCACTCTTCATCAGTGTCTCTCTCCCACCCGCTGACCAGTCCCTTTCATGTCTGATGAGTTGTCTTCAGGGATGGTTCCTGTCCTGTGTCAACAGAAGGTCTGGAGAGCATGACCGCCGGGATTCCTCCAGTCTCAGTCAGACCATTAAGTTTGGTCTTCTTATGAGAATTTGGGGTCTGCATCCCACTGCTCGCCTGCTCCCTCAGGGGTCCTCTGCTGAGCTCCCTGTCAGGGCAGTCATCGATTGTGGCCGGGCACCAACTAGTTCTTCTGGTCTCAGGATGATGTAGGTCTCTGGTTCGTGTGGCCCTTTCTGTCTCTTGGGCTCTTAGTTGTCATGTGGGCTTGGTGTTCTTCATTTTCCTTTGCTCCAGGTGGGTTGAGACCAATTGATGCATCTTAGATGGCTGCTTGTTAGCATTTAAGACCCCAGACGCCACATTTCAAAGTGGGATGCAGAATGATTTCATAATAGAATTATTTTGCCAATTGACTTAGAAGTCCCCGCAAACCATGTTCCCCAGACCCCCGCACTTGCTCCGCTGAGCTTTGAAGCATTCATTTTATCCCGGAAACTTCTTTGCTTTTGGTCCAGTCCAATTGAGCTGACCTTCCATGTATTGAGTGTTGTCTTTCCCTTCACCTAAAGCAGTTCTTATCTACTGATTAATCAATAAAAAACCCTCTCCCACCCTCCCTCCCTCCCCCCCTCGTAACCACAAAAGTATGTGTTCTTCTCAGGTTTACTATTTCTCAAGATCTTATAATAGAGGTCTTATACAATATTTGTCCTTTTGCCTCTGACTCATTTCGCTCAGCATAATGCCTTCCAGGTTCCTCCATGTTATGAAATGTTTCAGAGATTCGTCACTGTTCTTTATCGATGCGTAGTATTCCATTGTGTGAATATACCACAATTTATTTACCCATTCATCCGTTGATGGACACCTTGGTTGCTTCCAACTTTTTGCTATTGTAAACAGAGCTGCAATAAACATGGGTGTGCATATATCTGTTTGTATGAAGGCTCTTGTATCTCTAGGGTATATTCCGAGGAGTGGGATTTCTGGGTTGTATGGTAGTTCTATTTCTAACTGTTTAAGATAACGCCAGATAGATTTCCAAAGTGGTTGTACCATTTTACATTCCCACCAGCAGTGTATGAGAGTTCCAATCTCTCCACAGCCTCTCCAACATTTATTCTTTTGTGTTTTTTGGATTAATGCCAGCCTTGCTGGTGTGAAATGGAATCTCATCGTAGTTTTAATTTGCATTTCTCTAATGGCTAATGATCGAGAGCATTTTCTCATGTATCTGTTGGCTGCCTGAATATCTTCTTTAGAGAAATGTGTGTTCATATCCTTTGCCCACTTCTTGATTGGGTTGTTTGTCTTTTTGTGGTTGAGTTTTGACAGAATCATGTAGATTTTAGAGATCAGGCGCTGGTCGGAGATGTCATAGCTGAAAATTCTTTCCCAATCTGTAGGTGGTCTTTTTACTCTTTTGGTGAAGTCTTTAGATGAGCATAGGTGTTTGATTTTTAGGAGCTCCCAGTTATCGGGTTTCTCTTCATCATTTTTGGTAATGTTTTGTATTCTGTTTATACCTTGTATTAGGGCTCCTAGGGTTGTCCCAATTTTTTCTTCCATGATCTTTATCGTTTTAGTCTTTATGTTTAGGTCTTTGATCCACTGGGAGTTAGTTTTTGTGCATGGTGTGAGGTATGGGTCCTGTTTCATTTTTTTGCAAATGGATATCCAGTTATGCCAGCACCATTTGTTAAAAAGGCTGTCTTTTCCCCAGTTAATTGACACTGGTCCTTTGTCAAATATCAGCTGCTCATACGTGGATGGATCTATGTCTGGGTTCTCAATTCTGTTCCATTGGTCTATGTGTCTGTTGTTGTACCAATACCAGGCTGTTTTGACTACTGTGGCTGTATAATAGGTTCTGAAGTCAGGTAAAGTGAGGCCTCCCACTTTCTTCTTCTTTTTCAGTAGTGCTTTGCTTATCCGGGGCTTCTTTCCCTTCCATATGAAATTGGTGATTTGTTTCTCTATCCCCTTAAAATATGACATTGGAATTTGGATCGGAAGTGCGTTAAATGTATAGATGGCTTTTGGTAGAATAGACATTTTTACTATGTTAAGTCTTCCTATCCATGAGCAAGGTATGTTTTTCCACTTAAGTATGTCCTTTTGAATTTCTTGTAGTAGAGCTTTGTAGTTTTCTTTGTATAGGTCTTTTACATCCTTGGTAAGATTTATTCCTAAGTATCTTATCTTCTTGGGGGCTACTGTGAATGGTATTGATTTGGTTATTTCCTCTTCGGTGTTCTTTTTGTTGATGTAGAGGAATCCAAGTGATTTTTGTATGTTTATTTTATAACCTGAGACTCTGCCAAACTCTTCTATTAGTTTCAGTAGTTTTCTGGAGGATTCCTTAGGGTTTTCTGTGTATATAATCATGTCATCTGCAAATAGTGATAACTTTACTTCTTCCTTGCCAATCCGGATACCTTTTATTTCTTTGTCTAGCCTGATTGCCCTGGCTAAGACTTCCAACACGATGTTGAATAAGAGCGGTGATAAAGGGCATCCTTGTCTGGTTCCCGTTCTCAAGGGAAATGCTTTCAGGTTCTCTCCATTTAGAGTGATATTGGCTGTTGGCTTTGCATAGATGCCCTTTATTATGTTGAGGAATTTTCCTTCAATTCCTATTTTGGTAAGAGTTTTTATCATGAATGGGTGTTGGACTTTGTCAAATGCCTTTTCTGCATCAATTGATAAGATCATGTGGTTTTTGTCTTTTGTTTTATTTATGTGATGGATTACATTAATGGCTTTTCTGATATTAAACCAGCCTTGCATACCTGGTATAAATCCCACTTGATCAGGGTGAATTATTTTTTTGATGTGTCGTTGGATTCTATTGGCTAGAATTTTGTTGAGGATTTTTGCATCAATGTTCATGAGGGATATAGGTCTATAATTTTCTTTTTTTGTAATGTCTTTACCTGGTTTTGGTATCAGGGAGATGGTGGCTTCATAGAATGAGTTGGGTAGTATTCCGTCATTTTCTATGCTTTGGAATACCTTTAGTAGTAGTGGTGTTAACTCTTCTCTGAAAATTTGGTAGAACTCTGCAGTGAAGCCGTCCGGGCCAGGACTTTTTTTTGTTGGGAGTTTTTTGATTACCGTTTCAATCTCTTTTTTTGTTATGGGTCTATTTAGTTGTTCTGCTTCTGAATGTGTTAGTTTAGGTAGGTAGTGTTTTTCAAGGAATTCATCCATTTCTTCTAGGTTTTCAAATTTGTTAGAGTACAATTTTTCATAATAATCTGAAATGATTCTTTTAATTTCATTTGGTTCTGTTGTGATGTGGTCCTTCTCATTTCTTATTCGGGTTATTTGTTTCCTTTCCTGTATTTCTTTAGTCAGTCTAGCCAATGGTTTATCAATTTTGTTAATTTTTTCAAAGAACCAGCTTTTGGCTTTGTTAATTCTTTCGATTGTTTTTCTGTTCTCTAATTCATTTAGTTCAGCTCTAATTTTTATTATTTGTTTTCTTCTGGTGCCTGATGGATTCTTTTGTTGCTCACTTTCTATTTGTTCAAGTTGTAGGGACAGTTCTCTGATTTTGGCTCTTTCTTCTTTTTGTATGTGTGCATTTATTGATATAAATTGACCTCTGAGCACTGCTTTTGCTGTGTCCCAGAGGTTTTGATAGGAAGTATTTTCATTCTCGTTGCTTTCTATGAATTTCCTTATTCCCTCCTTGATGTCTTCTATAACCCAGTCTTTTTTCAGGAGGGTATTGTTCATTTTCCAAGTATTTGATTTCTTTTCCCTCGTTTTTCTGTTATTGATCTCTAGTTTTATTGCCTTGTGGTCTGAGAAGATGCTTTGTAATATTTCGATGTTTTGGACTCTGCAAAGGTTTGTTTTATGACCTAATATGTGGTCTATTCTAGAGAATGTTCCATGTGCGCTAGAAAAAAAAGTATATTTTGCAGCAGTTGGGTGGAGAGTTCTGTATAAGTCAATGAGGTCAAGTTGGTTGATTGTTGTAATTAGATCTTCCGTGTCTCTATTGAGCTTCTTACTGGATGTCCTGTCCTTCTCCGAAAGTGGTGTGTTGAAGTCTCCTACTATAATTGTGGAGGTATCTATCTTGCTTTTCAGTTCTGTTAAAATTTGATTTATATATCTTGCAGCCCTGTCATTGGGTGCGTAAATATTTAATATGGTTATGTCTTCCTGATCAATTGTCCCTTTTATCATTATATAGTGTCCTTCTTTATCCTTTGTGGCGGATTTAAGTCTAAAGTCTATTTTGTCAGAAATTAATATTGCTACTCCTCTTCTTTTTTGCTTATTGTTTGCTTGATATACTTTTTTCCATCCTTTGAGTTTTAGTTTGTTTGTGTCTCTAAGTCTAAGGTGTGTCTCTTGTAGGCAGCATATAGATGGATCGTGTTTCTTTATCCAGTCTGTGACTCTCTGTCTCTTTATTGGTGCATTTAGTCCATTTACATTCAGGGTAATTATAGATAAATAAGTTTTTAGTGCTGTCATTTTGATGCCTTTTTATGTGTGTTGTTGACAATTTCATTTTTCCACATACTTTTTTGTGCTGAGGCGTTTTTCTTAGTAAATTGTGAGATCCTCACTTTCATAGTGTTTGACTTTATGTTAGTTGAGTCGTTACGTTTTTCTTGGTTTTTGTCTTGAGTTATAGAGTTGTTATACCTTTTTGTGGTTACCTCATTATATACCCCTATTTTTCTAAGTAAAAACCTAACTTGTATTGTTCTATATCGCCTTGTATCACTCTCCATATGGCAGTTCAATGCCTCCTGTATTTAGTCCCTCTTTTTGATTATTGTGATCTTTTACCTATTGACTTCCATGATTCCCTGTTATGTGTATTTTTTTTTTTAATTAATCTTAATTTGTTTGTTTTTGTGATTTCCCTATTTGAGTTGATATCAGGACGTTCTGTTTTGTGACCTTGTGTTGTGCTGATATCTGATATTATTGGTTCTCTGACCAAACAATATCCTTTAGTATTTCTTGTAGCTTTGGTTTGGTTTTTGCAAATTCTCTAAACTTGTGTTTGTCTGTAAATATCTTAATTTCGCCTTCATATTTCAGAGAGAGTTTTGCTGGATATATGATCCTTGGTTGGCAGTTTTTCTCCTTCAGTGTTCTGTATATGTGGTCCCATTCCCTTCTTGCCTGCATGGTTTCTGCTGAGTAGTCAGAACATATTCTTACTGATTCTCCCTTGAAGGAAACCTTTCTTTTCTCCCTGGCTGCTTTTAAAATTTTCTGTTTATCTTTGGTTTTGGTGAGTTTGATGATAATATGTCTTGGTGTTTTTCTTTTTGTATCAATCTTAAATGGGGTTCGATGAGCATCTTGGATAGATATCCTTTCGTCTTTCATGATGTCAGGGAAGTTTTCTGTCAGAAGTTCTTCAACTATTTTCTCTGTGTTTTCTGTCCCCCCTCCCTGTTCTGGGACTCCAATCACCCGCAGGTTATCCTTCTTGATAGAGTCCCACATAATTCTTAGGGTTTCTTCATTTTTTTTAATTCTTTTATCTCATTTTTTTTCAGCTATGTTGGTGTTGATTCCCTGGTCCTCCAGATGTCCCAGTCTGCATTCTAATTGCTCGAGTCTGCTCCTCTGACTTCCTAGTGTGTTGTCTAATTCTGTGATTTTATTGTTAATCTTTTGGATTTCTACATGTTGTCTCTCTATGGATTCTTGCAACTTATTAATTTTTCCAGTATGTTCTTGAATAATCTTTTTGAGTTCTTCAACAGTTTTATCAGTGTGTTCCTTGGCTTTTTCTGCAGATATCCTAATTTCATTTGTGATATCATTAAGCATTCTGTAAATTAGTTTTTTATATTCTGTATCTGATAATTCCAAAATTGTATCTTCATTTGGGAAAGATTTTGATTCTTTTGTTTGGGGGGTTGGAGAAGCTGTCATGGTCTGCTTCTTTAAGTGGTTTGATATGGATTGTTGTCTCCGAGCCATCACTGGGAAACTAGTTTTTCCAGAAAATCCGCTAAAAAAAAACAGCAGTCAGATCCCTATCAGACTTCTCCCTCTGGCTCAGGCTATTCAGATGTTAATGAAGCCGCCTGGGGAGGGTGGGGGAGGGAACAGAGAGATAGGAGAGTAGCACCTCAGAATATAGCCAGAGTTGCTTGTCTTGCTTGGAATGACTATTATATCTGAGATTCCCGCGGGCGCGTCGCCTATGTGTGCTGGCTGTGTGGAGATTGCCCCCAGGGGGTCTGGCCCGCTGGAGTCACGGTCAGATCCTCCGCTTCCAGCCCCACGCCCAGCGTCAAGGCTCCCCTACTGGGACGGTGCACTCTCGACTCCAAAATCAGTCGCTGCCTCCCGGGGACTTCTCGTCCCTCCAGCCGCGTGGCCGTGCCGCCCCCGTGAACCAGGTGGGCCCCCTCCCGGGGTTAGTTCAGATGGGTGGAGTAGCTCCCCGTGCTTGTGCCGCGACCGAGTGTCCCGGCTGGAACGCTGTTCTCCCCGCTCCAATACCAGTTGCTGCCTCCCGGGGACTTCTCCTACCGGCTGCGTCCCACGCCGCCCGCGCGACCCGGCTGGTCACCTTCCCGGGGTTAGTTCAGGGGGTGGAGCAACTCTCCGTGTTTATGGCGTACCTGCGTGCAGTCCAAATCCCTGCGGGACGGTTCCCTGGCTCGGATGGTGCTCTTTCTGCTCCAAGATCAGTCACTGCCTCCCAGGGACTTCTCCTAACGGCTGCGTCCCACGCCGCCCGTGGAACCGGCTAGTCCCCCTCCCGGGGTTAGTTCAGGGGGGTGGAGCAGGTCTCTGTGCTTGTGCCGTACCTGACTGGTACGCTGGCTCCAGGCTCTTGAAACAATCGCTGCTTCCCCGTATTAGTTCATTCTCCGTCTCTAAATCTGTGTTTGTTGTTCAGGGTTCGTAGATTGTTATGTATGTGATCGATTCACTTGTTTTTCCGTGTCTTTGTTGTAAGAGGGATCCGAGGTAGCGTCTGCCTAGTCCGCCATCTTGGCTCCGCCTCCTCAAATTTTTTATTATTTGCTTTTTTCTGGTGCTCAAAGGCTTCTTTTGCTGTTCTCTTTCTATTTGTTTGAGTTGTAGGGTTAATTCTTTGATTTTGACCCTTTCTTCTTTTTGGATATGTGCATTTATTGCTATAAATTCACGCCTGAGCACTGCTTTTGCAGTGTCCCAGAGGCTCTAGTCATTGTTGTTGTTAGGTGCTGCCGAGTAAGTTCCTACTCATAGCAACCCTATGTACCACAGAAAGAAACACTGACCAGTCCTACACCATTCTCAAAATCATTACGCTTGAGCCCATTGTTGCAGCCACTGTGTCAATCCGTTTCATTGAGTGTCTTCCTCTTTTCCGCTGACCCTGTACTTTACCGATCAGGATGTCCTTCTCCAGGGACTGATCCCCCCTGAAAACATGTCCAAAGTATGTGAGATGTAGTCTCACCATCCTTGCTTCTAAGGAGCATTCTGGTTGTACTTCTTCCAAGACAGATTTCTTGATTCTTTTGGCAGTCCATAGTATATTCAATATTCTTTGCCAACACCACAATTTAAAGGCGTCAATTTTTCTTCGCTTTTCCTTATTCATTGTCCAGCTTTCACATGCATATGATGCGACTGAAAATACCACGGCTTGGGTCAGGTGCACCTTAGCCTTTAAGTTGGCATCTTTGCTTTTCAACACTTTAAAGAGGTCCTTGTGGCAGATTTATCCAATGCAATGCGTCTTTTGATTTCTTGACTGCTGCTTCCACGGGTGTTGATTGTGGATCCAAGTAAAATGAAATCCTTAACAACTTCAATCTTTTTTCTGTTTATCATGATCTGGCTTATTGGTCCAGCTGTGAGAAATTTTGTTTTCTTTATGCTCAGGTATAATTTACACTGAAGGCTGTGGTCTTTGATCTTCATTAGTGCTTCAAGTTCTCTTCACTTTCAGCAAGCAAGGTTGTGTCATCTGCATAATGCAGGTTGTTAATGAGTCTTCCTCCAATCCTGATGCCCTGTTCTTCTTCATGTAGTCCAGCTTCTCAGATTATTTGCTCAGCATACATATTGAATAGGTTTGGTGGAAAGATACAACCCTGACGCACACCTTACCTGACTTTAAACCACGCAGTGTCCTCTTGTTCTGTCCGAACAACTGCCTCTTGATCTATGCACAGGTGCCTCATAAGCACAATTAAGTGTTCTGGAGTTCCCATTCTTCACAATGTTATCCATAATTTGTTATGATCCACACAGTCGAATGCCTTTGAATAGTCAATAAAACACAAGTGAACATCCTTTTGGTATACTCTGCTTTCAGCCAGGATCCATCTGACATCAGCAATGATATCCCTGGTTCCACGTCTTCTTCTGAATCCAGCCTGAACTTCTGTCAGTTCCCTGTCAACATACTGCTACAGCTGCTTTTAAATGACCTTCAGCAAAATTTTGCTTGCATGTGATATTAATGATATTGTTCTATAATTTCCATATTTGGTTGAATCACCTTTCTTGGGAATAGGCATAAATATGGATCTCTTCCAGTCGGTTGGCCAGAAGGCCGTTTTCCAAATTTCTTGGCATAGATGAGTGAGCACTTCCAGCACTGCCTCTATTTATTGAAACATCTCAATTGATATTCCGTCAGTCCCTGAAGCCTTGTTTTTTGCCAATCCCTTCAGTCCTGCTTGGACTTCTTCCTTCAGTACCATCGGTTCCTGATCATATGCTATCCCTTGAAATGGTTGAATGTCGACTTTTTGGGATAATGTCTCTGTGTACTCCTTCTACCTTTTTTTTGATGCTTCCTGTGTCATTTAATATTTTCCCCATAGAATCCTTCACTGTTGCAACTCGAGGCTTGAATTTTTTCTTCAGTTCTTTCGGCTTGAGAAACACCGAGCGTCTTCTTCCTCTTTGATTTTCTATCTCCAGCTCTTTGCACATGTCCTTATAATACTTTACTTTGTCTTCTCGAGTCACCCTTTGAAATATTCTGCTCAGTTTTTTCACTTTGTCTTTTCTTCCTTTTGCTTTAGCTGCTCGACGTTCGAGAGCAAGTTTCAGAGTCTCTTCTGACATCAGTCTTGGTCTTTTCTTTCTTTCCTGTCTTTTCAATGACCTCTTGCTTTCTTCACGGATGATGTCCTTGATGTCATTCCACAACTCGTCTGGTCTTTGGTCATTAGTGTTCAATGTGTCATATCTATTCTTGAGATGGTCTCTAAATTCAGGAGGGAAATACTCAAGGTCGTATTTTGGCTCTTGTGGACTTGCTCTTATTTTCTTCAGTTTCAACTTGAAGGTGCACATGAGCAATTGATGGTCTGTTCCACAATGTGGCCCCTGGCCTTGTTCTGACTGATGATATTGAACTTTTCCATCGTCTCTTTCCATAGAAGTAGTCAATTTGATTCCTGTTCTGGTCCATGTGTAGAGTCGCCATTTATGTTGGTGAAATAATGTATTTGCAATGAAGAAGTCATTGGTCTTGCAAAATTCTATCATGCAACCTCTGGCATTGTTTCTATCACCAAGGCCATATTTTCCAACTACAGATCCTTTTTCTTTGTTTCCAACTTTCTCTTTCCAATCACAAGTAATTATTGAATCATCCTGATTGCATGTTCGATCAATTTCAGACTGCAGAAGCTGATAAAAATCTTCTATTTCTTCATCTTTGGCCTTAGTGGTTGGTGCGTAAATTTGAATAATAGTCATATTAACTGGTCTTCCTTCTAGGCCTATGGAGATTATCCTATCACTGACAGAGTTGTACTTCAGGATAGATCTCGAAATGTTCTTTTTGGCAATAAATGCAATACCATTCCTCTTCAAGATGTCATTCCTGGCGTAGTAGACTATGTGATTGTCTGATTCAAAACGGCCAATTCCAGACCGTCTGAGCTCACTAATGCCTAGGATATCGATGTTTATGTATTCCACTTCATTTTTGACGATTTCCGATTTTCCTACATCCATACTTCATACATTCCAGGTTCCGATTATTAATGGATGTTTGTGCTTGTTTCTTCTCATTTTGAATTGTGCTCCATCAGCAAATGAAGGTCCCAAAAGGTTGACTCCATCCATGTCGCTGAGATCATCTCTACTTTCAGGAAGCAGCTCTTCTCCAGTCATTTCTTGAGTGCCTTCTAACCTGGAGGGCTCATCTTTAGCGCTATCTCAGACAATGTTCCACTGCTATTCATAAAGTTTTCACTGGCTAATTCTTTTCAGAAGTAGACTTCCGGGTCCTTCTTCCTGGTCTGTCTTAGCCTGGAAGCTCAGCTGAAACTTGTCTTCCATGGGTGACCCTGCTGGTATGTGAATACCAGTGGCATAGCTTCCAGCATCACAGCAACATTCAAGCCCCCACAGTACGACAAACTGACAGACACATTGGGAAAGATTCTGGTAGGATGTGTTTCCATTGTCATTAGATTCTATGAATTTCTTTGTTGTGTCCTTAACCCAGTAGTTTCTAAGAAAGGTGTTATTCAGTTTCCATGTGTTTTGATTTTTTTCCTTGCTTTTTCTGTTATTGTTTCTATTTTTATTGATTCATAGTCAGAAAGATGCTTTGCAATATTTTGTTGTTTTGGATTCTCTTAAGGGTTGCTTTATGACCTAATACGTGGTCAATTCTCGAGAATGTTCCATGAGCATTAGAAAAGAAAGTGTACTTGTATATTGTTGGGTGGAGTGTTCTGTATATGTTTGTGAGGTCAGGTTGGTTGACTGTGACATTTAGATCTTCCATGTCTTTATTGAGTTTCTTTCTGGATGTTCTGTGCTTCACTGAAAGTGGTGTGTTGAAATCTCTTACTATTATTGTGGAGCTGTCTATCTCTCTTTTCAATGCTGTTAGAGTTTGTTTTATGTATTTTGGAACCCTGTCATTTGGTGCATAAATATTTATTATGGTTATGTCTCCTGGTGTATTGACCCTTTAATCGTTATATAGTGTCCTTCCTTATCCTTTGTGGTATATTTAACTTTAAAGTCTATTTTGTGAGAAATTAATATTGCCACTCCTGCTCTTTTTTTTTTTTTTTTTAATTGTGCTTTAAGTGAAAGTTTACAAATCAGGTCAGTCTCCCATACAAAAATCTACATACACCTTGCTAAAACAACATCTTGCTATACACTCCTAAGTGCTCTCCCTCTGATGAGATAGCACAGTACTTCCCTTCCCTCTCTCTCCTCATGTACATTTACTTAGCTTCTGGACACCTCTGCCCTCTCATCGCCCCTCCTGACAGGAGATGCCAACATAGTCTCATGTGTTGACTTGATCCAAGAAGCTTGTTCCTCACCAGTCTCATTTTCCATCCCCTATTCCAGTCCAATCCCTGTCTGAAGAGTTGGCTTTGGGAATGGATCCTGCCCTGGAGTAACAGAAAGTCTGGGGTCCATGGCCTCCCAGGTTCTTCCAGTCCCAGTCTGACCATTAAGTCTGGTCTTTTTACAAGAATTTGGGGTCTGCATCCCACTGCTCTCCTGCTCCCTCAGGGTTTCTCTGTCAATTTTCCTGTCAGGGCCATCATCGGTTGTGGCCAGGTACCATCTAGTTCTTCTGGTCTCAGGCTGAGGTAGTCTTTGGCTTATGTGGTCCTTTTTGTCTCTTAGGCTCATCATTATTTTGTGCCTTTGGTGTTCTTCATTCTTCCTTTTTCCAGGTGGGTTGAGACGCATTGATGCATCTTAGATGGCCGCTTGTTAGCGTTTAAGATCACAGGCACCACTCTCCAGAGTGGGATGCAGAATATTTTCTTAATAGATTTTCTTATGCCAATTGACTTAGATGTCCCCTGAAACCATGGTCCTCAAACCCCCACCCCTGCTATGCTGGCCTTTGAAGTGTTCAGGTTTTAAGGAAACTTCTTTGTTTTGGATTTAGTCCATTTGTGTTGGCCTCTTCTTTATTGTGCATCATCTTTCCCTTCACCTAAAATGAAACTTACCTAATATCTAATTGGTGAATACCCCCTCCCTCCCTCCAACCCTCCACACTCTCGTAAACGTCAGAGAGTGTTTTCTTCTCTGCTTAAACTATTTCTCCAGTTCTTATAATAGTGGTCTTACACAATATTTGTCCTTTTGCAATTGGCTGATTTCACTCAGCATAATGTCTTCCAGATTTCTCCATGTTATGAAATGTTTCATGGATTCCACATTGTTCTTTATTGATGCGTAGTATTCCATTGTGTGAATATACCATAGTTTATTTATCCATTCATCTGTTGATGGGCATCTTGGTTACTTCCATCTTTTTCCTACTGTAAACAGTGCTGCAATGAACATGGGTGTGCATATATCTGTTTGTGTTAAGGTTCTTATTTCTCTAGAATATATTCCAAGGAGTGCTATTGCTGGACTGTATGGTAATTCTATTTCTAGTTTTTTAAGGAAGATCCAAATTGATTTCCAAAGCGGTTGTACCATTTTACATTCCCACCAGCAGTGTATAAGTGTTCCAATCTCTCCACAACCCCACCAACATTTATTATTTTGTGTTTTTTGGATTAATGCCAGCCTTGTTGGAGTGGAATCTCATTGTAGTTTTATTTGCATTTCTCTAATGGCTAATGATCGAGAGCATTTCCTCATGTATCTGTTAGCCACCTGAATGTCTTCTTTAGTGAAATACCTCTTCATATCCTGTGCCCATTTTTTAATTGGGTTATTTGTCTTTTTGTGGCTAAGTTTTAGTAAAATCATGTGGATTTTAGAGATCAGGCACTGGTTGGAGATGTCATAGCTGAAAACTTTTTCCCAGTCTGTAGGTGGTCTTTTTACTCTTTTGGTGAAGTCTTTGGATGAGCGTACATGTTTGATTTTTAGGAGCTTCAACCTATCCAGTTTCTCTTCAGCAGTTTTAGTAATGTTTTGTATTCTGTTTATGCCATGTATTAGGGCTCCTAACGTTGTCCCTATTTTTTCTTCCATAATCTTTATCGTTTTAGACTTTATGTTTAGGTCTTTGATCCATTTTGAGTTAGTTTTTGTGCATGATGTGAGGTATGGGTCTTCTTTCACTTTTTTGCAGATGGATATCCAGTTATGCCAGCACCATTTGTTAAAAAGGGATTATCTTTTCCCCATTTAACTGACACTGGGCCTTTGTCAAATATCAACTGCTCATATGTGGATGGATTTATGTCCGGATTCTCAATTCTGTTCCATTGTTCCATGTATCTGTTGTTGTACCAGTACCAGGCTGTTTTGGCTACTGTGGCAGTAAAATAGGTTCTAAAACCAAGTAGAGTAGGGCCTCCCACTTTCTTCTTCTTTTTCAGTAACGCTTTACTTATCCGTGGCTTCTTTCCCTTCCATATGAAGTTGGTGATCTTTCTCTACATCTCATTAAAATATGTCGTTGGAATTTGCATCAGAATTGCATTGTATATATAGATGGCTTTTGGTAGAATAGACATGTTTACAATGTTAAGTCTTCCTATCCATGAGCAAGATATGTTTTTCCACTTATGTAGGTCCCTTTTGGTTTCTTGCAGTAGTACCTTGTAGTTTTCTTTGTATAGGTCTTTTATGTCTCTGGTTAGATTTATTCCTAAGTATTTTATCTTCTTGGGGGCTACTGTGAATGGTATTGATTTGGTGATTTCCTCTTCGATGTTCTTTTTGGTGGTGTAGAGGAATCCAACTGATTTTTGTATGTTTATCTTGTATCTCGATACTCTGCTGAACTCTTCTATTAGTTTCAGTAGTTTTCTGGAGGATTCCTTAGGGTTTTCTGTGTATAAGATCACGTCATCTGCAAACAGAGATACTTTTACTTCTTCCTTACCAATCTGGATGCCCTATATTTCTTTATCTAACCTAACTGCTCTGGCTAGGACCTCCAGCACAATGTTGAATAAGAGTAGTGATAAGGGCACCCTGGTCTGGTTCCTGTTCTCAAGGGGAATGCTTTCAGAATCTCTCCATTAAGGATGATGTCGGCTGTTGGCTTTGTATAAATACCCTTTATTATGTTGAGGAATTTTCCTTCTATTCCTATTTTGCTGAGAGTTTTTATCATGAATAGGTGTTGGACTTTGTCAAATGCCTTTTTGCATCAATTGATAAAATCATGTGGTTCTTGTCTTTTGTTTTATTTATATGGTGGATTACATTAATTGTTTTTCTAATATTGAACCATCCTTGCATATTGAACCATCCTTGCATATTGAACCATCCTTGCATACCTGATATAAATCCCCCTTGGTCATGGTGGATTTTTTTTTTTTATATGTTGTTGAATTCTATTGCCCAGAATTTTGATGAGAATTTTTGCATCTTTGTTCATGAGGGATATAGGTCTGTAATTTTCTTTTTTTGTGTGGTGTCTTTACCTGGTTTTGGTATCAGGGATATGGTGGCTTCATAGAATGAGTTAGGTAGTATTCCATCATTTTCTATGCTTTGAAATACCTTTAGTAGTAGTGGTGTTAACTCTTCGCCGAAAGTTTGGTAGAACTCTAGAGTCAAGCCATCACGACCACAGCTTTTTTTTGTTGGGAGTTTTTTGATTACCTTTTCAATCTCTTTTTTTTGTTGTGGGTCTATTTAGTTGTTCTACTTCTGTTTGTGTTAGTTTAGGTAGGTAATGTGTTTCTAGGAATTCGTCCATTTCTTCTACGCTTTCAAATTTGTTAGAGTACAATTTTTCATAGTAATCTGATATGATTCTTTTAATTTCAGTTGAGTCTGTTGTGATATCACTCATCTCATTTCTTATTTGTGTTATTTGTTTCCTTTCCTGTATTTCTTTAGTCAGTCTGGTGAATGGTTTATCAATTTTGTTAATTTTTTCAAAGAACCAGCTTTTGGCCTTACAACTCTTTCAATTGCTTTTTCTGTTCTCTAATTCATTTAATTCTGCTCTAGTTTTTATTATTTGTTTCCTTCTGCTGCCTGACAGTTTCTTTTGTTGCTCTCTTTCTATTTGTTCAAGTTGTAGGAACAGTTCTTTGGTTTTGGCTCTTTCTTCTTTTTGTATGTGTGCATTTATTGATATAAATTGACCTCTGAGCACCGCTTTCACTGTGTCCCAAAGGTTCTGATAGGGAGTGTTTTCAGTCTCATTGCATTCTATGAATTTCTTTATTCCAACCTTAATGTCTTCTATAATCCAGTCTTTTTGATTTATTTTCCCTGGTTTTTCTGTTATTGATTTCCACTTTTATGGCCTTATGGTCTGAGAAGATGTTTTGTAACATTTCAATGTTTTGGATTTTGCAAAGGCTTTCTTTATGACCTAATATGTGGTCTATTCTAGAGAATGTTTCATGTGCTCTAGAAAAGAAAGTACACTTTGCAGCTCTTGGGTGGAGTGTTCTGTATAAGTCTATGTGGTCTAGTTGGTTGATTGTAGCAATTAGATCTTCTGTGTCTTTACTGAGCTTCTCACTGGATGTCCTGTCCTTCACAGAAAGTAGTGTGTTGAAGTCTCCTACTATAATTGTGGGGGTGTCTATCTCACTTTTCAATTACAGTTTGCTTTATGTATCTTGCAGCCCTGTCATAGGGTGCATAAATATTTAATATGGTTATATCCTCCTGGTAAATTGCCCCTTTAATCATTATGTAGTGTCCTTCTTTATCCTTTGTGGTGGATTTAAATTGAAAGTCTATTTTGTCAGAAATTAATATTGCCACTCCTATTCTTTTTTGATTGTTGTTTGCTTGATATATTTTTTTTCCATCCTTTGAGTTTTAGTTTGTTTGTGTCTCTAGGTCTAAGGAGTGTCTGTTATAGACAGCATACAGACGGATCGTGTTTTTTTATCCAATCTGCAACTCTCTGTCTCTTTATTGGTGCATTTAGTCCATTTACATTCAGCATAATTATAGATAAGTATGAGTTTAGTGCTGTCATTTTGATGCCTTATTTTGTGTGTTGTTGACAATTTCATTTTTCCACTTTTTTCTGCTGAGAAGTTTTTCTTTGTAAATTGTGTGTTCCTCATTTTCATAGTAGTTGATTTTATTTTTGCTGAGTCATTAGTTTATCTTGGTTTTTATTTTGAAGTATGAAATTGTTAGACCTCTTTGTGGTTACCTTAATATTTACCCCTATTTTTCTAAGTAAAAACCTAACTTGTGTCACCCTATATCGTCTTGGTTTCCTCTCCATATGGATGATCTATGCCTCTTGTATTTAGTCCCTTTTTTGATTCTTGTAATCTTTTACATAATGACGTCAATGATTCCCTGTTTTGAGCATGTTTTTTAAATTATCTTATTTTGTTTTTGTGATTTCCCTATCTGAGTTGATATCAGGATGTTCTGTTCTGTGACCTTGTGTTGTGTTGGTATCTGATATTATTGATTTTCTGACCAAAGAATCTCCTTCAGTAATTCTTGTAGCTTTGATTTGGTTTTTGCAAATTCTATAAGCTTCTGTTTGTCTGTAAATGTCTTAATTTCACCTTCATATTTGAGAGAGAGTTTTGCTGGATATATGACTCTTGATTGACAGTTTTTCTCCTTCAGTGTTCTATAAATGTCATCCCATTGCCTTCTTGCCTGCATGGTTTCTGTGGAGTAGTCTGAATTTATTCTTATTGATTCTCCTTTGTAGGTGACTTTTTGTTTGTCCCTGGCTGCTTTTAAAATTTTCTCTTTGGTTTTGGCAAGTTTGATGATGATATGTCTTGGTGATTTTCTTTTGGGACCTATCTTGTATGGGGTTTGATGAGCATCTTGGATAGATATCCTTTCATCTTTCACGATGTCAGGGAAGTTTTCTGCCAACAGAACTTCAACTATTCTCTCTGTATTTTCTGTTATCCCTTCCTGTTCTGGAATTCCAATCACACACAAGTTATTCTTCTTGATAGAGTCCCACATGATTCTCAGGGTTTCTTCATTTTTTAAAATTCTTTTACCTGCTTTTTCTTCAACTATATTGGCGCCAATTGCCTTATCCTGCATCTCCCCAATTCTGCATTCCAGTTCCTTAATTTTGCTCCTCTGACTTCCTATTGAGTTGTCTAATTCTGTAATTTTATTGTTAATCTTTTGAATTTCTGAGTGCTGTCTCTTTATGGATTCTTGCAGCTTATTAAATTTTTCACTATATTCTTGAATGATCTTTTTGATTTCTTCAACAGCTTTATCTGTGCTTTCCTTGGCTTTTTCTATAGATTGCCTTATTTCATTTCTGAGGTCATCCCTGATGTCTTGGAGCATTCTGTACATTAGTTTTTTTATATTCTACATCTGGCAATTCCAGGAATGAATCTTCATCTGGGAAAGGTTTTGATTCTCTGATTTGGGGGTTTGTAGAAGCAATCATGGTCTGCTTCTTTATGTGATTTGATATCAATTGCTGTCTCCAAGCCATCTACAGGTTATTGTAATGATTATTTTATATTTGCTTACTTGAGTATTATCTTCTTGTTTTGTTTTGTTTCAGTACACCCAGACGAGCTACTAGAGTGTGCTAATTTGAGTGTTGTATCCTTTGAATCACTTATGTCTTGTTACCAGCTGGTTTGAGCTGTTACCCGGTATATTATCCTATGAGTCCATTCACTATTCTTGAATAGAATCAGCTCAGGTGTCCTGATAGTGGGTCACCTAGTGTGTGGTGTAGGCTTTCACCTACTATCTTAGAGGAGTAGTGATGATGGTTGTATGCACCAGTTTCTAGTAGCGGCAGGAGGTCACATTCCAAGGAGGGCAGGGTGCTGACAGCCCTCCCCCATATGCCAGTGAGGAAGGAGCATCTATGTTCTCTAGAGAGCTCTGTTGGGTGGGCTCTGCAGCTGTACCTTAGGCATCCAATGTTTGTGCCTCTAAAGACTGGTAGGCACCACTATCCTCAGACCCTTTTAGCAAGTAGTTAGGTGGTGTGGTTGGAGCCTCAGCCCTCAGTTCCCTGCTGTGGCTCGGTGAGGGCTCTGCTTAATAGGTAGAGCAGTATCAGACCTCCAAATCTTGCCTTTCCACTGCTCAGCTACAACAATTACAGTCAGATCTCTAAAAGAATTGCCTTTGCATTAAAATAGCCACCTGGTTCCATGTAGGGGTGAAAGCCAAAGACTGTGGATCTCTTGTGCCTGGATGGAGCTGGTTCTGTACTGTTATTCCAGTTTAGAGAAATCAGGAAAGGATTTTTCCTCTGGTCCTTAATTGCTGCTTTTCCAGGCCAAGAGAATGGGTTAGGGAAAAAAAAAAAAAAACACCCGCAGAGCACTTTGCTCTCTGGCCCAGGGAATTCCAATGTTAATGAAGCCAGCTGGGGCAGGAAGGGGAGGTATCAGATAGACAGGAAAGAGTAGTATGGTAAAATAGACAAAATCACTTACCTTGTTTGGTGAGGACTATCTTATCAGAGATTCCAGAGGAGTGCTGTAGCCTGTACGCTGGCTGGGTCCCTGCAGAGATTGCCCCAGAGGGGTTAGGGCTGCGTCCCTGCTTGCCTTGTCTCAGGAAGCCACAATTATCCCCATAGCTGTGGCCCCAAGGCTCCACAAGGGTTCTGGTCTAGGACGTGGCTTGCAGGGCTCCAGAACTGGTTGGTGCTTCAGCCCCCAGATTCTCACTCCCCTGAAGGCTCAGGGTTGGGGTGTGGCATGCCAGTCTCCAAAACTGGTCACTACTTCACCGCATGGTTTTTCAGTCCCCTGTCACTCAGGTCAGTTCCTTAGTTCTGTGTTTGATGGTTAGGATTTGTAGATTGTCATGTATGTAATCAATTCACTCGTTTTTTTGAGTCTGTTGCAAGAGGGTTCAATGGAAGCTTCTGCCTAGTCAGCCATCTTGGTCCCCACTCCTGATCCTTTTTGATTGTTGTTTGCTTGATATATATTTTTTCTATCCTTTGAGTTTTAGTTTGTGTCTTTAAGTCTAAGGTGTGTCTCTTGTACTTAGATCGTGTTTTTTTATCCATTCTGCCACTCTCTGTCTCTTTATTTGTGCATTTAGTCCATTTACATTCAGAGTAGTTTTTGATAGGTATGAGTTTTGTGCTGTCATTTTGATGTCTTTCTTTTTTGTGTGTTGTTGACAGTTTCTTTGTTCACCTTAATTTTCTGTGCTGACTTGTTTTTCTTTACATATTTTTGTTTCCTCTTTTTCATTGTTGTTAATTTTGTATTTGCTGAGACTTTATGTTTTTTTTTTTGTTTTGTTTTGTTTTCTATTTTATTTGTAGGATTGTTAGTTTCCTTTGTGGTAACTTTAATATTTGCTTCTATTTTTCTAAGTTTAAACCAATCTTTTATTTCTTTATATTGCCTTCACTTCCTCTCCATATGAAAAATCTATGACTACATTTTTTAGACTCTCTTTTTTGCTTTAATGTTGTCATCTTTTACATAATGATGTCTGTTTCCTTGTTTTCAGCATTTTAGCTTTGATTTATTTTTATGATTTCCCTATCTGGGTTGATATCTGGTAGCTTTGTCCTGTGTTCTAGCCTTGGGTTATTATATGATGTTATTGATTTTCTAACAAGAGGACTATTTTTAGTATTTCTTGTCACTTTGGCTTGGTTTTTACAAATTCCCTAAACACTTGTTTGTCTGGAAATGTCCTAATTTTGCCATCATATTTGAGAGACAGTTTTGCTGTATCTATAAATCTTGGCAGGCAATTTTTTTCCTTCAATGCTTTATATATGTCATCCCATTGCCTTCTTGCCTGTATGGTTTCTGCTGTGTAGTTCAAGCTTGTCTTATTGACTTTCCTTTATAGGTGACTTTTCATTTATCCCTAGCCATTCTTAAAATTCTCTTTTTATCTTTGATTTTGGCAAGTTTGATTATAATATGTCTTGGTGACTTTTGTTTGGGTTCTACCTTGTGTGGGGTTAGATGAGCATCATGGATAGCTATCTTCTCATCTTTCATGATATCAGGGAATCTTTCTGCCAATAAATCTTCAACTTTTCTCTGTATTTTCTGTCCACCCCCCCACCCCACAATTTTGGTACTCCAATCACTTGTTGGTTATTCCTTTTGGTAGAGTCCCATGTAATCTTTGGGTTTCTTTATTTTTTTAATTCTTTTATTTGATTTTTCCTCAAATATGCTAATTTCAACTGCTTTTTCTTCTATCTCACTAATTCTGACTTCCATTGCCTCAATTCTGCTCCTATGACTTTCTATTGAGTTGTCTAATTCTGAAGTTTCATTGTTAATCTTCTGGATTTTTTGTTTTTGTTTTTGCTGTCTCTCTATGGATTCTTGTAGCCTATTAAATTTGTCACTGTTCTCTTCCCTAATCTTCTTAAGTTCCTCTATTGCTTTGTCTGTGTGCTTCTTGGCTTGTTCTGTGTTTTGCCTGATCTTCCCAATCTCTTGATGAATTCTGTGTATTAATCTTTTGTATTTTACCTCCAGTAATTCCAAGGAGTTACCTCATCTGGAAGATTTCTTGATTCTTTGTTTAGGGAGCTTACTGAAGCCATCATGGTCTGCCTTTTTATGTGTTTTGATATTGACTGTTGTCTCCAAGCCATCAATAAGTTATTGTGTTTATTTATTTTATGCTTGCTTACTCTGTCCTAGCTTCTTGTTTTGTTTTGACATAACCAAATTTGCTGCTCAAGTGAGCTAGTTTGATTATTGGTGACTTTGAAGCTGTAACGTCCTGTCACCAAGTGGTTAGAGCTGTTACTTTATATGTGAGCCCAGGAGTCCATTTGCTTTTCTTTTATGGATCCAGCTCAGGTGTCCAGGTGGTCGGTCACCATGTGTGTGGTGCAGGCTCTCATCTACAGGCCTAGATAAGCAGGGGTAATTGGTGTAGGCACAGGCATCTGTCTGCAGTAGGGGTCATACACTGAGCAAGGCAGGGGGCTGACAACCTCCTCTGAGTGTCTGTGAGGAAAGTGTGTTCCTGTTCCCTGAAGCATGTAGGTGGGTGGATTTTGTAGCTGGACTATGGGCACCTAGTGCTGTTGGCTGTAAGGACTGGGAGGCACCACTTATTTTTGGACCCCTGTCGAAGGTGACTAGGTGCCATGGGTGCAGGCACCAGTCCTCAGGACTCTGATGTGGGTAGGTGAGGACCCTGCTTAATAGGCAGAGTGGTGTAAAATATCACAAACTAGCCACTCCACCATATAGCTGAAATAGTTGAAGTTAGACTTCAGGTATATACCTTGTTGTATTGTGCTAAAGAGGGCCTAAGCTGTTGAAATGGACCCACAAAGACCTATGCAGGAGTGAAAGGCATTCAAAGTCCATGGACTTCTTATGCCTTTGCCTAGGCAAAGGAGCTGTTTCTGCCCTGAGTTCCCAGCTTGGGGAAGATAACAGATTATTTTTTCCCTGTTTGTTAATTTGTTCCAGCTCCAAGGTCAGGAGGATGACTCAGGGCACATGGAGAGTCCTACTTCTGGCCCAGGAGACATGGCAATCTCTGAAGCTGGCTCAGTCCCAGTGCAGAGCAGGAAGGGGGCAGGTAAGTGGAATACAGATTTTTTTCAAAGGCATGTTTTTAGACCCACACTAAAGTTTAGATGCATGTACTTATCTTTTCCCAGTTGAGTGCTGCTTTTCCCTGATCCTAGAAGCGTGAGTAGACTCTCCACTGCTTGGCCTTTCCCTATGTGGAAAATCTGTCCCAAATGCCACTGCTTGCCTCACCACTGGCACCAGCGGATCCTGACCTGCAGGGTGCCAGTTCCCCCTGGGTCAGGTCTGGAAACTCGTCTCTGCTTCTGAACTGTCTCTTCCTCCCCCTGCTGCTAAGTCTGATTCCTCAGCTTTGCCTTTGATGTTCAGGGCTCCTAGTTTGTCATGTATAATTGATTCACTTGTTTTTTTGAGTCTTTGTTTTAAGAGGGGCCACAGGAAGTGTCTACCTACTCTGTCATCTTGACCCCTCCTCCAAGAAACAAACTTTTAGATACTGAGCCTGTAATCTTACAGCAGGGTTTATAGACAAAGAAATAAAATAAGTAGATGGTAATAAAGAGCAGGCACAGAGGTACTAGTCTCCACCCAGCAAATGCAAAGGCAGCTCATGTTGTCCACACTATTCCACTCAAGGCAGCCCTTGTATATTTCAGAGCAATTGGAAGGTAAGCTATTTTTAATGACAAGAGAAAGCTTCTGAAACCCCTGAGTAGGGTGGACAATGATATATGGGAATGGATGTTTTTGGCAATTTTCTCTGCAGTTATTGCAAGGATTTGCTACCACAGCACATGTTGGCACTGGGCATCCTAATGGAGTTTAAGGTTGCAGAGAGCAAAGTGTGGAACAAGTTATCTGCTCTCTTCCTAGAGTTCAGTGCAACCTTATTCCTCATGCTCTGCCTCTGACATGTCTCTGCATCCTCCGCAAATATCCCCAGTGAGAGTGCCCTCCCCATTTTTCAGATTGTTTCAGGCTCTCTTTCAGATAATGAACTTGGGCTTCCTATAAATTTACCCTTTGCTTCATTTCTGCCCAGTTCTTGCTCACTCTGGTTTCACCTCCCTTCGTATTTCATGCTAAGCAATTTTCCTTGCTTTGGTATTGCCCAATTTTTAATTTTTTTTATACTTCTGTGATGAGTCAGTGCTTCTCATTTAGGACCATGCATATTAAAATTCCTCTGCAGTTCAGACTCATGGGGCTTTGGCGCCATTCTTCATTGCTAAACACCCTTCTCCCGCTTCCCTGGCTTGGGCTCCTGACTGCCTAGTTATTCACTCATTTTGAATATTTATTAAGCCAAGCCTGGACTAGGCCAAGGGGACTCAGCCATTAACAAACTAGATGTGGAGTCTGCTTTAAGGCAGTCTTCTCATCTTAAAGGTCAAAACCTTAATCAGGAGCCAGCAGAGATCAGGGCATGGGCTGGGACCTGATTTCTTCCTAAACACTCATCTTAATTACTAGAAAGGACATGCAATTAGAGACCAGACATAGCTGGATTTGTCTCAGTGATGGTGTTTAAAAGCTATTGATTTGGGGGAAAGTAACTGAACTACCAATGTAGAGAATCATTTGCCCCAGCTGTAAAATGGGAATTGTACTACATGCCCTATTGGTGGGCTGGTTAGAGCTGGTGTATGCAAATCCTTTGACCACTTGATAATAGTTATTCCTTATTAATCATTGTATTTATATCCTGTCTGGGGCTCAGAAACATGTCAGGAAGTATAGGACAATCGCAGACACAATACCTAAACTCAAGGTGTCCGTCACCTAATGGGCTGCTGTTGGTGGTGTAGTTCCAACTCACAGCGATCCCACGTGACAGAGTAAATCTGCCCCATAGGATTTTCTAGGCTGTAATCTTTACAGAAACATTTTGCCAGGTCTTCCTCCTGCAGAGCCACCGATGGGTTTGAACCACCAACGTTTTGGTTAGCAGCTGAGTGCTTTGGCCACCAGGGTTCCTAACGTGACGGAAAGAAAATGGGATGATTCAATCAATGAACGTCTGGTGGATGAGAGGCACAGTTGAGATTAAAGGCGAGGTGCAGAGAAGACAAATGAGCATTTTGAGGAAAGCTGTGCACACGGGCAACGTGAAACAAATGCCTTGAGGTTTACAATTAAAGATCAATGAGGTTTCAACATGAATTACAGAAGGGAGGTTTAGATTTTCCATTATTTTATGAAGGGGTTGAAGTTTATGCTGAGTCTTCAGAAGTGAGTAGGAATTAAGCAGGTTGAGATACGAGAGAGAATATTTTAAGTGGAGGCAATGCTGTGAGCAGAAGCCAGGAGTGTAGAAAGTTCTAGATGTGTCTAGAAATTAGGGACTCATCAGAGTGGGTTGGCTGCAGCACAGAGGAGCCCTGGTTTGCTGAGGCTGAAAAGGTGGGACCTCTGTGCAGGGCCTTGACTTCTGGGTAAAAGAGTGTGAACTTTCTTGTGTGGGTTGTGGAGACCCAACAATGGCTGTTGATTAGGAGGATAACTTGATGAGGGTGAGATTTAGAGACATTTTTCTATAAACCATTGAAGAAGAAAAGTGATGGGAGCCCAAGTAGGAGCCTAGCACAGCTTGTCCAGGTGAATGGTGATGAGTCCTGGACTCAGGGAGGTGGTGGGAAAGCAAGTTGGGGACAGAACTGAGAGACCACATGTCTCTGAGTAGAAACCCAATGCGGTTTGTTGAATGAACCCACATCAACATTTGTAAAGAGCTGAAGGAATAGAAGAACTCATTGTAATTCTTAGCACATTCCTTCAGAGAATACTGTTGAATTGCATCTATAATACATTATCACCAAGTGAGATTGAATTGTCCAATGTCTGTTTCACCAGGAAACCCTCAGGAGTGATCTGCTATAAATTTTTCAGGAAATGTATATGGTAACATCTATGAAGCTACTAGAACCTCAGAACTCCAGGGCTGGAAGGTCCTGTAGTCTGACCTCCCACTCCGTACAGGAATCACGTGCCCAGATTTCTTAGCAGGTGGCCAGGAGTTTCCAACTGAATGTGAAATAGCTGACATTTATTTAAAATGTGAACCAGGCACCATAGCAATTGTTTTGCATGGACTACCCCCTGAAATCTTCACAGCAACCCCTTCACAGATGAGGAAACTGAGGCTCAGAGGCTTTACATAGCCTGTCTGATCTCACTGCTGCCATGTGGGTTGAACCTTGGAAGTTGAGTTATAGGCCTTCATGTTACCTGCTGAGTCAACAGTGATGAGGACTCAACCCTAGGGGCCATCCCTTCCATGGCAGGGCAATGTGACCATCCAAAAGTCTCCCTTGTTTGGCATCAACCTTCCTGAATGTTTGATTCCTGGGTCCTGGTTTTGATCTTTAGTATTCCACAGAAAACTGAGAATGTCCTCAGTTCCCTGGACATAGTTGTGATGGTTAATTTTATGTCTCACCTTGTCTAGCCTATGGTTCAGTGCTAGGCTGGGTTCTCTAGAGAAGCAAAACCAGTAAAGCCCATATATATGTATATATACCCAAAACCCTGTATATATATATATATATATATATATATATATATATATATATATATATATATATATATATATATATATATATATATATATATATATGCTGTTGTTAGGTGCCATCAAGTCAGTTCCAATATGCTGCTGTTAGGTGCCATCAAGTCAGTTCCAACTCATAGTGATTCTATGTACAACAAAACGAAACACTGCCCTGTTCTGCACCATTCTTACTATCAATTCATCTTGTTGAGGGCCTTCCTCTTTTTCGTGACCCTCTACTTTATCATCATCATCTCACAACAACCCTATAGGACAGAGTAGAACTGCCCCATAAGGTTTCTAAGGAGTGCCTGGTGGGTTCGAACTGCTGACCTTTTGGTTAGCAGCCACAGCTCTTAACCACTATGCTTCCAGGGGTTCCTATGAGTCGAAATTGACTTGATGGCAGCAGGTTTTTGGTTTTCTACTTTACCAAGCATGATGTGCTTCTCCAGGGACTGATCCCACCTGAAAACATGTCCAAAGTATGTGAGATGTAGTCTCTCCATCCTTGCTTCTAAGGGGCATTCTGGTTGTACTTCTTCCAAAACAGATTTGTTCTTTCTTTTGGCAGTCCATGGTATATTCAATATTCTTCACCAACACCATAATTCAAAAGTGTCAATTCTTCGGTCTTCCTCATTCATTGTCCAGCTTTCGCATGCATATGAGACAATTGAAAACACCATGGCTTGGGTCAGGCACACCTTAGTCTTCAAGGTGACATCTTTGCTTTTCAATACTTTAAGGAGGTCTTTTGCAGCAGAATATATATATATATATGAAAATGGCTCACGCAGTTGTAGAGGCTGGAACATCCCACATCCATGGGTCATGATAGAGGCTTCTCTTGATTCACATAGTCGCAGGGGCTGGTGAACAGCAGATCGGAGAGCAGGACTCTTGCTCACAGGCTGTGAAGACTGATGAATCCCATGATCGGCAGGTAAGACCGCAGGTAAGCTGCTAGCTCATGTCCCAGGAACTGGAGGTCAGACAAACAGGAGCCAGCTCCAGGTTCCAGAACAAGCAAAAGCCCACAAGCCTTGTCAGAATATTCGTTTATGTTGAACGCAGGCCATGTGCCCAAGGAAACTCTCAACTGATTGGCTATTCATAGCAAATCCCAGCATGGAGGTGATCATATCATATTAGATCTCATCATAGAATTGATCACAATATCATAGGACTGTCAAACCACTGAGAATCATGGCTCAGCCAAGTTGACACACAACCTTAACCCTCACATCATGGGAATGCAATCGGAAATATTCAGACCAGGAATATTTACATAGAACAAATTTTTTTTCTTGACAAGTTAAATCCACAGAACGGAATAAAAAAAGATGTGGGAGAAAGTCTTCTGGATTAAAAAAGACTTAATAGGCAGATAACCCAATTGCAATGCACATCTATATATAAATCAAAGAAATAAATTGCTAAACATTAATTATAGAACACTCAGGGAAATACAAACACGAGCGTATATTTGATGATAGTAAAGATTGTTGAAAATTGTGAAGTGAGATTATAATATTGTGATTATACTTTCAAAAAGGAAAGAACTTTATTTCAGAAATATGTATTATAATATTTACAGAAGAAATTATACTCCCTTTGGAATTTTCTTCAAAAATAATATGGAGTAAAGTAGGGATAAATGGGCGGAGGCATAGAGGAAACAAGGTTGAACATAAATTGATTACGGGGTTTCATTCTACTGTTTTATTTTTCTGTATGTTTGAAATCTCCCATAATAATTTTTTTTTAAGGGAACAAAACTTCTGGAGAAAATCCTGTTTTGAGTCCAGCTCAGCCTCTTCCTGTTGTGTGATGTGAATACTTACTTTAATCTCAGACCTTCAGCTTCTTCATCTGTGAAAGAAAGATAATGAATGTCAGTCTCATAGGTTGGCTTGAAAACAATCGATCAATACATACAAAGCTAGTAGAGCAGTGCCTGTCTGCTGCTCCTAACTTCTAACCTTTTCATAGAATACCTTCAGTGAATTTTATTTGTCCATGCCTCCACCTGCACAATACAGCCATCATCAGTAAATATACTCATGCCTCTTGCATGAGAGAATTCCTAAGGGATAAACACTGAGGAATGAGATTCCTGTGTCAGGGGCCATTTATATAGCCAATTTCCCTAAAAACTGCCAAGTCGTTTGCCAGCATATCTGGATATCCGCAGAAAATTCTGTTTCCCCACATCTTCCCCATCAGCTGGAATTATCTTTCTTTCTACATTTTGTCATTCTAAAGTTTTGTTCTAAGATAATGTCAGTGCTTCTTCACCTATTTCTTTGCCATTCCATTTTGACTTTCTGTGAATTGTCTGGAGCCCTGGTGGTACAGTAGTTAAGAGCTATGGGCTGCTAACAAAAAAAAAAATCGGAAGTTAGAACCCACCAGCTGCTGCTCCTTGGAAACCCTATGAGTTGGTTCTGCTCTGTCCTATAGGGTCGTGATGAGTTGGAATCAATTCAACAGCAACATTTTTTTTTAATGAGTTACCTACCATATTCTTTGCTAATATTTCTATTAGTTTTCTTGTGAATTTCTAGGAGGTGACTTGTATATTTGTGGTGTTATTCTTTTGTCAGTTTTAGATGTTATAAATAACTTCTCCCGGTCTGTCATTTGTCTGTGTTCTTTACCTAGTGTGTCTTTTTTTGAAAGAAAATCTAATTCTGATGTACTTAATGTATCTCATTTGTGCTTTTCAAGTCTTGATTAAGAATCCATCCACACCAAAAGATTATAAACGTAGTTCCACCATATGCTTCCATTAGCTATATATTTTATATTTAGATTAAAAAAGAAAAAACCCACCTGGAATTTACCAGTGAATATGAGATGGTAAGCCAACTGTGTATTTTTTTTTTCCATATTTTGAGCTACTGTTTTTTTCCACATACAATCTATAAAACAATCCATCATTTCCCCAATGGTTTTGGGTCACGCAATCATGGATACATGCGTACATTTGTGCAGATTGTCCATGTTAAATGTGCCACCAGCCATACGAATTGGCTAAATCTGGATCTTTACCATATCCCCTGCTCCCATAGGTACTCTTGGGTCTGTTTTGAGTTCCGTTGCCCCCTTGTCTTCTTCCCATGTCCATGTTATGACCACCATGTTGTTGGTGTTTTTACATTGTCTTGAAAACACTACACCTAGTAGAATAATAACCCTGTCTATGTGTTGACTTCAAAAATATTGCAATTTTGATGAGGATTGCATTACATTTTTAATGTAATGCAGGAAAATTAAACTTTGCAATGTTAAATATTTCCATCCTTGATCAAGGTTTATCTCCCCATTTATGTCTTTTAATAGAGTTCACTTTTTTATCCTATACAAACCTTGCACATTCCTTCTACAATAATTTTTAGTTATTTATAATGATAATTGGTATTGTAGATAGAATCCATTTTTCTATTATAATATTAGATATTTATTTCTAACGTAGAAGAATATTATTGCTGTAAATAAATTGGTTATTCTTCAGCCTTACTGCATTTTTTAATATAGTGAAACCTGTGAGAGCCAGAACTTGATGGAACCGTCTTGTTTTTCTGAGTTTCGTCAGTTTTCCACCTTGGTCAAAATGCAGCCTTACCACTTTTCTATCTCTCATTTTAGTGAAAAATATTTGAGTTTTCCTTTTCTGACAGGTTTCCCCCTTACAAAGTTTCCAGCTTTCACAGGCTTTACTGTAATTCCGATAGTATTAATTCATATTTTGTATTTCTAGCAATTTCTCATATTCTCTAATAATTTATATTTTTGGTATGACTGTATACAGTAAATTAGGATTGAACTTTACCAAATTCTTTTCATTTCCTCATTGACAAAGCTATGTGCTTTTTATTATTATCCTATTGGTTAATTATTGTGGCTTATAAACTTAGTAGATTTTCCTGTTACTAAAATAAACTCTGTAAATTATGTTGTATTAATTTTCATACTCTTTTGGAACTGGTTAACTAACATGTGTGTGTGTCTGAGAATGTATATTTGTATTCAACCTCATTTTTCTACTTATAAAAACATTTTATACTTTTAGTTAATTTTTAATACTTTATCTCTCAGTTCCTGAAAGAGGTTAAAGTCTTTAAGTACAATTGTTGAAAAATATGTTTCTGCCATGTTTTTTATATATTTTGAGGCTATATTATTAAAATTATATATAAAACAAACAAAAAATCAAACCCCTTGCTGCCAAATCAATTCCAACTTATAGCAGCCCTACAGGACAGAGTAGAACTGCCCTGGGTTTCCAGAGTGGCTAGTGGATTTGAACTGCCAACCTTTTGGTTAGCAACTGAGCTCTTAACCACTGTGCCACCAGGGCTCTGAAATTACATACATTCATGATTATTTTAACATCTTTTTCCATTATTATATAGTATCTGTTAATTCTTTGGTGATAAATTAAGTGCTCAACTGCTAAATGAAAGATTGGCAGTTCAAACACATCCAGGAGCTCTGCAGAAGAAAGACCTGGAGATTCACTCCCGTAAAGATAACAGCCTGAGAAAACCTATGGGACAGTTCTACTCTGTCACATGGAGTCATTATGAGTCACAATTGACTTAATAGCACCAAACAAGAACATCGATAGATAATAAAGATTGGGAAAATACACTAAAATATCAATGTTTTCTCCTCTAGGTGGTGAGATTTTAGGTCATTAAATACATTTTTTAAAACTTTCTATGTTTTTGACACTTTTCCTCATGCATGGGTATTTTTTATGTCAGAAAAAATTAGTACTATTGTTAATAATTAAAATTGTTTGAGATAACTATAATGGCTACAATGAAAATGGCAGGCAACACTGAGCGTTGGCAAGGATGTGGAGCACCTGGAACTTGTATACCAAACCCAAACCACACCACGTGCTGTTGAGTGGATTCTGACTCATAGGGACCATACTTGTATATTATAATCTACTACTATCAAGTGCACATCTTTATCGTTTCTGCATACCTACACTAATGATATAACAAAAAGGGTTTTAAATGTTTGTTAAGTGGATGATTGGATAGCTGGATGGATGGGTAGATGGAAGGATGGACGGATGGATTAATCAATAGATGTATGTATGTATGTGTAGACGAATCGATGGATCAGTGGATGGATAAATGAATTAATCAATAGATGGATGTATAGATGGATGGACTGATAGATGAAAGGGTGGATGGATGGATGGATAGATGGACGGATGGAGGGAGGGAGGGAGGGGTGGAGGGAGGGAGGGATGGAGGGAGGGATGGATGGAGGGAGGGAGGGATGGATGGAGGGAGGGAGGGATGGATGGAGGGAGGGAGGGATGGATGGAGGGAGGGAGGGATGGAGGGAGGGAGGGAGGGATGGAGGGTTGGATTCATGGATCATTGAGTTGATGGGTGGATATGTGGATTAATCAATAGATGGATGGATAAATGGGTGGATGGAAGGCATAGCCTTGTTGCTCAAAGCTGTAGTTGTCTACCTCTCTGATTTCCTATCTCTACGTCCCTCATCTACCACTGAGATAATATTAGGGTTTCTCTCTCCCTCTGACTTTAATAGAGTAACAGTATCATGATGGAATCCTATCTGATACAGCCATTATCCCCATCTTGCACATGCCTGTACTTGGGAATAAGCTCCTGAAATAATGCCAGTAATAATAGTCATCTAAGGATCCCTGGTGGCGCTACAGTTAAGTGCTTGGCTGCTAACCGAAAGTTTGGCAGTTCAAACCCACCCAGTGGCTCCATGCGAGAAAGAAGTGACAATCTACTACCATAAACATTACAGCCTAAAGTACCCTATGGGGCAGTTCTACTCTGTTACTTGGGTCACTATGAGTCAAAAATCAACTCAAAGGCACACAACATCAACAATAATCATCTATTTGTTCCCCTATGGTTGAGGCTTTCGTGTCTAAATATTTCACCAATTTTAATGCAAAATCCTCCAAAAGCAAACAAAAAGATTTACCATGGAAGGTAACCAGGAAAACAATGTCCTCACCACAAAGTGATATGAAAGTAGGAAAAGGTGACCTATAAGACTAAACAATGTGTGCGTGAGCTTACGTGAGGACATATGCGTATCTGCTTATAGATGTTCAGCAGAGGGAGAGATCAGTGTAGTTCCGGGGGGTATCATAAGAGAGGTCAGCACTTCTGTAGGCACTATACACTCAGAAGTGGATGCCATCCTCAGAGAGGTAAGGGCTTGTGTATGAATGAGAATGTGAAAGGCATTTGGAGGTAGCATCAAGGAAGCCAGACAAAAGCAGTGTCTGGGAATGTGTTTCATCACCTTCAATAGGACCATATCTTTGGGCAACCAAGTATCATGAAAGTTTTTGGAACAAAAAAACAACCAAACCAAAAAAAAAAAAAAACAAACCCAGTGCCTTAGAGTCAATTTTGATTCATGGAACAAAGATGTGAAGATTGTGTTAACTTTCCTCTCATAGAGACAGATAGATAGACAAATAGATAGGTAGATACCTAGATAGCTGCTGTCAAGTCTACTCCAGCTCATGGCAACCTTATGTACAATAGAACAAAACATTGCCCAGTCCTGCATCATCTTCAAAATCATCGCCTGTTTGTGTCCATTGTTGTGGCTATTGTGCCAATCCATCTCACCAATGACCTCCCTAGCCCTTGCTGGCCCTCTGCTTCACCAAACATGGTTTCCTCATCCATCGATTGATCCTTCCTGATAATGCGTTCAAAGCAACCAAGCCTAGACAATGTCCTATTTTAATCCATAAGGTTTTCTTTGGCTAATTTTCAGAAGTAGATTCTCAAGCCTTTCTTCCAAATCTGGCTTAGTTTGGAAGCTCTACTGAAACCTATCCACCGTGGGTGACCCCGCTGGTATTTAAAATAATGGTGGCATAGCTTCCAGCATCACAGCAACATGTAGACCACCACGGTACAAAGAAACTGACAAATGGATGGTGGTTTCTCTCATAAAGCCTTCGTAATAGACCGAAGGAAGTAGATTATAGGATATTAGAGCTAGAAAATGCCTTCACTAAGTCTTGGTCTTTTCACGGAATGAGATACTGAAGCCTAGCAGGGTTGAGTGACTTGTCAATGCCCACAGTAAATCTGCTACAGGACCCTTATTTTAATGAAAGAATATTGATCACTAGATGAGTGCTCTTTCCACCATCACTGACTGAACCTATCCATGAATTTTGAAAGTCTTTCCAAACTATAACATAAAAGTCAATCATCTCTTGCTTCAACAAGACCTTCAGAAACATTACTTTCATTGGCACTCTATTTGGACTTCTCCTACTGTTCTGAGGGAGTTCCTGGGTGGTGCTTATGGTTAACATGCTCAACTGCTAACCAAAAGTTAGGAGGTTCAAGTCCACCCAGAGGCACCTTGGAAGAAAGGCCTGATGATTCACTTTTGATAAATCATCCATTGAAAACCCTATGGAGTAGAGTTCTACTCTGATACTAATGAGATTGTCATAAGTCAGAGTCGACTAGAGAGCAACTTGTTGCTGGTTTACTCTTTGGGGGATTTAATACTCCTTTTTATATCTCAGAAGGTGTTATGGTTTGAATTTCATTCTCCAAAATTTATGTTGAAGTCCTGACTCCCAGTATCTGTGACTTTGGTGGAAATGAGGTCTTTGCAGATGTTATCAGTCAAAATGAAGTCATACTGGAGTAGGGTGGGTCCTAGTCTCATTTCCGTGGTATCCTATAAAAGAGAAAAGACAACAGAGACGTAGAGGGAAGATGGCCATGTGATAGTGAAGTTATGTGGAAGCTGCAAACAAAGGAACTTCTAGAGCTACCAGAACCTGGGAAAGACAAGAAAGACCTATCTTCCCCAAAATCCTTTGAAGAGAACATCAGGCTGCTGATGGCCTGATCTCACCTCCTCTCCTGCTCTGTGAGTCATCTCATCTCTACATCTTTAAAATTCCTACAATCACTAATATGCAGACATGCAAAGTCTACTGGAACTTTTTAAATGATATCACCATAGCCTGATAGAGAAGCAGAAATGTCAAGATGGCAAAGAGGCAATTAAGTTCCAAGACAACTGCAATGATTTGTGTTTTAAACTTTCGATTTATCTACACCTCAATTTGAGCCCATTTCCACTAGCTCCAACAATTGCCTGACACATAGCAACTAAAGAAAAACCTCCAGGAATCTCAGATGGAAATAGATGGCCAGTGCAGGCAAGAACAGCCTGCATTTGTTCTATTCAATTGTTCCCGTGATGGCAAAAAGTCATTAAAAATGCACTTAAGAGTCTAGCTAAATATTGATCAATGGCAGGGTAATGGGAGATGCTAAAACTTGAGAAAAGAACTGCGAAATGAACCCAAATGATTTTTTTTTTTCCTGATGGATTATTAGAGAAGGCACTGCGATAATTTTCTAGACAGTTGGATCAATGATGTCAACTTCTATCCCAAGTTTTGAATGATGGGAGTTCTGGATTAATGGATTGGGGGGACAGTCACGTCCCCTTTAATGGATCATATGGAAACACCCAATATGACCCAAAGGAAATTATTTACTATAAAATTTCTGAAGGCAAAAGCAACAGTCTACCTTCCCTGACTTAAAATCTTACTTTTGTTTTGAATCTGAAGTGACAGTGCAGCATCAGAAATGGGTTTTATGTGGTGAAAGGCAATAGTACCAAGGTCATGTGAGAAATGCTTTTCCGTCCAAGGAGTTGTCACTGATGGAGAGCTCTGAGTGAAGCTGTGAAGATGTTCGTGCATCAAAATGCTCAACAAAGAGGTTGGCCTGGGAAACCTCCTTCTGTCCAGCATCTCTCCTCCATCCTCACTGCCACATCTATCAGCTCTAACTTGGAGAATTCCCATTGTCCCTAACTGATCTCCTTGCCTCAATAGCACCCATCCAAATCTTCTTCATGCCGTAACAGAAAGCCTCGCACCATGGAAAGCTGGCCATTTCACCCTCCACTTACGTCCCTTCAGTGACTCTCATCACCTAACACCTGCCTAGCTCGTGTTAGTGCTCAAGACATTTTTCTCTAATACATAAGTAAACCACTCACTATAGAGTAAACTCTGACTAACGATGACCTCATGTATGTCAGAGTAGAGCTGTGCTCCATAGGGATTTCAATGGCCGAGACCTTTTGGAAGTAGATGACCAGGGCTTTTCTCACAGGCACCTCTTGGTGGGCTCAAACCTCCAACCTTTCAGTTAGCAGCTGAGCATGTTAACCATTTGCACCACTCAGGAACTCCAATACTGAAATAGCTCTGTGTTTCCTAAAGGACGAAGTGTGAACATCTTAGCACAGACGACCTGCAAGTTCTCACCAACCACCCACTCTGTGTGCTTTACATTTCGCCCATGTTGACTTTCTCTCTGCTCCTTGATGTGCCTCACTCCCACACACATTCTGTGTTTCCAGTCCAGGATGCCCTTTCTTGTCTCGGCGTGGTGGAGTCAAATCCTAGTGTGCTTTCAGACCCACGGTAAAGAGTTGTGTTGTGTGATGATATGCACCATCATGTCATGCCACCCACCATGTCATTTACACCACCCACATGTTCTAGAAGTGCTTTGAGGCAGCTTACAAGGACCCAAAGGAGCAACCAAAGCTGTCTGTGTAGCCCTATGAAGCCTGCCCAGGGGCTTTGATCCCTGAGCTGAGATTCTGAAAACTTCAGATCTGCTCTCCTCTGTTTACATACACCATCCTTTCTAGCCTTAAATGGCATTTCCTGCCTAACCCCACAAATCTCCCAAACATGCACCTTGCACTCCAGCCAACTGTGCCCACCAGCTATTCACCTCATAAGCTGGGGCTTAGTATAAAAGCCAGTTGCCATCGAGTTAATTCTGACTCATGGCACCCACATGAGAATCAGAGTAAAACTGTGCTTCATGGGGTTTTCAATGGCTGATTTTTCAGAAATAGGTAACCAGGTCTTTCTTTTGAGGTGCCTCTGGGTGGGTATGAACCTCCACCATTTTGGTTAACAGAAAAGAGCTTTAACGGCACCATGTAGGGACTCTTAGGGCCTGTTGTGATGAGATCAAATGTACGCTCTGCAATTCTGATGCCCAAACAAGCAAATACACCCTATATTTCCTATATCTGACTTTGTCTTACACTTGTAACCCTTCTCCAGCCAACAGGAGTACAGGAAAAAGAGAAGAGGTCAAGGATGGGGGAGAGGTTTGCTAACAGAAAGCCTCTGTATCTCTTGGTTTAACAATTTGTCTTTTGGTTAACTCTGCTTCTTTGGAGTTAATACCAACTTTGAAAACCCAAATCTCTTATGAAGGCTGTCTCCTGGGCTTATCTCTTCTGGCTCTGCCTGCTTCTCTACCTCCTTTCACGGTAAGTGGTGGGTCATCACCTACTCCTCCTGAGTTAAGGAATGTTCCCTGCTCCAACAGCAACTCTTGGGTGAGTTGTCTCACCCTGGAGAGCCTGCAGCTGGTATCACATTGGCTTGTGATCTTGGAAAGGACAATGTGGAAGAAGGACTCTGGCTCAATCATCATTGCACACAGATCCACTGAGGTCTGACTCTGACTTGCATGTGATCCATCCACAACCTGTGGTTGGGTGTCCATCTACAACCTGTGGTTGCAGGATGACTGTGCCCCTCACTCTGGCAAATGACCACCTGGCAAGTTTGCTTTCCTCCTTCCCCATATTGTTAAGTGTGGTTGAGTTGGCTATGACTTATAGCCACCCTATATGCAACAGAACGAAACATTGCCTGGCCCTGCATCATCTTCACAACCATTGCTATGTTTGAGCCCATTGTTGCAGCCACGGTGTCAATCCATCTTGTTGAGGGTCTTCCTTTTTTTCATGGACCTTCTACTTTACCAAGCATTATGTCCTTCTCCAGGGTCTGGTCCCTCCTGGTAACATGTCCAAAGTATGTGGATCAAAGTCTTTCCATCCTCCCTTCTAAGGAGTATCCTGGCTATACTTCCTCCAAGACAGATTTGTTTGTTTTTCTGGCAACCCACAGTACCTTTAATATTATTCACAAACACAATATCATGAATGCATCAATTCTTCTTGTGGATAACAATGGAACATTGTCCTCCCCTATAACATGGGAAATTTTGGGTTTATTTACTATATATGATAATGGGTAAGTTTATTAATCCCCTTGTACCTCAGCCTCCTCAGCTGTAAAATAAGGACAGTGATGTTATTATTACCTATCTTGTAGGGTTGAGAACTAAAGTGTGACTGACCCAAGCCATGGTATTTTCAATTGCTTCATATGCATGTGAAAGTTGGGCAATTAATAAAGAAGATCAAAGAAGAAATGATGCCTTCGTTCTGTTGTACATAGGGTTGCTGTCAGAACCAACTTGACAGCATCTAACAACAACAAGGTTGTGTTGTTGTTGTTAGTTACTGTTGAGTCAACTTCAACTCATGGTGACTTTACATACACCCAAATGAAACACTGCCCAGTCCTGCACCATTTTCACTATCATTGGTATGCTTGAGTTCACTGTGTATTTGTGTGCCTTCTTACCTAGGTGGCTGTTCTTCTGGCACTGTATTGAACAATATACTGTTGTGATTCCTTGGGTTTTCGTATGCTGATTTTCAAAAAGATTGTCAGTTTTAACAGAGGGACCCTGAAGGTCATGGTCCTTGGACCCTTTGTTAACCCAAGACTGGAACTATTCCCAAGGCCAACTCTTCAGACAGGGATTGGGTTGGACTATAAGACAGAAAATGATGCTGGTGAGAAATTAGCTTCTTGGCTCAAGTAGATAGATGAGAATATGTGGGCAACTCCTGTCTGGAGATGAGATGAGAAGGCAGAGGGGGACAGGAGCTGATTGAATGGACACAGGGAATACAGTGTGGAGAGGAGGGATGTGCTATCTTATCAGGGGGAGAGCAGCTAGAACATGGCAAGTCATGCATAACTTTTTATATGAGAGATTGAGTTGATTTATAAACTTTCACATAAAGCACACAGACACACACACACACAAAAAGATCGTCCATTCTTTCTTCCTAGTCTGTCTTAGTCTGGACAAACTATGTAGGGTTTACTGACGATTAAATTTTTCAGAGCCTGAAAAATGCTGAGAGCACTGCCTGGCCTGGTAAGCTGGTTCACTTCTACGATCACTAATAATATTTCCCAAGGTAACGGTCATTTCTGGTGAAATGGAAGGAAGCCATTTACAAAGAAGTGAGAAATAAACAAACATACTTATGCATTATTACATTATCCCAATATCACCGATGCGTGGAGACTGATTTTGATGTAGCTGTTCCCAAACCTACTTTTTGTTGCCTTGTGGTTGCCGCTCAGATACAATCTCCTCCTGCGATATGCACCTGCAAGTCCCTAAGTACCATACATTCCGTTTGTCCAATCAGTGCGTATTCATTGTCTACCTTATGCTCGGCCTAGGACTATGTGCTAGGGAATCAAGCACAGAGCACAGCTCCTGCCCCTAGTGGCTCCAGGCCTCTTGCAAGCTTGACTCTCAGATCCCCTCTTTGAGCAAATCTTCCCTGCCTTTCTTTTTCACCTTCCAGTGCACCTCCATTTCAGACCTTACTATGGTCTCCTTGAGTCCCATTTCATGATCATCTCCCCCACTGGGACATCAATCCTGGAACAATAGCTTCTGATCACTGATGGCTACACTTTCCACAAGCCTCCACAGAGGGCTAATATAGAGAAGGGATTTGATAAACGTCAATGGCTTGACCAAAGTTTCCCCTGGAAATCTTGTGTCTTGACTAATGAATACTCTAGTTGGTTAGTTTGAAGAATAATCCTGAAGAATGACTGCACATCAAAATGGCAGGCAGTTATAGGCACTCAATGGATATTTGCTACATTTAATGGAATTGAATTTTCTAAGAGCTGAGCATTTTCGCTATCAAATATTTCCTGACTGTGTACAATGGATGATACAGAGTCCATTTCCTTGAATTTGTGGCCAAGACAGACACAGCTTGCTTTTAAAAATGATCTTGTCTAATATAAAGACTGAAACAAGTTGAGTTTTCAACCACCCTTAAAATGTATGCATTTAAGTATTTCACATTGTTTAGGAGCATACCTGTTTTTCTGCTTTTGAGCATAGCCATGGTTCTTAGCAGAAGGTATCAAAGATTAAGGTGGTGATGAACCTACCTGTCAGGGAGAATCCCTGGGGTTAAGCTAGGTCAGCATCAAGACCTCGGCCTCAGTTCCACCTAAAGTGCTACTTACATGGGAATACAATTCATGAAAATATAGAAAATTCATGGTGGTTGTGGAAGCCTCAAAGAGTGGTGGTATGAGTAAAACAACCTGTGTCTTTGTTAGTCTCATCCCTTCATCCAGTCTTGGTGTTATGACAGTCACAGTTTCAGGTGAGTGTTTAAATGAGTAAATAGGAAAGATAACTTGCAGGTCCAAATCTATCCATACTTACTGGATGCCTCCTATGTGTCTGTAAGTGTGAGGTGTCCAGATAAAATGCAGGGCACCCAGTTAAACTTGAGTTGCAGATAAACAACAAACACTATTTTTAGTGTAAGTATGTCCCAAATACTGCATTTTTATCTGCTGACTATGTAGCCCTTAATAAGAGTAAAGTGTTATGCTTAATAGAACACTGCCTTTGCTCAATCTCTTTGGGCAAGTCATAGGACATTTACTGAATCTCTTCAGTACAAATTTAACTAGCCTATCTTCACCAACCCTTTAAACTTGAAAAAGTGATGTGATTTGTCTAGACTTACTCACAACACAGTTTTGAAGATAAATAGCCAGAGAGGTAGGCTTAAAATGCCTACCCAATGTCATAGTGTATCCATTCATCCTCCCTTTCTTCTACCCATCCATCCATTCATCTTTTCTTCCTTCCTTCCCTCCCTTCATGCATGCATCTTTCCTTCCTTTTACCTACCCATCCATCTATCCATCCTTTGATCCTCCCATGGAGTCAACCACCAATTAAGTTGTTCATTACTAGTTACCAACTAAGTAATAGGCATGACTGCAAGTGCTGGATATGATTCGCACATGCTCGTTCACTTCCTTTTTGTGTGAAAAGCACATAATGACTGTATAACACCAAAAAAAAAATAATGAAAAATAACTCAGCAGCTGCTGTTGGTGCCTGCCCATAACCACTTTACTGGCTAACTGGATAGTTGTAAAACCAGGTACCCCTTTCTCTAGATAATTGTTCTCTGAATAAGAGACCAGAAGCAGCCTCACTTTTCCATCTCCCTCCCATCTTGCAGACCTTGGAGAATAAAACGCCAGGATCTCAGCCTCAAGGTGGTATGAAACCTGCAGTGCAAGCTGCTCTCCAGAGCTTTCCGGGAGACCACATTCCTGCTCAGGGTTTGCCTTGTCTGCCTGTTATGGATTGAATTGTGTCCCCTAAAAATATGTGTTGTAAATCCTAACCCCTATACCTGAAGCCCTGGTAGCACAGTGGAGCCCTGGGGTGCAGTGGTTAAGAGCTCAGCTGCTAAACAAAAGGTCAGCAGTTCAAATCCAGCAACCACTCCTTGGAAACCCTATCAGGGAGTTTTACTCTGTCCTATAGGGTTGCTATCAGTCAGAATTCTCTCCACAGCAACAGATTGGATTTGGCTTGTTTTGGCTTATACCTGTGGATATAATCCCATTTGGGAATGGGGCTTTTTTTGTTATGTTGATGAGACCATATCAGTGTAGGGTGTGTTTTGAGATATAAAAAGATCAGATTAACCCAGTACCCAGTGCACAGAGAAACATGCAAAAACAAAGGGGAAGATAGACACTACTAGAAGATTGCCAAGGAACCAAGCAACAAAAGCTGAGAAGACATAAGGACCTTCTCCCAAAGCTGACAAAGAGAGCCTTCCCCTAGAGCAAGTGCCTTGAATTCAGAATTCTAGCCTCCTGAACTGTGAAAAAAATAAATTTCTGTTCATTAAAGCCATCCACTTGTGTTATTTTCATTACCAAAACCAAAAAAACTGAACCCATTGCCTTCGAGTTGATTCTGATTTATAGCGACCCTAAGGACAGAGGAGAACTACCACCATGGGGTTTTCACGGATGCCACACCACCAGTTGCAAGTGAAACAGAAAGTGGAAATTTCTTGTCTGTGCAGACAAGGAGCAACATGGGGTCTAGTGACCATAAGGTCATGTGCTCGTTTTCTGAGGGGGTTGGGGAGCTTTTTATTTCCAGTGGTTTCTGGGGGTTGGGTTTGGGGCCTGGAACTCTCTGCTCTTAGCCCTCACATGTCCACATTTGGAGGTCCAGATGTTGAATCATGTCAGTGATGTTCAGGTTCAAGGACAGACTGAGGACACAGCTCTTCAGGTCCTGAGTATGTGCCAAAACCTTGGTTTGTGCGCACACAGGATTCTGGCACTAAATTCAAACTGGCTGCAGTGTGGTTGGGCCCAACTGCATTTCGAAGTTGTGGCCTGGAGGGCTGTGGGCAGGGGGGACTGTGGTGGATCTGGGAGAGGTCTCCATGGAGGCTTCAATCCCCCCTCTAACAGGTTCCTTTTAAACTTAGAAGGGGTTTAGGGCCAAAGGTCTTATCTTCTGTAGCTTTTTCTTGCTGGCTAGGGGCACCGGCGTAGAACTAGGCTCTAGCTGGAACCTGTTAGGGGGAGAGGGGGTGATATCGCCATCACAGCATCGTTTGCAGGCGTACTTCTGAAGCCTGGAAGACACAAACTTTACCAAAAGGTTAAACAAACAGGCCTGAATACAAGCAGCAGGAAGACCATGGCCAAGGATCTTAGAAGGGGAAGACACCATGTTAAATTTGGGATTGTTGCCTTTATTATATCCCAGATATCTTGTGAAGTTCGGACTTGGTTGAACTTTGTAGCCATTTATTACGGACGAACTCGAGTGCTCAACAAGGGGACAGGAGCCCTGTTACTGCACCTGCCCCAGTTAGGATTAAACCCAGTGCCCTCTTTACAACCTGAGGCTTGCCTGGAGGCCCAGTACATGTAGATACTGGTGCCTGAGAGAAACAAAAATCCTAGGGAACACTGACCAGGGGTTGTGACAGGGCCCATGTAAGAAGTTGTCCATCCACAGCCAGGACAACAAGCCGGGCTGTGGTCACCCAGGCACAAGCCATACTCACACACTCAGGCACATCTACCGGGGGGCACAGTAATGGCACAGGTTCAGTGATGGCCCAGCCACTGAGGGTGGCACCAGCTTGTTCGAGCCAAGTGCCACTCTGCAAGTTTGGGGCCAGAGGACCACAAAGCCCAGGTCAGCACGGTCGGCACTCAGGGCTTTGGTATTTTTTTCTTGTGGCATTGTAAATGTGTTTTGGAGGTATGCAAGTGTGCCCAGGGGTGTAGGCCTCATTTTGTTGGGCAAGCAACTGTCAAGGAGCAAATAAAAAATTTGGGGGAAATTCTTGGATATTTTCTCTCATTAGATATCCCCATGTAACAGACTTGGCTGGTCAGATTAGTCTGGAAATAAATTGTCTTATCCCAATTGTCTGGGGTTTTAGCAGTGGAGTCAGTGAGACCCTGGATGGTCTGGGAACAAAAGGAACTTGTAATTAATGAAAGATGGGCCCAGGGGGAGATCCATCACATGGGGAATCAAGTGGTGTTTTTAGTAGGTGGGGGCACCTGGACCGGGACTTCCTCTACATTGTCTTTAGTTCTGGTGGGGGGGATGAAACAGACCCAGTGATCATTTAAGTGCAGGTCATTTGAGGTGTTTATGAGATAATTATCTTATCATTCTGGGGGCCCTGTTTTTCTTCTAGAGAGACACAGGAAATAAAGCAGCAGGATATAAGGCCATATATAGGTGGTAAACTTGAACAGAGTCATGAATAACAACCTGCACAATTGCCAGGGGATGACAATCAACTGGCACAACTGTCTATCACCTTAAATCTTCTGAAGCCTGACTTTTTAAACTATTACTGTCTCGCCAATTTGTACTGTTCTGCAGGGCTCGTTGGTCAGTATCATGAGTAGCAGCCAGCTTGATGCAAGAGTGGTAGATCTATGCTCCATTTTGGGGGATCTTGATTGCAGTGCTGGGGGTTTGTTCTCTCACCGGGTCTGTAATGCTCCAGGTCTTGACACGGAGAGAGAGACTTCAGGTTGTGAAAGAGTCTGTCACGTCATGTACCTGTAAAGAGAGTCAAGCACTCCTGCCACAGAATACAAATATTGTTTAATAGCAAGATAGCTTTGTGCGTGTCTCTAGTCTTCAAGGTATCCTCAGGGACCAGAGTAATGAAGCCCTCCCACAAGTTACAGAGGAGATGCCCATATATAAGCTCAAAAAGACTTACCTTAAGTTTGGTTTGAGGTGCAACCCTAGTCCTGAATGGACCCAAGGAAAGGGTCTTAGTCCATGCTAATTAGGTCTTCTTGCAAGGTTTAGCCCGGTGGACTTCAATAGTCCAGTTTACCTTTTTCTTGCAGCCTTTTTCTGGAACATATTCCTGGTGCTTACTCTCCTCTAACGCTGCCAAGAAGATCTTGTTATCTTTTTTTTTTAAGTAGCGGTCTTTAATATTGAAAGGGACGATACAGAGTGACAAGTGGCGTAGAGCCAGC